>NC_133896.1:12797241-13114803 GCF_964199755.1 Larus michahellis
AGACTTTCCTTCTGGTTTTTTGAACGACCCCAATGCCATTACAACTTGTATTGTTTCTGATTTTGCTGCTTTCTCACAAAAAGCTGCATCTACCTCATCTTTGCAGCAAATTTGTCTATAGAGGATCCCTGCTATGGCAATTGCCTTTATTACTGTTTAAAGAATTCCTCTAAGTACATCTGTCTATGTGTTCAGGATCTCAGAGCCTACATATAAATCTTTGATAAACATGCCCACTCTTTTTTTTTTTTTTTCCTGTAAAAGATGCATATTTTGATACTAATATTCTGGTCACGTAAATAATCCTTTCACAAGACATAGGAGAGTAAATAGTGCGAACAACATAAAGACTTTGTACAAGAGCAGTGTGGACGTATATACGGAATATTTACAATACTAGCTGCCTCCCCTGAAACAGCATATTGTAAAAATAATAAGAATTCAAGAAAGAACAAGGGAAATGAAACTGTGCAGCGTTGCACTCAGGGACTCTAACTCACAGACTTTGATAACAAAAATATTGTTTGCGTGTGTGGAAGGTACTATAGAAGGGGCTTCTCAGTGGTTTCACTAAGATATCAGTATTTCACAAAGCTACTGAAAGGCTGCTCACAGGCGTTACAGCATACAAAGTACACTGGCCCCTTCTAAACCAGCACCTAGAAGGAATTGCAGTCCAGTCAACTGGAGTTCCAGAGTCGTTACATTTCTACATGGACCATGTTCTTGAACCTTACTGCAGAACTCAGCTGTTCAAGTCAATCACGTCATTAATTTTATTTCACGTGATAAATATGGGTTTTTCTGAATTCAACTAATATCAGCAACACCATATATTCAACTTCAGGCCGTTCAGCTAAACTTATACCTGGTATTACCTTTAAAAGCCACTGTTCTATTCGATTACTGTCCTGAGTTTGTTGGGAATGTGTCATCATTGACATTATTCAAGTTCACTCTCTATTCTTTGTGAGACTTCTATAACCTTTGTTAAAAGTCCCCTCATTTTTATGAGTGCATATCAACTGTTCTGCTTCACTGCCTTTATAGTATGTCACATAAAAGAGCATTGGCACTTTTTGTCTCAGCATTTTGATGAACTGCCTGTAAAATTCTGAGGTTTTCTTCCCATTTTTTATGTACAGAAGCTTCTTGATTACATTTCAAAAATAACGTAAATACTAAAATCTACCCTGAAGCTAGTGCTTTGTATTGTTCTGTTCAATTTTTTGCATCAGAAATAAATCCTGAAATTATTTGACAGTTATCTCTCTAACACAATACTCACATTTGATATAATGTCATCTTTTCTTATAATTTTTCAATAACCCTTTCTCTGCTAACATCTATATAACATTTTTTCTCCCTGAGAAACTTTTCAAAAACAAAGTAAATATTTGTCTTTAAGTAGTTCACGTTCCAGGTCACAATTACTAGAACAAAAGCAGGGAAAAACCACCCTAACAACTTTATAAAAATGTAACAAAATTAAAACCAGAAATAATAGCAGGTGGAAAAGGAAATCCAAAAGTGATCAGCAATTAAAACTCATCTTCTATACAAAAAGGGAGTGAATGCTATTTTATTTCTTGATTTTAGCTAAGTTGCATTTCAGGATGAGAAGTTTTGTGTCAGCATTTCAGGAAAACTTTATAATAGAGTGAGCCCAAAGTATATTACAATCACTTTTAGCTTCTAATGTGAAGGTCTTAATAATAAACTTTCTATTCCAAAGGAAAAGTCCGGTGTCTGCTACTGTATGAGTTCAATTTCTAATAAGCCCTTCAGCATTAATGGAGAAGAGAATTATATTCCATATTAATGGATCCCAGAAGTACTATTTGATGACAAATGTGGAAGTAGTTTTATCTTTTGGGCAGAGCAGCTGAATTTGTTTGACTTGGCATTTAAAGAACCAATATCTGCCGGTAGCCTGAGTGCATTAAATGACATCAGTACTAAAGACAATAATCTGGGAGCACCTAGAGAACAAAATCCAGGGCTACCAACAGAAGCAGAAGAGGATAAGTTTTTTTTTTTCTCCACACCACATAGCTGGAGATGGCTTCCTTATGATTATAAATATTTTTTGTGGACTTGCACAGCCCTGTTGCAAGGCAGTAGATGGAGCAATCTTGGCAGTGCCTGTTTCTAAGGGTGTATTTCAAGAACCAAGTAAAGGTACCTCAGCTACATACTGGTGAGCAGCTCTGAACTGCACAAAGTGTTTTTGTGCCATGGGATTCAGGCAAACCTTTCCATCCTCAAGATAATCCAGGAAAAAAAACTACTCATGTAAACCAATAACCCCAAGCAGGAACCCCAATCTCCTTTTCTCACATCAAGCTTGATGTAGCTTCCTTAAACTTCTTAAAGGATAAATTTGGCTTATTCCATATTATCAAGCGTGTTTATTCATTGTTATACAATTTTAAAGGTTAGAGAACTATTTAACTGTAGCGTTATTTTAAATTATTATTTTTTTCAAAATGCTGCTTTGTATCAAAGGACCATTTTAAAGATTGTTGCATTTATGCATCATTTATTGGCATTGTGTTGAGTTGGTTTGGTTTTCATTCTTTTCCCCCAGAGTGTCATATTCTAGCTTATACAGGTAACGCCATTTTAGGCAGCTTTCTCATTCAGATACGATGTTTTGCCTTTAAGTGTCACTGCAAGTGCTGTGGCTGCTGAGGTTTTATGCTCAGCCAACTGCATTCAGTCACAGATTCTCATTTCTAGATGAAAGCATTTATACTGATTGCCAAAACTCTCCGTCCTGCAGCTCCTCATAAACCCATCTGTGTATTTAATGCATATAGTCCCCAGTTTACATCACTTAACTTTGGAAAGGCCCGCTTTATTTTTTTGTCATGTCAGGTAATATATTTTGCTCCTTTGTAACACTTCATTTAACAAACAGAATTAATCTCTGGAACTGGGCTGTGCGTGCCCCTAGCCTGGGAATGCTGGAGCGCTTGGGGGCTGTCTCTTTGCTGTAGCACTGCGGTTTCAAAGGTAGCAAGTGGGATCACAGATGACTCCCCCTTCTCTCTGGGAGGGGTGAAGGTAACCAAAAAGCAGCAAGGCAAGGCTGTGAACCAGGAAAATCTAATTTCAGATGGCAGAGTGTTTGGTGACCAAGGTTCAGAAGGGAGCAGGCTGTGGCCTTTCCACATCTGTATTGGTAAAAAAGAAGTGAGAGGAAGAAGAGGCTGAGGCAGGCACTGATGGTACCATGGTAGTGTTGCTGCACAAACCAGCTCTGGTCCAGAAACCATTTAGACACGCAGCTGGGAACCCATGTAGCCCATGGCCACCAGATCAGAGTGGTCCTGTGGTCACTTGGCTCTGAGCACAGGGAAAATGAACATCTGCCTACTTGCAATAGTCCATGCCACGCCAGGATGTGACAGCAACCAAAGGCATGGGCTGTGCTTCTCTGCTGCTTTATTAGTTATAGTTTGATACTGACAGCATCGCACGAGGATATAGTCACCCTGTATAACCCCCCAACATGGTGACTATCTGCTGATCTGCTCTAGAGGCAAAACCCTCTAGAAAAGGGTTTCTGCTCACTTATTTTTCTTCCAAAGCCCATCAGAACTCAGCCATGAAAAATCCTATTTCCAAAGTCAAGTTGCAACTGTTCAAGTTAAGGACTAGTTTTGTGAGCAAGATTGTGCCTTTTTGCACTAGTAACAGAAGCCTAGCCCGTGTTCCTCATTTCCCTGGCACGGGTGGGAAGTGGCTGTTCGGACATTCCCTATAGGAGCCCCACCACTCAGCAAGTCCCTCTACCCTTTGGCTCACCCTGGTCCTAGTGACCTGCAGGGCTGCAAACCTCATTGTCTGTCCTGAGACTTTTTTGAATAGGGGAGGGAAGCATAGAAAATTAGAAGGGTGGGAAATGTTGGAATTGGGAGTGTATTTGAGCTTTTGAATTGCTGAGCTTGCAGGTAAATGACTACATTAAGCTGAACCTTTGCTATATTTTGGTATTCATTTTTTCTGTGTTTTAAGAAACATCATGGGCTTTCTAGAGTGTCTGGTTTGTACATAAGCTTTTTTTTTATGTGTATGTGAATTAATGAGTACAATGAAATATTCAGGTGCATATTGTTTTCAACTATCCGGTTTATGTGAGTTTTGCCAGCTGATATACAGCATGAAGCACATTACTAAATGATAGCAACGTTTTTCTCCCCAACCATTTTATAACATACAATTTTATATTTTTATTTCTTGAGATATATTTGCAGTCATGCTGCGATTAACGTACAGTCCTGGGGAGGCAGAATAGTATTCATATATAGTTAGCAGGCCCCATTTAACCTGATATAAAATCATTGTTCATTGAGACTATATTGGAAAGAAGTTTGACAGCAAATGTGGAGGAATGAAGGCACTATTGTGATGGGCAGAAAGCGGAATACATAGTTATTTCTAGGTAAGCAGATAGCTATCCTAATATATAAATTCATTAAAATATCAAAGCAAGTCCATTGAGGCTTTTGAGAAGTAACATTGTGATGCCATCAAAACGTGAGATTACTGAAAAAGCACCACATCACTTTGCCAGCATAGCTCGCTTCCACACACGAAAGCGTGGAGCTGCCAAATGGTGTTACTGATGGGTTTTTGGCCTTCCTGGACTTCAGCTGTACAGATACAGGTTTCTGCTACCAGATACCATATCTGTATGTATGATTAAATTACGTCTCCCTTTTTTAATTGTACGCAATGCCATTTTTGACTATTTAAAAAATGCTTTGTGCTGTGTAGGCTTTTCAGCTTCACTGTGCCTGAATGTTTTATTGGAACATTAACTCAGCTTACTTGAGAATTACTGGGTAGTAAATGCACTGGTGAGGGAATTTAGATGTGGTGGGGTGTGAATTTATTTTTCAGATAATGACCTATGGTGCAACTTACTATTATTTTGTCTAATTATTCCTGTTTGAAGGCTATTAGTCATCCTTTGCTGCAGATTACACTTGCAGATTCAAAGCACTTATAAAAATAAACCTGTGATTTCAGGAGGGGAGAACACATCTTTAGTTATGCATGTGCTGCATGGTAGAAATTATTTTAATACATTCTCTGCCATGGTTTTATTTCTAATTATTGATTTGAATGGATTTTTTCTTAAGCTGATCTCTCAGTTGTAATGAGTCTTATTTGTCATTTGTTCTTGAGCCATGAAGGTCTTCTGCTAATATTCCAGCTATATCTAGGAATTAAGTATTTGCAGCCATTCATTGGCCACAACTTTTCTGCTTTCACAGTAGCTCTGATCATTTGAAATGTGTTTCCTTAAGGAGAATTGCAACCTTAAAAATATCTTAGCTAAAACTCATGACTCAGGGTTTTTACCAGCTTCAGATCTTCAGGGATACTGAACAACATACCCCTTGCTGATTCAGTAGCATGTGAACTCTGTAGTATTCAAATGACTAACAGCTAATGTGATTCAAATTACTAGTGGCTAATGTAATTCAAATTACTAGTGGCTAAGGTGACGCCCATCTACAAGAAGGGTCGGAAGGAGGATCCGGGGAACTACAGGCCTGTCAGCCTGACCTCGGTACCAGGAAAGATCATGGAGAGGATCATCTTGAGGGAGCTCTCACGGCAAGTGCAGGGCAGCCAAGAAGTCAGGGCCAGCCAGCATGGGTTTGGGAAAGGGGGGTCCTGCTGATCTCTTTCTATGACCGTGTGACCCGCCTTCTGGATGTGGGGAGAGCTGTGGATGTTGTCTATCTGGACTTTGGTAAGGCCTTTGACACCGTCCCCCACAGCATTCTCCTGGAGAAGCTGGCGAATCATGGCATAGACAAGTGTACTTTTTGCTGGGTTAAAAACTGGCTGTATGGCCGTGCCCAGAGAGTTGTGATTAATGGGGTGAAATCCTCTTGGTGACCAGTCACCAGTGGTGTCCCTCAGGGCTCAGTTTTGGGGCCAGTTTTGTTTAATACCTTTATCAATGATCTGGATGAGGGGATTGAGTGCACCCTCAGCAAGTTTGCAGATGACATCAAACTGGGTGGGAGTGTTGATCTGCTTGAGGGTAGGAAGGTTCTACAGAGGGACCTGGACAGGCTGGATCGATGGGCCAAGGCCAACTGTATGAGGTTTAATAAGGCCAAGTGCTGGGTCCTGCATTTTGGTCACAACAACCCCAAGCAACGCTACAGGCTTGGGGAAGAGTGGCTGGAAAGCTGCCCGGCAGAAAAGGACCTGGGGGTACTGGTGGACGGCCAACTTAACAGGAGCCAGCAGTGTGCCCAGGTGGCCAAGAAGGCCAACAGCATTCTGGCTTGTATCAGGAATAGTGTGGCCAGCAGGAGCAGGGAAGTGATGGTGCCTCTGTACTCGGCACTGGTGAGGCCTCACCTCGAGTCCTGTGTTCCGTTCTGGGCCCCTATGTACAAGAGGGACACTGAAGTGCTGGAGCGTGTCCAGAGGAGGGCTCTCTGGAGGTGAGGGCTCTGGAGACCAGGTCATATGAGGAGAGGCTGAGGGAGCTGGGCATGTTTAGCTTGGAGAAGAGGAGGCTGAGGGGAGACCTCATTGCTCTCTACAACTACCTGAAAGGAGGTTGGAGAGAGGTGGGTGTTGGCCTCTTCTCCCAAGTGAATAATGACAGGACCAGAGGAAATGGTCTGAAGTTGCAGCAGGGGAGGTTTAGATTAGATATTAGGAGGAATTACTTTACTGCAAGAGTGGTCAGGCACGGGAACAGCCTGCCCAGGGAGGCGGTTGAGTCACCATCCCTAGAGGTGTTTAAGAAACATCTAGATTTGGCACTTCAGGGCATGCTCTAGTGGCAGAGATTGTAAGGGGTTTTTGTGTGTGTGCATGGTTGGACTCGATGATCTCAAAGGTCCTTTCCAACCATGAAGACTCTTATGATTCTATGATTCTACTGTCTATAGATGTGTAAGCAACAAGTATTTGGTCTTCATTCATCTGCCTTAAATACTCAGGATCTTTATCCAGACACAGGGAGATACCTCTCAGAAGGAAATTCCCAAAAGCTTTAAGATGACACCTATCTCTCTAGCCTATATAAAGCACGTATTTCCTAATGGGGCAATTCAGCTTTCCATACACCCAGCAAGGAGCTGCCTAGAACCAGCCCAAAAGGGGGCCCAAGAATGGGATGGTCTGAACTGTACCCAGACACAGCCCTGGGGCAACCCATGTTCAGACTTATAATACCAGACCGTTAATTTAAATTGGTTTTCTCCAAACATGGGAGACAGAGGCAGAAATGCTTACCCATAAAAGGCTATATGGTTTTCAATGCCTTTTCAGTTGGTGAGGGCTGGGGAGCAACCACTCTGGTGCCTACAGATATTGGCAAGTAACAATTCTCCCCTAGTCCCATGAAATTAATTACCTACAGATTTTCTGATCTCACTTTAGGTGATGCAAAAAAAAATAGTCTGATTATGGATCTAAGTTATTTAAACACTTTGGAAGTCATTGCCATATGTCTACATGTATGTACAAGCACTGGTTTTGAACACATCATTTTCTTTCTTCCTTAATGTACCTAAATGCTTTTACTTTCCCATTCTCTGAGCAGACTGGGAGCTGTTTGCCACAAAATCCAATGCTTTATTACATGAGACTGTAGCTAATTCAGGGACCATCTGTGTGTACTTATAACTTAAATCATTCCTTTCAACGTGCATTATATTGCACTTGTCAAAGTTCAATTTCATCTCCAGTGGTGTTGCCTGTTTACCTAGTTTTGCTCGTTCCCAATGGAGCTCGTCACATTCCTTCTGAGTCTGCATATAAATAATCTTGAGACAGCAGCATATTTTACAAGTTTTCTGCATTTTGGTGAACCATGCAGAAAGAAGAGTTTCTGCACACCTACAGTGCAAAGGATGCTGTGCTGGAACTGCCGCCCGTCCTCCCACAGTGCTCCTCTCACAGGGTCTCACACCGCTGCCCCATGAAGCATACAACAGCAAAGTGGAATTTCCATCCTAAAGAGAGTGGGGGGGTGGGGGAGAAGGGTCTCCCACCTCAGCATCCGTGATGCCAATGGATCCTAGCTCAGATCAGCGAGGAGGAGCAGGTGTCTGGTAGGATAGCAGGTGGCATTTTGAATAGTCCACTGGAGATTCATGTGACATACCGAGCATCTCCTGATGGATGACTCCTTTCAGCCAGTGTGACTATAGCACAGAGAGAGATAATGAGCTCTAAGTTAGCTACCTTAGGCACCCAGAGCAATGGTGCCTGAGGCTTCACTGCAGCTATATAACCGTTTGCCAAAGATTGGGTTCTGTGAGTATTCTGCTATTGATATCAAAGCCAGCTGGACTTAAGGTACTGCAGGTATATCAGCTGCAACCCGTATGCACAGGCATGCGAGCGCTCTTTAACTTGTTTTCTGTACATTTGCTGTCTTTTCAGAGATGTCAATATCTCTCATTAGGCCCGACCACTCACGGGAGTTATAAAGGGCATGTGTTTCTCACAAGGGATTAATCTCCCTGAACTCCATCCCTCGAGCGCATGCAGCTGGGGCTGCAGTGTTGGCTGCCGGTTCCTCTGCACCCTGTGCTCTGTGTTCTCAACTCCTTGCGTCTTATCACGCAGTTTTGTAGCCTTTGGGGATTTTCCTGAAAGTCCCAGTTCTCCTGTGACTTTAAATTTTTCATAATGCGAATATTTCTTTGTCACATGAAGAGCTGGAAAATGTTAAAACTAAAGCCACAAGCACTGGAAGGGAAAGAAAAGACTAGCGCTTATGTTTACTGATGCCATGTGATTTTTAAAAGGTTGAATTACAATTACCAAAAATTGATCACTGCTAAATGTAGCCCCAAATCAGAACTGGAGACAGCTTAGGCAGACAGCACATGCTGTGGTTGCTGCCAGCTGCCAAACTGCAGGGATGCCCATGTCTTCTTACGCTGAATCCTGGTCTCCTCTGAGAAAAGGTGCCGCAGGATTCACCAGCATCACAGGAGCCCGCAGCTACAGAAAGGAGCAAACAAAGAGTAATCAAAAGCGGAAACAAAATGGCTTCATGTCAGGTGTGAAAGCTGAAAAAAGGAGGAAAGGGGAAAGGGGAAAAGGAGGAAAGGAAATCAGCAGGTGCTCTGAGAAATGGAAAGAATGTAAACAATGAACAAAAGTGGCCACCAGGATAGGAGACAGTGAGAGAGGAGCATAGAAGAGAAGGATGGGTACTTCCCTACATTAGCGTGCTGGTTCCCATCTGACTGTTCGTCCTCTCGCACAGCATGCTGCTGAACAGGAATCTGCCAGATGGTGATCTGATGTGAAGGAAAGCAAAATACCCTTAAACATCTGTCCAGGGTCATTTTGCATTTGGAGAGAAGGGACAGTCAGGAGAAATCCTTTGGGAGAGGGGAGGAAATATTGACAAGGGTTTACCTGGAGTGTTGCTTCTCTCTCTCATCCTTTTAGGCTGCACATACATGGCAACAGAATCTGTGCCTCTGTACCTGCACAATGCCTGGCACCTTTCAGGAGCTCCAGTCAAATAAAAGAAGCGAAAGACAGTGAGAAAATGAAAGCAGAAAGCATATGTTTTATGTACCCAAGAAACTCAAGACAATCTTACTGAATTATAATTTATATATATTTAAGAGTGTCATTCTTCGAATATGTTTGCTGGGTATCTTTAGCTATCTTAAAACCTGAAAGGTGATTTAGTGGAACACAGAGATTTAGGTTTGTTTTGTTTTGTTTTGTTTTGTTTTTGTAGAAGTGTATTATAGGCATGTAAATGTGCAACGAATGCCACACCGGCACCCTGTTTCATTTAAAACTCATTGATTCTCGCTCTGTGGTGCAGCTTAACCTGTACGGTTACTGGGAAGAACCATACAGAGGCAAGCCATGGAGGGCAGAAGGAAGGTGCAGGGAACAAACACTCTCAGAAAGGACAGAAAAGAAAACTGGAAAATTAGACACAAAGATGAGATAAAAAGGTGGTAAAATGTAAAAAGAAATTAAATTAAGACCAAGCATAAGCATATCTGTAATCATTTTTTTCTGAGAAACAGTAATTTTTTTAAATAAATTGCACAATATTTTTGTGCATAAAAATATATGCTGCTGTTGCAGTATTCTGCCAGAGGGCCATGTAAGCCTGCTAACACTATTTCTCTTCTGTGCAAATATTTTCTTAAATATTTTACATCATCTCACTAACGAATGCAAAAAACAGTAAAATGTGAGGTGTATTACTTAATGCAATTTCTTCTAGCATGTAAAAACTGTATTTATACAATTTATTGGGTACTGCTAAGGCTGTGATACAGCATTTTGTCATTAAAAGAAAACTAGGAATGTCTGTAGCATTTGCTGATATGTGATAAAATACATTTGTTGACACAAATACTGTATCTAAGCGCCCGGAGTCAGCATGTAAATCTACTGTTTTCTGGTAATTCTGATTGTCAGACAGAGCCTTTCTCTCTGCAACCACAAAGATCTGCAGAACTATTAAGGCTTCCCAGGCTTCCTGACAAAAATTAAGCATAAGATCTTCCCAAATAAGTGTACGCTTATTAAAGGCATGATAATCTACGTAAAACTGGAGGTTATTGCAGTGCCTTGACTAGAGTGATGCAGTCCTCACTAGAGGGACTTTTCTCTTAACTCTGATTTCATGCATTTTTCAGCAGTCGGAAACAATGAGGGAAATGTATTTACCAGCTGTAAGTTGTAAGAGTAGCTTACAATATTCTGAGTTAATGTCTAACACAGTTCTGATTATGAGGTAAATGCTAATAACTTACACTGCACTCAAAATGCCACTGCACGACTCTGCTTGTTCATGTGAGATAATTATAGCAAATGGGCGAGTTTTTCAGGTGAAAGGGTTGTTCAGCTCATCTCCTCTTAGTGCGCAGCTGTAATTTTAAAGTCCACATGTCATGGTTTTATCTCATTAGATAAAATAGTAATAAATAAATAAATCCATCACTGACTTAGGTTGTAACCTTAGGAAAGTTTCTGTTGCCTTTACTTCTCATTTTTTTATCTGCCTTATCAATCTCATTAGATTTCCAAGGCAAGGACTATCTCACAATGTATTTTGCTCTCAGCTATGGCTCGGTATAAAAGACCTTGATCTCATTTAGAGTCTGCTCGCTAGTGTAAGATAAAGTAATGTTAATAAAGAGTTCAAAATATAGAATCTCTATTGCTGACATTGGTCTATAGACCAATACTTCCCACTCAAAGGAAGTTTTCCTTTTTCATGTTTTATCACACCCCTTTCCTTCTCTGCACCACTCTATCTGTTCTCAGCTGAGTGCTATCCTGAACACTCCTTCTCTACCTCAAAAGTCAACTCATCAAAGATTTATAAATTGGTTTAATGTTTCATCACCTCTTAAGTTAAATACACAGATTTCCCTTTCTAAATCCTTCTTCAGATCCCCCTCAGCCCCTTGATTTCTTTTTGCAGTTTGCCTTTGGCCATCCAGTATTTCACACAAAGGTACACTTTTTCCAACAGACAGCCCAAACTAAATATCACCACAGTAATTGATGGCCCTAAAAAATTGCTTCACAAAGAACTGAAATAGCAAAACAATCTTATTTATCCTGAACGTACCGTACTACAGGAAAGTTCCCCAGTGACAGACCATAAACCATGCTTCTACTGGTTTTAATACTTTTCTCAGAAGAACAGCTTCCGTGTTTAAAGTTTGAAATGAATGCTTGGTATTTAAAGCCAAAAGGATTCCTTTTGCCCTTCAGATGCTTAGCCAGTCATAAGGCACAACGGGAACTCCTCTGCCAGCACCGACATCCTGCTCTCGTGCTGCTGGTGCCACAACTGATTACCCTTTACAGAAATACCAGAACTGCTCGCAGCAGGTCCAGGAAGGCTCAGCCTTCCCCCACCCTTTAAAGGCTTTGATTCAAAATGCAATTCACAGCTTCTCAGTGTTTTTTCCCATGTGGATATGCATCTAAATCGCTGTGCCAAGCAAAAAATGTTTGCTTTTCTATTGGGGGGTATGAATACAGCACGTATTTTTCAAATAAAATGACCCAAAACGCTGTATTAAGTGATGATTTTTTTTTTTTCCACACAGAGCTATTTTCTCAAGGTCAAGTCTTGTTCCCAATGAAATCCAGAAGAGATTCACGACTGATTGCAGTGGGATCAGGATATTGTATCATAGAATCATAGAATCTTCATGGCTGGAAAGGACCTTTGAGATCATCGAGTCCAACCATACACACAA
Source organism: Larus michahellis (assembly GCF_964199755.1). Taxonomy (NCBI): domain Eukaryota; kingdom Metazoa; phylum Chordata; class Aves; order Charadriiformes; family Laridae; genus Larus; species Larus michahellis. The sequence continues at coordinate 12,809,508 of NC_133896.1, forward strand.
CAACAAAAAAAAACAAACCACAAAAACCAAAAAAACCAAAACCCCTACAATCTCTGCCACTAGAGCATGCCCTGAAGTGCCACATCTAGATGTTTCTTAAACACCTCTAGGGACGATGACTCAACCACCTCCCTGGGCAGGCTGTTCCAGTGCCTGACCACTCTTGCAGTAAAGTAATTCCTCCTAATATCTAATCTAAACCTCCCCTGCCGCAACTTCAGACCATTTCCTCTGGTCCTGTCATTATTCACTTGGGAGAAGAGGCCAACACCCACCTCTCTACAACCTCCTTTCAGGTAGTTGTAGAGGGCAATGAGGTCTCCCCTCAGCCTCCTCTTCTCCAAGCTAAACATGCCCAGCTCCCTCAGCCTCTCCTCATATGACTTGGGCCTCTCCTTATATGACTTGGAGGCTCATATGGCACGTTAAGGCTAGATTCTCTTCTCAGTGCTTAGCTTTTGTGTATGCAAGAAAATAAGTGGTCCACAAAAAGCATTGTATACGTGACCATTTGCAAACTTTCTTATGGCTCTGAGTATTATTTATGTAACTCCAAGTTAAAGTTGGAAGAAGAGGAACAAACTCTAGCAGAATCCATCTACCTAAAATATTTAGTGAACAATCACAACCTATCTAAAAAGCAAAATGAGAGGAAAAACAGATGCATTTTCCTGTAGAGTCATTTGAGTAATTTTTAGTCACTTTTGCCTCCATTCTGATTTCCTTTTTTCTTTCCTTCTCACTCCACCTCCTCCATTCTCCCTTTCTCTCTCCCTCCTCCCATTTCTCCCATCTTAATCCTGACATAAGACTATAAATATCCTTCTGCCCTGAAGAAGAGAGAAGGGCATCTTTTGTTCTCCTAAGCACATTTCTGCTGAATAATATGGCATGTTCTGATGGCTTTTCATAGATATTATTTCTGAGATTTCTAGAGACTCCAGCTCTGAACAGTTTCACCTGGACAATTTCTACACTCATGACAGCGCTAGTGACCAAGAAGGTTATAAAATACCACTGTCAGTGGTATTCAGCCGCCTGAACATAAGTGTCTAATGATGAGGTACCGCGGGGTCTCTGAGACATCCACACAGTGTTGGCAGACACAACAGAGGAACACAGCAACCTTCTGCCGGTATTGGGACAACAGAATCAAGCCTTAGGTACCACTGTCATTGTAAGGTGAACTGCTGTATGAGACCTGTTCCCAGAATTGAGCAGGTCTCTAAAGGTTATAAGCATTATATAAGGGAACTTAGATGCTGAAGCTGTCATATAGACACCTACATATAGATGCTTAGATTTAAAAGTCTTGGCTTAGAGCTGAATTTCATTTATAGGTTTTGATTGGCACAAGCGGCACTGTGATCATTGTCATATAATACTATTGCCTAAGGATTTCTTATTGCTGGGTGACAATTTTGATGCCAAGGCAAGGTAGGCTTTTAAGAAGATTTAAAAAAAAACAACAAACAAACAAACAAACAACAACCAACCAAAAAAAACCCAACAGAAAACCCCAACAAACCCCAAACCCAACAGCCTGCTACTTAGCAACCAGTTCTTTAGGAAAGGAGTGTTTACAGTCGGTTTATAGATACACAACCAAAACCATACCATACTAGGCAAGGTATGGGAATCAGCTAATGTCTTCAGTCTGCCATGCAGACATCTGTGAAGAGAATGATCCTTATCCAGAACAGCAATGAAGCCTCCCTGTTGTTGCACAGCGTGAACTGTAATTCAGAAGACTTCTGAGTATTAACAGAGATAATCTGGTGCTAGAATAAAGTCATTACTATTAATCTTGTGCTCAATATGTGGAGGCTGCAATGTGTATGGGATTATTGCCCTACTGAGTTTGAGGCAGGAGTGTAAATAGTCCTTTAAAAAATAAACTTTCATTATTGCAGTTCTGAAACAACTGACTGGCTTTAATGAACCCTAATTCAAAGATTTTGGTTCCATACACCAATTACAGCATAGCAGAGCTTGCTGTTTTATCTGTTTTATGAAACATTCTGGTTTATCAATACAACAGTGCTAGATGAAAATCAGTACTGTAACTGATGTTATTTTTCAAGAGGAGAGGGATGTATTTTATCTGTTACATACTGGAGATCAGCTGGCTACAGGCCTTAATAACAGCTAGACCAGAAGTCCTTGACATGCAGCTCATGATTCAATCTCACACTGCTATAGAAGATTCAAATGACTGCAGATTCCAGGAGGTCTTGAGGCAGAAAAACCTTCCATGGTGTCTCACATTATGGCCATTTCTGACTCTTCATGTCACAGTCAGCTTTGATTCTTTACGTTCTTTATCCTGTAAAGTGCTGGGAAATATGAAATAATGTTTAATCAAAGAAGTACTTAGATCTTAATCTGCATTAATCTGCAATTTACCTGCATAAAGATATTATGGAAGAAAGTCCATAACATAAAATGTTGTCCATGTTGATGCATGAGCAGTGTCTTCTTCAGGGAAGTAGAAACACATGGCATTTATAGGCAACAGGAAAAGAACTCTTCTGTTGATATAAACCACTGCCTCCAATTTTTACAAAAGCACCTACTCTGCTTCAACCCACTAAATTCCTCAAGACTGAAATTATAAAAAAGCATTCAATCTGGGGCACAGCAAGACAACTTAAATGTTTAGAATTTAGGGTTTGTAGAATAGCAATGGATTTCTACCTTCCCTCATGTCAGCAGTTTTCAGTGTCATTTACAGCTTTACTTATACAGCTTAGGACCACATCAATAAATAAAACTAATATGCTCATTACTTGGGGCACAATGAGGGACTGTACATTTAGGAAGAAAATACTTCTGAGATTATGTGACCTTGATTATATTTTTGATGTCTGAAGTGGAGCATTTCAAGGAGGCACCAAAAAGGAAATGTATAATGAATGATGTCCTGAAAATTTCATTAAATGTGTTTTCTGATGGAGAAAACTGGTTTATTTGTGACTCTGTCTGATCTGACACCACATGTCTAAAATGATTTTAATGCAATCAGTGAAGCTTTCAACTGTGTAAAGCTAACACAGTCTTAAGATTGGACCCATCTTGATTAAATCATATTTAAAATCAACTTCAATTTATTGTATCTATCTCTACAGTGCTTTTTGAGTCTTCATTTCATCAATAAATTAGCTCTGATCACCAGTATATTTTGATTAAAAACAAAAACACGTTGAGACACCAAGACTATGTAAGGTGATGTCATGTCATGTACAGATTCTATTAGTGGAACCCTTAGCTAAGACAACAATTGAAGCACAATGTGTTGTTCTTTTAGGCTTTCACGCAGTGGAGGTTGTTACCAGCACTCCTTCAGTTTTATGAGATAATTTGCAGGAAAAAAATGAAATTGAGAAACAGTTAATAATAAGAAAAATGAGATAATTAATACGAAGAACTAAAGCTTTTTGAAACCACGGTTTCTGTAAAAACTCTTAATCACAGCATCACTCTTGATCTCCACAGGTTTGCAAATAAACTGAAGTTCCAAACGACAGTCTCCAAACCAAGGAGAAGTAGAGGTAGGGTAACTCAGCTGCTCCTTTACCCCTCAAGGTTGTGGGGCCCATGGAGCAGGCCCAGGGGACAGCATCTGCTGTGAAGTTTACGGTCAATAAAATGGTATGTTCCATCCCATGTCATTGATGCGGGTCAGGCCTCAGCCAATGTCTGTGCAAGCAATGGGTAAGAATTAGAGAACTGGCTGAAACTCACCTCAGTATATTGAGAGAAGCAGAGAAAATGGTGATGCAATCTCAGCCTCTTTGACTTAAAGCTCGTGGTCCTTCTTAAACATGGGAGGATGCATACCAAGGATGATTTTAGACACTGTCCCTTGGCACTTGCTGATCATTGATCTGGGTACAGAACCCACTGTGCTATTTTGACAAAGGTAACGGGCGTGTACTCATTTCTTTTAGATGTGATCTTGCTATCTTTATCTCGGCCATGGACACCTTCAAATTAGAATACCAAACCCAAACATTACATGAGGCTCCACCACAATACCGTGATGCTGGGAAAACCTTTCAAAGAGAGTCCAGCATGCCTTTGCCTACAAAGCACGTGCTAGCTGCCTCATAGTCTTCCAGCTGTTTTCAAGGTGTGGAGCTGTGAGCCATACATTTCTTGATAGCACAGAAAACACCTGTTTGAAGAACACTTTATTTCCTTTGGAGGTACTTACAGGGGTGAGGTTAGCCGAATGACTCAAACTGATTGCCTTTTATTTTAAGGGAAAGGGCATCATCAGAAGGGCATTTCCCATGAAGCGTGGAACAGATCTCACAGAGCTGCTACAAGATCTTCTCATGCATGCAGAAGCTATTGATCTGGCAGCTCTGGGGGAAAGCTTGTAGTTTCGTTCAGAGGGAGAGGCAAAGTAGAGTTTCTTATGGCGCTTTTCCTTACTGGCTGGATGGCTGATGCCTTTATTTATACCTGGGGTTTTTTTTGTTTGTTTGTGTGTGTAAACAGCAACTGTAATTACAGGTCTATTAAATTAAAGTCCATAGAGGTTTTGTATTGATATTTTTATTGTAATTTAAATCAAAATAACTGCAGATGTATGTAATTTTTCTCAACTATAGAGTTAGCTGTGAAATCCAGATAAGTTCCAATAATAACTGCAGCACAAAGGAATACCAGCCACTCCAGCCAGTAAGTCAGCTTCATTGGGGCCCCAATTTAAATGCCTTTATGCAATGGGGAGCATGGGGAGCAAACAGGAAGAGTCAGACACATGTGCAGACCTGCAAGGCTATGATCGTATTGGCATCACAGAGATGTGGTGGGATGGCTCCTATGACTGGACTGTTGGAATGGGAGGATACAGGCTCTTCAGGAAGGACAGTCAGGGGAGACAAGGAGAGGGTGTCGCCCTCTATGTCAATGAACAGCTGGAGTGCATGGAGCTCTGCCTGGGGACGGATGAGGAGCTGACAAACAGCTTATGGGTCAGAATTAAAAGGAGGGCAGGGACAGGTGATATTACAGTGGGGGTCTGCTACAGGCAGGTGATAAAAGGAAGACTAGGGAAAATGTGGGTCCTCTCCAGAAGGAAATGGGAGTCCCAGTCACCTGGGATATGGAGAAGGCTGAGGTATTCACAGACTTTTTTGCCTTGGTCTTCACTGGCAAGTGCTCTAGCCACACCACCCAAGTCACAGAAAGCAAAGGCAGGGACTGGGAGACTGAGGAATGTCCCACTGTAGAAGAAGACCAGGTTCAAGACCATCTGGAGAACCTGAAGGTTCCTGAAAGCAGGGGGTTGGAACTAGATGATCTTTAAGGTCCCTTCCATCTCTAACCATTCTATGATTTTATTCTGTGATTCTATGACTTTTTTTTTTAACTTTCTTAATGAAGTAAGATTACTGAGGTGAGAATCAGAGGAAGAACAATGCAGACAACAACACTGAAGGTGTGTTTTTTTCTTTTCGAAAAATTTAGAGAGTAGTTAAAAGCTTTAAAGATGGAATTCTTGATTAATCTTAGATTTCACTACATACATAACAAACAGGAACATGAAAGCCTATTTCTTCAAGTTCAAAGATACACATCATAGGTGTTGCCCTTCTGTTGTGGTTTAACCCCAGCTGGCAACTAAACACCACACATCCGCTCGCTCACCCTCCCCTGGAGGGATGGGGGAGAGAATTAGAAGAGTAAAAGTGAGAAAACTCGTGGGTTGACATAAAGACGGTTTAATAAGTAAAGCAAAAACCGCACATGCAAACAAGGAATTCATTCATTACTTCCCATCTGCAGGCAGGTGTTCAGCCGTTTGCAGGAAAGCAGGGTTCCATCACGTGTAATGGTTACTTGGGAAGACAAACACCACCACTACAAATGTCCCTCCCTTCCTTCTTCCCTCAGCTTTATATACTGAGCATGACATCACATGGCATGGAATATTCCTTTGGTCAGTTGGGGTCAGCTGTCCCAGCTGTGTCTCCTCCCAGCTTTTGTGCCCTTCCAGTCTACTCACTGGCAGGGTGGTGTCAGGAGCAGAAAAGGCTTTGACTGCCTAGCAACAGCCAAAAACATCAGCGCTCTATCAACAGTATTCTCATCCCAAACCCAAAAATACAGCATTATACCAGCTCTAGCAAGAAAATCAACTCCATGCCAGCCAAAACCATAACACCTTCTTGATAGAAAAGCACATCAGCTTGTTTACTATATGTGGTCCCAACCTTCCTGCCTCCTCAACTATCTACCAAAGTATCACAGATTTCAGGAAAAAAATATTGATTTAGCTGTCCTGATTTATATTCAGAAAGTTATCATTAATTCTACAAGGGACTGCTGTGCTCTGATTTTTTACCATCCAAAATATTTTTAGTGGAGGGGAAGGGGTGTTAAATGTAAATTGAATATGAGTATCTAGTCTTTCACCACAACATTGATCAGATGATGGTTGCTATAGCTCACATTTCCCCGTCTCTGTGTTTTGCAGTTTCCTCTGTTGTGACAGGTGAGCTTTGACTCTCAAATGGGAGGTGATAATGTGCTAGTCACATCATCCCATTTGGTTAGTTATTTCATAAAACGATTTTGATGACTAATCACTTTTACTGTGTCAAAATGAATCCTACTCAGTTTGAAAGGTACTGTACAGGCATAGTAGTAATGGATTAAAATTACGTGTGGATAATGAGTTTAAAATTTTTAAAATGCAGAAAGAAACATTAGTGCTCTACACAGTTTGTAAACCACACGTATGTCTATGCATAACAGTAAGGGAACACACAACTGGCTCCTGAAGTCTAGTTGTTAATAACATATATTGTATTATTCTTTTCATAAACCGATATGGCTCTATCTTAAAGTCAATTAGGTTTTATACCCTTACCCTTCTAATTGGAAGTCTGTTCCAGAAGTTTGTTTCTCTCATGGTTAAAAATCTCCTCATATCCAGCCTAATTGCATTCATAGCTAGTTTATGTGCATTTATTCTTGCGTCAGCACTATCCTTTACCATAAATAGTTTTTCCCTTCCTGATGCTTACCCGTCAAGGATCCTTATAGAGCATATCCTCTCTGAGACTTCATCTGACAGACTAAACAAGCTTTTTTAGTAACTTTTTATAAAAAGGCTCTCAAATCTAATGAACATCCCAGTAGCTGTTATATTTCTGATCCGGTTTTTGGTTCAACTTTTTAAAAAATAACCCAAAAAATTTGTAATATTTTAGATGGATTTTCTCCAGCATCTTGAACAATCACTAACACTTCTATGATCCATCTGCTACATCTCATCATTGTATTTTACTTCTTCTATTTTATTGCTAGTTATGATGTTTTATGTAGCGACTAGCATGTGCCAGTCTCTTGTCTTCCCAGGACTTTCTCCACCTATCAGTTTGTATGCATACATCTGTGCTTTTCCTAAAATCACAGCACTTTTGCTGTGATTAATCACTAAAATCAATGCCGAGTATCTGCTACTCTGCAGAGTATCTCTCTCTGCACCTGATTCATAGATAACTTAACTCCACGCTAATCTGAATGATAAGAGCCCAAAGCAATATTATTTCATGTTTTTGTTCCACAGATTCTGAGTTCAAAGTTCCTGAACTTCACCAAGAGGACTTCACAGTCTATTAGCAATAATTAAACCCATATCCAAGTTTTTAAAACATCTTATCAGTACTGCAGTTAAAGATATGACTACTGACCCTGTAGATGGACTCTAGCAAACTCAGGTAGGTCACATACTGTGGGAACATGGAGTCTGACCACCTTAGATATGTGTAAAAATTCCAGTATCAAAGCTTAGGCAGACGGACAGAAAAATAAAATAATTTACAATTTGTATATATATTTTTACTTTCATTTTAGAAGAATATTGCAACTGGAGAAAGAATTTTGCCAGAAAATGTTTTGGCTGAAAAATTGGGATAGACCTGAAATACCTTTACAGCCTAGACTGTAATGTGCCCTTGATTTAAAAAAAAAAAATCTGACTCAGTGCAAAACAAAATCCTGAGCCACTGAAATTCTTACAATTAAAAGTGATTGCTTTTGCAGCGAGTCTCTTCACCGCTGTGTACACAGGCAGTTACTTCAAGAGCTTTGTCAATTTGAATGAGTTCGCAAGCAGCTGTCACACATCTTTAGCCAATTTTTCCTTGTCACATACAAAGAGCTCCATCACCAGAACTGGAATGACTGTCATTAGCAGTTATGCAAACCACATGGATTTCTTGTAATGTTTTTGAGGGAAATTTCTGTAACATTTCTTGAACTTATGCAGGATGGCAGGCTGGCGCTATGGGATAGTCTGCTACAGGTACAGCGCGGGTGCAGTTTCCCACAAAGAAGCACAGCTATGTTTTATCGTAGTATGAGAACCTCCGGGAGGAAGGATGGGCTAGGGCCATACTTCTGCTGTATACTCCCTGTGTCGCCGTGATCGAAACCAGTCTGTCAAGAAGAGATGAAGAGGTGATGAAACTTCAACACTGGGCTGTGGATACACTTTAATGAATCATTTCATCACTTAATGAATGACGGCGGGTTGTTTGCACGGGGCTCATACAGGGAGAGCTTTGCTCATGGCTAGATGCAAATCAGCTCTGATCTAGAAGGCATTTAGCCATGGTAACAGGGGAAGCTACCTTGGGATACTGCCACACTGATGTAGGTATTCAGCTTCAAGGATGGAGACTGTTCATGTCCAGAAAAAGCAGAACACAAGTGGTGGAGTTTATAACTGTTCAAATCTATCAGGCAGAAAGTCACACATCTAAGACGACATGTTTAGAGGAATTTTTGCCTTCCATTATAAGTCTGATTAATAATATTTGGGGGATTTGAACTCTTCTGACACATTTAAAATAGTGAAACTGGCTTCTAGGATAGATAGAGTTATACCAAAATAAAAGTATAGCCTGTTCTCATTTGATGAAATGCTACTGCTAAAGAACACCTCAGGGTGGTGTAAGAGTGTCTACACTAACTCTTTCACTGGAATACTGATGTTTTAAAAATCATAGCTTCTACTCTGTGGTCATAATGGTAAGGCTTTATACACAGATACAGCGCACTACTCCCTTTCACACTGATTTCCTACAGAAGTGTTCCAATGGGCAAAAGAAACGAACCTCTAGAAACTCAGTTGGAACTGTTCTCCTACAGCTTAATGAACTTCCATCAGACAGAAGTAACTTTCAATGGTAACTTTTCTCAAATACTGGTATTTTCAATGATATACTAAGGCATTCAACTCCCATTGGCTGTAGAGAGGAAGTGGGTCAGGAAAATAACAGTCTAACCCTCTGCCACCTCACCACCTCTCTTGTTTCTCTGTATTGTAAAAGAGGATTCCCCGAAGGCAATACACTCCAGTTTCATTAATTGTTAGTTAGGGGTAGAATGACTGAAGAGGTAAATAGATATCAGAATTTCAAGTGGTCTTCTACAATGGAATGACTGCATCAGTGGACAAGGGGAGAGCTATGGATGTTTTCTACCTGGACTTCTCTAAGACCTTTGATATAGTCCACCACAACATCCTTGCGGCTAAATTGGAGAGGTATGAGTTTCACAGATGGACTGTTAGATGAACAAAGAATTGGCTGGATGGCCAGATACAGAGTTACAGTCAATGGCTCAGTGTCCAAGCGGAAAACAATAACAAGTGGTGTCCCTCAAGGGTCTGTACCATAATAACTTCATCAATAACATAGTGGAATTGAGTGCACCCTCAGCAAGTTTTCAGATGGTACAAAGCTGAGTGGTGTAGCTGATTCGCTTCAGGGAAGGAATGCCATCCAGAGGGACTTTGGCAGGCTTGAGGAGTGGGCCCATGCAAACCTCATGAAGTTCAACAAACACGAGGTCCTGAACCTGGGTCAGGGCAATCCCTAGGATCAATACAGACTGGGCTGTGAATGGATAGATCAGCCCTGCGAAGAAGGACTTGGGAATACTGGTGGATGAAAAGTTGTATCCAAGCCAGCAATGTGCACTCGCAGTCCAGAAAGCCAATTGTATCCTGGGCCGCATCAAAAGAAGCGCAGCCAGCAGGTCAAGGGATGTGACTCTGCCCCTCTACTCTGCTCTGGTGAGAACCCACCTGGAGCAATTGTGTCCAGTCCTGGAGTCCGCAGTACAAGAAAGACATGGACCTGTTGGAGCGGGTCCAGAAGAGGGCCACCAAAAATGATCAGAGGGCTGGAACGCCTCTCTGAGAGAGCTGGGGTTGTTCAGCCCAGAGAAGGGAGAGCTCTGGGGAGAGCTTATTGCAGCCTTTCAATATATAAAGGGGGCTCATAAGAAAGACGGAGAGACATTTTGCCAAGGCCTTTAGTGACAGGACAAGGGGCAGCGGTTTTAAACTGAAAGAAGCTGGATTTAGACTGGATATAAGGAAGACATTTTTTACAATAAGGGTGGTGAGATACAGGAACAGGTTGCCGAGAGAAGTTGTGGATGCCCAGTCCCTGGAAGTGTTCAAGGTCAGGTTGGACAGGGCTTTGAGCAACCTGATCCAGTGAAAGATGTCCCTGCCCATGGCAAGGGGGTAGGACTAGATCATCTTTAAAGGTCCCTTCCAACCCAAATGATTCAATGATTCCATGATTTCAAAGCTTGTTCTGTTCTGCTTCTGGAAACGTAAATGTAGTATTTTTTGAGCACCATAATATGTCTGCAAAGATGTTGTAATTACAACAGGACTGTACAATTCGTAATCAGATTGATCTTTGGCAAATTGTTTTCTTTGTCACTGTCATAAAGTTCAGCCTTCAAGCAAGGTAAAGCTCTAGGAATCGGTTTATTTAGAGCGAACATCTCTTCTGTGCTATAATTAAAAACTAGTAATTAGGCTTATGATACATCTTTATTTGTGCTTTGAATCCTGATCACAGCCACACACTCTTCACTGGTGTTTTGATCTTTTCTTTCCCTATTGTAAGCAACACTAACTACAGTAGGCAGAGGATAAAATCTCCCCATCATACCAATTAAAAACTCAGTGGGAGATTCCCCACATGAATTATCAAAGGGAAGCAGTACAGTGATTGTAAAAAAGGGAGAAAACTGGGGTTCTACTGCTGGGATCTCTCCAAGCAGCCCCACTACAAAGAGCACAAGGGAAACACTGGAGCGCTTGGTCCCCATTCATTTGGCGTGGCACAGGTCTTTAGTCCAGAAGGACCTGTTTCTTGGCTGTGTGTGGCACCTTTGCTCTAGTCCTCAACATTTACACAAAGGAATGAGAAAGAAGCTACACTGATAAACTGGTGATGTTTGACATCTCATCTTTACAGCTATGGAGTAGCAGATAGAGAGCACTGATGGAGTTAAGCTGCCTGGTTAATTCCTACCTGTTGTTGTTATGAGTCCTTTATGGTAGGACAGTTACTTCACCATTCTGTCTCACTATGTCTTTAGATTATCAAGTCCTGTGCTGTAACAATTCGTACCTTATAATGTGCTATTACTCAAGTACAGGAGGCCCATATAAAATGTATATTTCACTAAACTTTTTTTTTAACAAATTGAAATTAACTTAACCTCACCCTACCTTTTTTTTTGATGCTTGGCTGAGGTGACTGAACAGGTTAAGCGTGTGGATTCCTTTGATGTTCTGATAGGATCTACAACCTATGTGCTGGTGAGACCTGTGAAAATCTCAGACCTAATCATGGCTGTTAACCCGTCACACTTTTTGGGTTATATGTCAGATAGCCCACATGACTGTACTGTGGTCAAGGAGTTACAAGCCTACAGAAGTTTGAGCTGAAGGTCATGCCAAAACCCATCCTTTTTTCTGTGTGCTTTTCCCAGTGAACTCCAAATATGCAAGCTTCTACCAAGGGAAAGGGAGCTCAGTCACAGGTATGCAGGTTACAGTCCTTGAGCTCAGTCCACAATGTGCCTACATGCTCAATTAATCACAAATCTGAGCCCATCCCAAGCATTATCATGAGTACGCACTCCGAGGTTGACTGAGGCAAAGGACTCTGAGTCCTGAGCTCTTCACGATGCTCTATAGACAGATAAGGCAAAGGCAGCTCCAACCACAAGAAGGTGCCTGAAACTGGTTATTGATAAGCATATTATGGATCCTTTGTTCATAAGCTACAGAGATCATAAAATATTTTCTTTGAGAAAGCCAGCTAAAATGCAGAGAAGGGAAATCCTTTGCAAGAGCTACTTCCATAACACTCTGCTGTTGCCAGTCTCCTAAGCGGAACTGAAACATGTGCTAGCCATATCAAACCAAGAAATGACCAAAATAAAACCAGGTGCCCCTCTCATTAAAGTATTGCACAGAGTGCAATTCAAGTGGTGGTCTGTCGGTCTGTCTCCTTCCAGGGCCTAGAGAGGTGGATGGCTGAAGGGATCTGAAACTGAACACCCTTTTGCTCAGACCCACAAAATCTCTCTACCTCATTGCTGACCTAATCATAAATTCATGACTGCTGTAAAAAACTCAGGCTGTGAGCTTTATTGACCCAAGCATGACATCCAGCAATTCAGGAGGGAACAATCTGAACATGTCCTTTCATTTTCTTTCATGAAGCCAAGAGCCCATATCACTTTCAAGTTCATTTCAGCTTTCTTGTCCGCTTCAGCAGAAAACAACCCCCCCATGTACACTTTTGGTCCACTAAAATTATATGGAATTTATCTATGTTGAATTTCACAGAGTTTCTAAGGGCAACATTATACAGTTTTCCATACAGAGAAATGCATCATGCTGAGAAAAAAGTGAAATTTATATATAAAACTGTGTAATGCCTGAATTACTGTATCCTTTAAATAGGAATAGTCCTTGAAAGGAGTAAATAACTGCACAGAGCTTCTCAGAGGCTAGCTCATTGTATATAGAAGGGATTCAGCAAGCACCCTTTCTTCCTCTCTGCTTCTGTGACACTATAGGGAATGGAATAAAATAAAAAGTTTAAGATATTCAAAATCAGGCTAAAACAGAAGGACACGGGCTGGAGCAGGAGTTTCTAAATATAAATATATGTGATTTGGAATTTCCTTTCATTTGGAAAATCCCATAGATAATATTCACTCAGGCATTCACTTAGTAAATCAATCTTACTGCAAATATATTCAGTTTCCAAGAAGAGCTGTACATTTCTTTTATGTACTGAAGCACCAGAAGTTTGACTAAGAAGTTTTTCAATTGTATATAGTAAAGTCATCTTGTATCTATGAAAAATATTACCTGTAAGACAGTTTGTTGACAAAAAACCACTCTAAAAGTTAGTGTAAACTTGGGTTGAACATTCATTAGTTAAATGGCATTAAACCCATGTGAGTAGATTAATTCACTTTCAGACTGAAATAAGTGAAAGCAAAGTGCAGCCCCCCCAATCAAGGATTCAATAACGTTCATCTTCATATTTTTAATTTGGATTAATGGCCTTGAGAGTCCTCACACAAAGAAATCCTGAATCTGTTTGGCTCCCTGAAAATTCAGCTTTTTCCAAAGGGGGAAGCTGTGGTAAGTAGACAGAAGTGTTTTTAAAAGGTGATATTACAAACCTCTTGAGCATTTGTGGTATGCATAAATTGAACATGCAGCTAGAGTAACAGATAAAGCTCGTTTTAGTAGATAATAATAAAATAACAGTAGCTGAATTTATCAGGAGCTTTGTCTGCTGAAGAATTGTAAGATCGAGTCAATGAATTTTAAAGCTTACATTAGGAGAGTCACCTTCAGGTGAGCAATAGGGAAAACTCAGGCAGAGCTTGACCAGGTGATGGGGGACCAATAGATTTTGGGAGTATGATTTTTTTTCAATCAGCTATATAGGAGAAATAGCAATGCATTTATTCCCCACTGATTTTGCTCCGACTCCAGCAATGTTCTTACTCAGTGCAAGCTTCTTATTTCAGGTCACGTAAGAACTTGAGAAACTTCCTCTGTGTTGTCATGCGGCTCTAGGATTTCCACAGAAAACAGGCAGCAGATACTGCCCCAAAATGGCTGCCATGTTATCTGTCAGTGCCAGAGTGCACACATGGGCCGAAATCCACCCCCAGGCCTCCCCCTAGCCCTACTCATGGCCCAGGACCCCATTCCAGCCCCTGAGGCCATCAGTCCCTGCCCCATTGAGGCCGTAGGACACATCTCCAGCCCCAACACAGCCCCGTCCTGCCCAGTCATCATGGGCTGTGCTGAGTCAGGCCCACTCATGGGCCAACGTCCCATCCCCGTCCCCAAGGAGGTGACCAATGCCCTGGGTGGGGGCTGCCCCAGTGTCCCCCAGCCTGCCTTGCTTCTGTTTGGGAGCTTCTGCCCCTGCTCAAGGGTGTGCAGAGAGGACAGGTGGGGCCCAGGTAGCCATGAAAAATGAGCTAGCAACAAGAGAGGAGTAAATCACAGCCTTTCAGGAGATTCAATAACTTCCAGCAAAAGGGTAGTTATCCTGGATTGCTAATGGATGTGCTGGAACATGTCCAGAGAAGGGCCACGAGGATGATCAGAGCGCTGGAGCACCTTTCCTATGAGAATAGGCTGAGAGAGTTGGGGTTGTTCAGTCTGGAGAAAAGAAGGCTCCAAGGAGACCTTATAGTGGCCTACCAGTATCTTAAGGGGGCCTACAAGAACCTGGTGAGGGACTTTTTAGGATGTCGGGTAATGGTAGGACTAGAGGGAATGGATTAAAACTAGAGATGGGTCGATTCAGACTGGACGTTAGGAAGAAGTTCTTCACCATGAGGGTGGTGAGACACTGGAACAGGTTGCCCAGAGAGGTGGTGGAAGCCCCATCCCTGGAAGTTTTTAAGGCCAGGCTGGATGGGGCTCTGAGCAACCTGATCTAGTGGGAGGTGTCCCTGCCCATGGCAGTGGGGTTGGAACTAGATGATCTTTAAGGTTCCTTCCAACCCTAACAATTCTACGATTCTATGATTCTAATAGGACAGAGCAGTTACAAGTTCTCTTTTATTTGGAGAACAGCAGCTGAAGCTGACTCATACAAAACGTTAAATCTTATACTGACCTACTATACCCTCTATTACAATTACTGTGTCTCTACCAGGAGAGTTATGTTCTCCATACAATATGTTTAGCTTATCAAAGTGATGCATGCACATAAGCCTACATACTCATGCTGACTCTCAGAAATATATATATATATAAATGGATTATTGAAAGTGTGTATGCATGTGTGTGTATATATATACATATTTATGCATTTAGATAGGACAAAAGTCTCCATTAAATATTTCCATATGAAGTCAGGTTGTCTTTTAGGCATACAGTTGAAGCTCGGTATTGCTCATGCAAGTGCTACCTGGAATGTGGTAGGAGTTTTACCAAACATGTGGCCGTCCAGAAAGTTCAGATCTATGCATGTACAGTATATTTGTAATGTGCAGAGGGAAATATTTTTTGTGAAGCTTTAAAGTAAGCGGTTGGAAAGGTCATCAATCAATCTTTAGGCAAGGAAGCCAAAGGTGAAAAATCATATTTACCTAATGCCAACATCTCTCTCTCAAAAAGAATACTCAAAATGAGATTAAAAATAGTATCAAATTATCAATAACATTTTAGGTAAAATTCTTGATGTTTTCAGATCTATAAATGCTTCTAGGAAAAAATGTTGGGCACATGTATATTTATCTGCAATCAGTGAATGAAATACTTTTAACACTCTTCTAAGAAGTGCTTCTAACTCTAAAATCAAACATCATGATCTTAGTCATAACAGGGATTTTAATCACTGTTCCCCAGCCAGCTCTGGAGCAAAGCGCTACCTTTGTGTTTCACAGATCTCTCTGTGCTCCCCAGCAGAACGTACTGCAAATATCCCTTTGATGACCTTTCATATGCAAGGGATCTGTATATTTTTATTTCTCTGGCCTCCCTAAATACCTTGCTCTACCAATAAAAACCTGAACTAAAAAGAACTCACTGTCAAGTTGACAGATCGTCACATTTCTGACTTGATTCTTCATGCTCACGTTATATTCATCTGTCTCAGCAAAAGGCTTGGGACCATTGTTTAATAGACAAACGTGTCTAGCTGATCAATAATCTAGTCTCATCAGGCCATGAAAAGTATTTACTTGCTCTCAATGAATGCCAAAATTCCTTGTCTAATTCAATTGGCTAGCAAATGAGGACACATTAAATTGCTTTCCTGCATGTATATGTCTATCGACAAGAGATTTCAAGCTAATCTCCTTTATACCACAGAACTATTTTAATGGGTGAATGCTTCAGCCTTCGTCTCTGTTGGGTAGTAGAGGTAATCATGCTTTCCTTCCATAATTTCTCTCCCTGGCCTGCATTTGTACACAGAGCATTTTCTTTGTAAGTTTAATGGAACAACTTTATTTTTGAAGAAAACGCATTTATTAATAATAAACACAAAGCTCTATAAAGTCGATGCTCAGGTCTGGAATTCTGCATTTCATCCAGCACCATCACATACTTTGTGTGCTGTTGAGACATATTTGCAATACCTTGCCCATCTGCCAGGCCTAACCTAAGGTGTGTTTCCTTGGTACAAGGCCTTGCGGGAGATTCCTCAAGTTTTATCTACTGGTTTAGAGACACTATTCTGACAACTATATGATCTAGGCAGTCAAAATTTTCAAGAGTTGTACGTATACCACATCAGGTGTTCAGGATGCGATAGGAACCTGAAGTTAATCCTTCTCCCAGACATCATGGCCTCACAGATGTCAGGGTAGGGTCAGGTCATACAGTAGTTTCATTACCACCTCAGCCGAAACAGATTGTATATGAAGTAAATAATCCAAGACTCATATGTTTTCACTAGCACGGAAGCATGTTCCAGTAGCTCTCATCCACCATGCCAGTTCAGAGATGTCACCTTCATTACAAATTTGGCCAACATTTCACCAGGTTGATGTATAAGCTAAGTTAGGCAGGACTATCTGTGAAGGATATACCTATAATATTATCAGCGATAATCATGGCATGGGTTTTACAAACATACCACATAATTTGATTTTTTTAATTCAGGGATGCATAAGTAAATAATAAAAAAAAAAAACCCACCCCAAACCTCATTGAATAAGTGATAGGTCAAAGCTAGCCATAGGTCCATGTTCACCAAAATACCACCTCAGCATCTAACTCATGATCATATACTACCAGAAAATGGAACAATATTTTTTTGCCACACACAAATAATATTTGCTGCAGTAGCATGCGTGGGCCACATGAAGTCTTTTCAGTGCCTTTTACTGTTACAAGTTTGGTTTATGTTTACTTTCTTATATTAAGAATAATAATGTACCTTTACGATCAGAAGTATTTCTAACTTTGTGTTAACAGGCTTGATAAGGTGGATATTCATTTTTTAAAAGAGGAATACTTAATGGTTTTTGAAAGACAGCCCTTCAGTTTTTCAAGTAATATAATTCTGGCAGTATCTCCCTGTGCTACCATGGCTGTGTACAGGTTCCTATCCGCACCACGTGTGCTGATAAGATAGTCAAATACACAGGTCTGTGATTTGTAAACATCTGAATCAAGGGCACTGTTACATTCTCTGATCGTTCATGCAGTATAGTGCAGCAAAACGGAACAAAAATCTCTTTGGAGCTCTGACTGCAATGCCCAGAGTTTAATAAATTAGCTGAATCTGTGGGAAGGTTAAAAGAAGCAAGGTGGTTGGATTCAATTTATAATTATTTAGCTTGTTTAATTTCTGGCATTCTCAAAGCTTGTTTATGCCCTAGAAAGGCATGTATTTCTTCCAGCTTCGTGAAAATTATTACTCTATGCATGACCTTGTCAGGCAGCCACATTGAGCATTTTGTTGTCTTTGGGAAAGCTCTGTTTTAGTTCACCCAAATAATTGTCACAAAAGCGGTGCAGTGAAAAAAATAAAATAAAATCCCTGGGTCTGATACTGCATTACCCCAAATTATTTAGTGATTTGCAAGACATAAAAAGTGGATGTAAGATAGTCTTAAATCAAAATAGTCGTGATTTCCACTCAAGCAATTGATAAAACAAAAACTCAAGGCAACAGGGTTGTACGCATTTGTAGTTTAATCACGAGGCTGTGTGCTGCATCTTGAAAGGGACATCTGAACTGCCACCAAAGATGTGACTGCAGATCTCGTTACCATGTTATGCTGGCATGGGATTTACCACTGTCTTCCCACTTCCGAACATTTGCCAGAAACCCACAGAATCCTGTGTATCAAGAGCTTTTTACCCTCTCTCTTCATTTAACAGTCGCCGCTTCCATGGGAATAGGAATTGATACCCAAGGATTCCCAACTTCTCTTGGGTTTTTGGCACAAACATTACAATGGTGCTCAGTGTGGATTCCTTGCCCTCAGAGAAGTAAAATCGTTTCACTTTAGAATATTAGGCAAACTTTAATAGGAAACCAGTTTTTCTTAACAAGCCGAAAGATTACTCTCTTCATTATAAAATGAAAATTTAAAAGGAAGCATTGCTCCTTGGTAAGCAATTCAGTTGCCTGAACATTGGTACCTAACAATGAGGGGTTTGGCATGTGGTTTTCTTTTTTTTTTTCTTTTAAGAAAAGAAACCACAAATGATACATTAATCTAACATATATGAGATATGGATCAAATCTTTTCTTTTTCTGTACACATAAACACCCTTCATTTTCAGAATCTTTGTATTGCCCACACCCAAGCTGTGTTTCGCTTAGTTAGTTCAGGTAAATAATGTATCTATGAACAGGGTTCAGGGCACCTGCCAGGTCCTGGACTCTGGGTCATTACTGACCAGCTCAGACCAGACTCAGCTCTGTGCTGCTGGAGATCCACTACCATTAATACCAAAGCTGATTAAAGATAATTCCTATAGGTTTACATGACCTGCTGTGACACCTTTGAACTGCGGAGTGAATGTACTATTAGAACATGAAACCACCTTGAGAAGAGATTACAGTGGGACCCAATTCATTACACATTCCCTCCACCAGTGCATCCAGTACTTTAAGGTATGGAAAAACCTCTTTGGGGTCCTGTTTGCCCTGCACAGGTCTTAGCACTGAAGAACCCTCCACTTTGCCTTCCAGGACCATGGCTTTCGTACAACTTAAAAGTAGCACAGAAGAGGTAACTTTACGCCCCAAAATAACAATCTTGCCTTAAAACCCCTAAGTTTATAAGAGTAAATTAAGTGGGGTAGAAACAAGACTGTAACCAATGTTGATTTTTAGGCTCATTTAATTTTAGTTTTTATTTCTGGGTTTCAAAATTGGATGAATAGTCTTCTTTATGTACTGTTGTATTGCACTGTAAATCTGATAGCCTATATCTTGACAGAATTGCTAAATGTGTAATATCTAATTTTATTCTGCTAGTTTAGGACTAAATTTATATTCTTACACACAGCTTAGTTTTTAATATATATTTCAGTCATTTACCCTTTTTTAGGGAAAAAGAAAAAAAAAAGGCGTGTAATTTTCAATTGATCCTAAATCATTAGTGTTAAGCTGCAAAATTTTTTTTTATAATAAAGTAAACCCTGAAGTTACATTATTTCTTCCCTTCAGGTTTTAAGCCCTGATAATAAAGACAAATCAGATGTGAGGAAGAACCTGTTAATTAAATATTCCTCATGAAAGCTACTCATTGTCTTTTTAAGGTCCTGGGACACTTACTGATTGAAAAGTCTCCCAAAGCCAGACATTTCAAAGAAGCAAAAAATAAAATGGTATCTTTTAAATTTTGCAGCCACATATCCCCAGGGTTTTCATGTGCTTAAATCTGTTCTTCTTGTAAACCAACAAGGTTGTCCTTTGTTTGCTTAAGTAAACATAAATAAAATTAACAACTGTGTAATACCTGCCTGTACTCACATGAGAGATTTTGTGGCTTTTTAAACCATAAAATTAAGCCTCAGACAATGTTGTTACAGGCTAGAATTTCAAGACAGAAACGTTTTGCTTTACCATGTGTCTGAGCTTTTTCTCTCATTTAATACCCTCAGTTTGAATGAGCCTCTTTCAAGGGCTGCATGCTGGCTTTGCTGGTGGCATTACGTGAGAAACTCCAGGAAGGCTCAATGTCCTCAGTCATGAAAAAACAAGTAAAACATAAGCTTTATCCCTGCCCCCAAAGAGTATCCCATCTAAAAGAAAACATGAAAACATGAAATTGTAAGTCCCTGTCTAAACAACAATATGCCATAAAAGGACCAGAGGGTTTTTACTTGAAACACAATAAAATACAAGTCAGCAGTTAGATGTGCTAGCAAAAGCACATCTCATACTTGGCAATAATTTATCAGGAACAATTATCAAGGTGTATTTTGCACTGATGAACGTAGCTTGGAACCTGCATGTAGCTTGGAACCTGCATCTCGCTTGTCACCTAATTTTAAAGAAAAATATTAATAACTTGGAGAAAGACTAGAGGAAGGCAACAGAAGAAAAAATGTTTATAGAATATAAAAAATATTGTATACAGATAAAATGGTAGGGAAAATGGTCTGCATAAAGGGTTTGATGATTTAGGGTCCAAGATACGTTGCTTTACAGTTTGTGGTCCTCAGATGTGCAAGGGTTTGTCGACATGTTCTCAGAGGTCAAAAGTTAACTAAGAAAAATAGACCCTGCCAAAAGCAGTGTTCAAGGTACCACGCAAGGGTTAGTGCATTCACTGGAAAATCTTTAAAAGCCACAAACTGAAAAAGACTGAAAATCACCTGGAAAAGAAAAGGAAAAGAAAGGAGACATGGTAACAGCTTTACAGTACACAGCAGGGTGTGATAAATTGGAAGGCGATCCATCATCTGTTCTCTTTGGCCACTGGGAAGATGGCCAAGAACAAATTAGCTTAATTGGCAACAAATGGTCTTTTTGACCAGTTGACCAACAAATGATCCCCCAGGTGGGATATTAAGGAAAAACTTTCAAGCCACAAGAGCAGTGAAGGAGATTCCTCAGTTCCTCCAGATAGGCACTGCAATCAGCTGCAATGCATGGAGGTGGTACCCTGGTAACGAATCCCTTAGATGTCAGAAGTCCTGAGGTACTTGTACATCACAGGATCCGGATTGTTATTC
This sequence comes from Larus michahellis, assembly GCF_964199755.1. Classification (NCBI taxonomy): domain Eukaryota; kingdom Metazoa; phylum Chordata; class Aves; order Charadriiformes; family Laridae; genus Larus; species Larus michahellis. The sequence continues at coordinate 12,830,551 of NC_133896.1, forward strand.
AGAGGCTCAATGTAGTTTGTTCCTTTCCCTAAGAACTGGGATGAAGACTGATCTCATGCTAAAATTATCATGTACTTCTTTGGAGGCCAAGTTTCAATTCTGAAGCTAAATCAGGAGTTTTCCAGTCATATTCTGCCTCCAAGCCAACTTCAAGGTAAAATGGTCTCAGACTGTCCTTCACAATGGACAGATGCTGATGTTGTAACCTGCTGAACTTCTTTTAGCTTCTTCCATTATTTTCTGCTTTCTTTATTCCCTTTCTTCACTAAGTTAAAATACAGCTTGTTATAGGAACAATGGGAACCACAAGAACAGATGCAGCAAGGCACCTCTATAGGAGGATAATATGTTCTCCAGCACCTACCAGAAAATAAAAAAAGTAATCATAGTGACATCCAGCAGAGCATTAAGACTTGTGTATGTCTCACTGCTTACTAAACGGCACAGAAGACACCTGGTACTGAAGCTCACTCTCAGGCTCAAAAGAAACCTCAGATTTTATTATTAGGGACACAGAAACAAATCATATATGAAAAAGATACTCAAAACCTTTGTGGAAAGAGAACCGAGAATCAAATTTGTGAGCAAGACGTATTCTTGTAAACTAAGCCACAGACAGGGTGAGATGAAATTGGAAGTGCAGATCTCAGCAGTCCGGTGCTCTTTTAAATCTCCAGGAATGCCAAATCTCATCTAGCCCTTCTTGAACAGCCAAACTTCTTTCAGAAAACAGGTTTCTCCTCCCAGGTTTACAAAGCAGCTGTTTTCCAAGAAACTCCTGCCTCTTAGTGAATCCCTGAGCTTCCATTTTCCACCTGAATTACATACCTTTCTCAACACACGTTATTTATAAAATCAAAAAATTATAATCTTGTCAAGTTAACAACCAGGGAAAACCAGTCAGAAAAACACAATTCCAGACTGAAAGAATTAAAAAATTTCAGTATTTCCACATTAATTTATGCCTTTGAGAGCTTGGGTTAAAACTACTAAGTCATCTCTTGCCAATGCAAATTGTACTTTTAAAGTAAAAACAAGCTGAAAAGTTCATTTACTATGATTGTGAGACCAGGTATTGAATTTCAAAAATGTATTTCTGCAAAGGAAAGGTCAGAGTTTTGAAGCATTGGGAAAATGTAGAAATCACAGGGAATGAGCAACGTGGCTGGAAACATTATGAAATCAGAGGAAAGAGTGCAGGAGAATTGCTTCTTTCTGTAGTTAGACTTCTTCATCACAGTCTTGATGGTGAACACTGGGCTAGGTGTGACTCCCAGCTGCATGAGGTTGGGTCATGCTTTCATTACGCTGTCTATTTGCTGCTCTGCTGTGGATGTTTCCTATACTAGTGCAGTTACGGCCTTCCTGGCTTCTTGACGCTATGATAAAGAACAATTTGTTTTCAGGCCAAATTCCGTGGTCATCTAATTGTGCCATGGTTTTGAAGAAATCTTGGTAGACACCAGAATTTTTCATAGCACCTATGCTGTAGGGGAATTTTTCATAGCACCTATGCTGTCGCCCTGTACGTTGTAACATAGAATATTCTGGATGACCTAGCATGAGGTCCTAACCTGTGTGGAGACCTGTGGTCCACCATTGTGCATCCCACAGCTACACGTTCTCATGCCATGCTCAGTGCTGCTGTAGCCCATCAGACCACAACAAGGACCCATGAGAGTGCAAGTGCAAGGTGACCGCAAAGATCCTTGAGAACATAGGCACAGGATGATACAAGGGACATCCAGGATATAAACACAAATGACAGGCAGTTGGCCTCTGATCCCTAAAGAAATATTTCCTGAGAAGTTGGATAGAACCAATTTTAGAGCATAGCAAAGAGATTAAAGAACATATTTCCAACAGGAAATGGATCCGTTATTGGGTGAAGAAGCAAAAGTGGTAATGAGGTGATATAAAACAGCCATGCCTCCTACCGCAATGAGAGCAAGGTAAGCACAGAAACAGAGGAAGTTCTCCAGCCATGTCTTGCCTGGGTAAAGGCGCTGCACTTGTTCGAAGCCATTGCAAATCTGCAGTGGTTCCTCTTATCGCCCCAGCAGAGAAAGGGCACTGGCGTTTGATTTGCCATTTGCCACATTCTGCCACTGCAACTCAGCAGTCACGTGTGAAAGGTTATCTTGGATGACATCACTGGGTTAAGGAAATCAGTATTTTAAAGAGCATTGACTGTGTGTGTGTGTGTGTGTTTTCTGGTCCAGCCTTCCCACATGACAAGGTAATTGACACCAAGTACCAGGGCAGGGTGAGGGTGAAACAGCGTGTTTTACAAATCTCCCCAAAACCAGTACAGGATTTAGCCGTCTCATTTACTAGAATCATAGAATCATAGAATGTGTTGGGTTGGAAGGGACCTTTAAAGGTCATCTAGTCCAACCCCCTGCAGTAAGCAGGGACATCTTTAACTAGATCAGGTTGCTCAGAGCCTCATCAAGCCTGGCCTTGAATGTCTCCAGGGATGGGGCCTCCACCACCTCTCTGGGCAACCTTTTCCAGTGTCTCACCACCCTCATTGTAAAGAACTTCTTCCTCATGTCTAATCTAAACCTACCCTGCTCTAGTTTAAAACCATTGCCCCTCGTCCTATTGCTACATGCCTTTGCAAACAGCCCCTCCCCAGCTTTCCTGTAGCCCCCTTTGGGGACTGGACGGCTGCTATAAGGTCTCCCCGGAGCCTTCTCTTCTCCAGGCTGAACAACCCCAACTCTCTCAGCATAGGAGAGGTGCTTCAGCACTAATACAAATATATAAACACTAATCTGCATATACTCTAGTTTGACATAAAAGTCACTGGTAGAAAGAACAGAAGACTAAGGAAAGACTAAAGACACAGGCTCTTACAAAGACAGAGTCCACCTAACCTTCTCTGTTATGAAGGCAGAGTTAGAGAGGTGGCCTGGCACACAGCAGCACCTAAGCATCCCTTCTCACTTTGCTTTCCAGCAGCAAGACACCACACCCCGCCATCCCCAGACATGTGTACCTGCATGTCCTATTTGGCGTTGCTGGCCAGCCAACAAAGATCTAGCAGGCACCTGACCAGCGACTGCATTTGGAGGTCCTTGCTGGTCCGAAAACACTCAGTATCAGACGATCCCTGAGTGATTTTGGGGTGCTCTGGTTTTGGCTAGGATACAGTCAAATTTCTTCATGGTAGCTTGTATGGTGCTATGTTTTGGATCTGTAATGAAAACGGTGTTGACAACACACTAACGTTCTAGCTTTTGCTGAGCAGTGCTTACACAACACCAGAGCCTTTTCTGCTCCTCACACTGCCCCACTAGTGGGCAGGCTGGGGTGCGCAATAGGCTGGGAGGGGACACAGCTGGGACAGCTGACTCCAGCGGACTGGTATTCCATACCATGTGATGGTGTGCTCAGCAATAAAAGCTGAGGAAAGAGGGAGAAAGCAGGGGGACATTCAGTGTTACGGTGTTTGTCTTCCCAAGTAAACATTTAGTGTGATGGAGCCCAGCTTTCCTGGAGATGGCTGAACACCTGCCTGCTGATGGAAAGCAGGGAATGAATTCCATGTTTTACCTTGCTTGCACATGCAGCTTTGCCTTACCTATTAAACTGTCTATTTCAACCCACGAGTTTTCTAACTGTTGTCCTTCGATTCTTTCCCCCATCCCACTGCGGGGAGAGTGAGCAAGAGGCTGTGTGCAGCTGAGCTCCCTACTGGAGTTAAACCACAACAAAGAGATTAATCCTATAATAATCCTATATTTAATCCCATTGCTTGGCCTGAATGCATGAAGCATTGTAACACTGAAAGAGAACACGATGTTTCTTATGGGTCACATCCTTTAACACTTGCTGGATCTCTGGACACATTCGCACCTCCTAGCTTAGTAAGTGCTTCTGAAGTGGACTCAAAGGTCAGAACCCTTCAAATTCTGTGATATTTGTGGAGCTCTCCGGATCAAGAGAATATCAACCAGCTTTCAGTCAAAAATTGTTCATTTTATACGGATGAAAAGATGCACAGTTTTACTTAGTGGATGTTAGAACAGAATTCAGAACATTTGGTTATTCAGTTTGCCTAGGCGTGCTTCATCACAGCCCAACCATTTCTGAAACTCCACAGGGATTACAGAATATAAGTGATAAAGGGCCTGTTAGAACACCACGGTTCTTATAAATTTTTATCTTGCCAATTTGATGATTTTTCAGCTGCAAGGGATGATACAAGCACGAAAAAGCATCCTAACAGGGTGCAGAGACCATCAGTGCCCTTAAAAGAGACATGAGCCTTGTAGTCATTCAGTATTGTTGTCTTTGAAGGATGGATAAGAAAGAGCTAGAGGTTGCAATGTGCAATGAAGATTAAAAGCACTTTTCCTGTAGAGAGGAGCACATCTGACATCCATTTAAAGATAATGATAGCAGTCTATTAAAGACAGGTGAAACAAAAGGACAAGGGAAAATGTGTCTAAATAAAAAATAATGGTCATGAAGCTTAAAGGACTTAAAAGTAAACACACATCAGGTCACTAACTGGTAAACAATAAAATCTTAAGTGGCATTTGTCATGGAACTGAACAGATATACATAAATAGAACATTGTTCTTCACCTCAAATGGTAAATCAAAAGTATGCTTTTAACCAGAAACAGCCCAACAGAGGGAAACAGAGAAACTTTTTTGATTCACTCCACACATTGTGGAGGTAATGGCATCAACTCTCAAGACAGTGAAGGCCAAGTCTGAGGTCCCTTCTTAGGGCCTTTTTGATTTAATTAAAAATAAAAGTAATTGAAAGGAAGACAGGGAGTTCGGGAAGTAACTTGTGCTTTATGCTGGGGGCTGAGTGACAACTCCATCCAGCTGAACTGATATGTCTTAAATGATCTATAAAACTATAAAAACCCATAAAACTCAAACAGCGTTCCCAACCAATCTGGTCACTACGAAGAGTAAGACTCATTTCATGAGTTTTTTAATTTTCCCTCATTCAGGCTGTGCTAAGAAGATAAGAAGATACAAATACAGATTTCTGCCAGACTGCAGTTCACAGAACAGATTCTCAGCTTTTATACATGGTTGCATCTTGTTAAACTCCACAGAGACGTACAGATTCAGAGAAGCTGCGTATCTTGTCCGTCAAGCAAGTAATGCTGTTGTATTTGCGGAAAGGAACGGTTTATTTTAGGACTAGAAAAGGAAATTATTTGATGCAAGATTGCGCTAGCCCTGCACAGTTTGGTTTGCAACAAAATCTGCACACAGAAACTGGATTTGGTTCACCTACTTGAAACTCATGAATAACATCTTGCTCAACAGATCTGACCAAATTTCCTCAACAAGCCATAGGACAACTTTTCTGGCTCAAATATCTTCCAGAGTCCTAAAACCTGCTGGCACAGAAACCACATATACACGTTGCTTCCTACCAAAAGAATTTAGAACTTCAGCTTCTTTCCTTTTATGCTACAGGAAGGTGGTTATTTGCTTGATCATTGACATGAATATGGCCAGTTTTGATGACACCCAGCAGACGGCAACGGTATGCACACACAGCATGTGTACAAGCATGTGTGCATACACACGCACCCATGCATGTCAGCCAATCCATTACAGTCCTTTTGAATAACATTTTGTGCATGAACTTTCTAAAATCCCGCATGCCTACTTTGGATGTAACCCACTTGGAAAATTCAAATGAAAAACAGAAAGATGAATGTTTGAGTTGGTACTAAACAGGTTTGTATTACCACAACACCCACTGCCAGTAAAACTGTTCAAGATCTCTCATGAGAATTTAATATACAATTTCATTATCTTTACTTGTCTGGTAATGTCTCTGGAAAGCTAGTCATAATCATAATCTTAATTAAAAGATGTCCAAAATTAGACTGACAGAACCATGAGCCTAAGTCTGTCTTCTGTCAGACTCACTGTAATATGTTCTGAAGCTATCCTATATCCCACGTACTATCTTGCTAGTTACTACGTGACTATTACAGAAATATGTTCTCTTTGCATTAGGAAGCACCAGAGAAGTATTCTCATACGTAGTAAATGCTACTTACAGTGGGATATTTTTCAACCCTCAGTGTTTAAAAAAACCCCCACAATTTCCATGCAGGTAATATACGTAAACCACTTCATGGAACTAGTCACAGTAATGCTTGCTCAGGTGTCAATTCCATTACTTTGATCAGTGCCCCTTCAAGGTGAAAAATAGCTTGTGGAGAACAGTTTAAAATGTTTTATCCAGAGAAACAAATACTTAGAAAATTTGTAACTTTTGCTCCACAAAAATCACAGATATATTTGACTGAAATGCTGAAATGAATTCAGAATTCAGAATGGAGAAGAAATGGCTAATGCCCACTTTTTCAAATTTTCATTCTGTACATCAGAAAAAAAATCCACTGAAGCTGAAAATAATTCGCTGCTAAAAAAGTGATGCAAATAAGATTTGACGCAGGCCTCCCCGTGTGTTACCTGTTTGTCTGACTTCAGATTTGGGTGATTTAATGTTGTTCCTATCTCATTGCATTCAAGCATTTCACATTAATAAACACATGGGGCAGATTGTTATGTTGGTTCTTAGATTCCTCTTGCTTCTTCTTCCATCTGTCCAGGACAGATCAGTGCAATTCTAGGTAAGGCTGCTGTTGTGAGCATAATTTCGGGGGGGGGGGGGGGGGGGGGAAGAAAAGAAAAGAAAAAGACTTTACTGAAAGCTTCTAAACTTGTCTGGAACACATATTGATCTCTAGAAATTTATTACATAGGTGGCCCTCAGCAGAAAATACTCTATTTCCCATGCCACTTTAGATACACCAAAGTGGAATGCACATGTCTTGGACTGACTGATGGATGCGTGCTCCGAGACAAGTCTCCAGATCACTAGATTCTCAAAAGTGCAGGGTCCCCATCCTCCCTCCTTCCTTTTCCTTGGGGGACGGTGAAAAACAGCATGGGGGAAAGGTTTGGCTGGGAACAGAGCAGAGGATTTGGCAGAAGGAGCAAGCTTTTTTTGCATGCTCCCAGCAAATCTGCCACCACTATCCCTCTTTCTCTTCTCCTTCCCCCACTGAAGGAGGTGCAAACTTTGATGATGCCCGTGGAAAAGCATGGAAGAAGAAAGGGGAGCACAGGAAAAGACTTTGAAAATCAGTGTATCTTGGGCCACACTGCTCAGGGACTAAATCCAGTACCCTAGAACTCCTGGATCGTACGTCTGATGTATTTCCTACTTGCAGACCACTGAATTGTGTCACAGCCTCTGTTTTGTTGCAGATTGCACAGTATTCCTTACAAGAATAAGTTACTATAGTCTAGCAGAAATCAGTTCTGTGTCTATCTAAAATATTGTTCACTGATGCAAGTGGGGGATAGAACAAATATTAATAGTCTGTAAAATAATAACCAATGTTTATTCCAAAGTTCCTAATGCACCCGTCCATGCTCTGTAAGGATGACTCCTATGTCCTTTCAGCCAGTGCTTCCTCTGGGTATACAGGGGACCTAAGTCACTCAGGCTCCAAAACCACTTTGGTACTTTTGAAAAGGCTTCACATTATGAACAGCATCAGACTTTTTCCTGAACTTTATGAGGTCCTCTGAAATAGATGAACATTGAAATGCCTTTGATATTATCATTTTCTCTCAGAGTAATAATTATAATTAGCTCTTTTCTAATATCCTCTTTTGGCTTTAGTACAGCTAAGGCTATAAAACAGACTTGAAATTTATCCCAGGCACTGTTGGGAAGTCTTTTGTATTTTAAGTCAATACCTAAATATAATCAGCTTTCTTAATTTGAATGAAAAGTCTGTACGAAGTCAAAGGACTTTTATGACGTTCTAAAAGACATTAGAGTCCTACTCCTGTGAAATAACCTTGACTAAATGCCGAGACACTCTGGTCAGGGGCACAGTAAAATGTTTCCTATTTTTCTTCCCTTCTTCCCCCATTTCATCCCTTTATTCCTCTCTTGCTCCTTTCCATCTACATATAATCTTCCTTTCCAAGTGACCTGAGTCTCTCTGGAATACTGTGTCCAGCTCTGGAGCCCTCAGCAAAAGAAGGACATGGACCTGTTGGAGTGGATCCAGAGGAGGGCCACAAAGATGATCAAAGGGCAGGAGCACCTCTCCTGTGAAGACAGGCTGAGAGAGTTGGGGCTGTTCAGCCTGGAGAAGAGAAGGCTCCAGGAAGAACTTATAGTGGCCTTCCAGTACCTAAAGGGGGCTACAGGAAAAATGGGGAGGGAAGTGGAGCAATAGGATGTGGGGCAATGGTTTTAAACTAGAGCAGGGTAGGTTTAGATTAGACATGAGGAAGAAGTTCTTTACAATGAGGGTGGTGAGACACTGGGACAGGTTGTCCAGAGAGGTGGTGGAGGCCCCATCCCTGGAGACATTCAAGGCCAGGCTTGATGAGGCTCTGAGCAACCTGATCTAGTTGACGTCCCTGGTTACTGCAGGGGGGTTGGCCTAGATGACTTTTAAAGGTCCCTTCCAACCCAATGTATTCTAAGATTCTAGGATTCTTCCACATTCTTAGCTCTCCAAAAACTTACTCCCTTTTCTCCTTTTCATTTCTAAATACTTCATATGCATCATTTCAGCCACTGTGTTTCCCTCTGCAGTCAGAAACCTGACTATATTTGCAAAGACATCTGCCTATGGCTCCCTAATAAACAAGCTTTTATCAAATTGTCTGATAACTGTTTCCTAAAAAGCAAGTATTCCATCTCCACCACTCCTTGCTGAGGACTGTCTTGTCTTCTCATATCTTGGAACTGTTGGTCTCTTTCAACTTTCAGGATTTGGCCTTTTGTCAGTCATCAAAGTGTCTATAGGTGTCCCAGAGGGTTCAGTCATTGTCCGCTGCTCTTTGCCTTCTGCATACTGTCACTGAGCAACACGATTCAGAGCACCTTTATTCTGAGGAGTCTCCATTTTACTTCTGTGTAGAGCTTTCACCTCTGATACAGATGTAAACCTCACCTTGTGTTTCTGTCATATTCTTATCACAGGACCATATGAAAATATAGGTGGGAGGATATCAGGACGTCTCTAATCCAATCTCCTGCTCAAAGCAGGGTCAGCTCTGAAGTCAGATCAGGCTGCTCAGGGCTTTATCCAGCTGCATCTTAAAAACTTTCATGGAAGGAGACTGTGCAGCCTCCCTGGGAAGCCTGATCTAGTGCTGGACTGTTCTTTGAATCTCAGTCTCGACATCCTGAAGAGTACTCAGAGTGCTGCTTTTCTTTACTACTCACTTACTATGAAAAATCTATATTCTTTCTTGTCATCAAGTTCCATCACCTGGGTGCTGGTGTTGCACAGACACTCAGAGACAGAATTCTTTGCGTAGAAATTAATTTATTTGGATTGAGGCACAGGGTCACGCACAGGGCAGAGGAGCTTGTGGCTGTCTGGTGGAAGGAGGAATCTCTGTTGCAACGGTCTTCACAGCAGCATCTTCAGCTGGATAGAGCGACACTCACTGATTTGCTGTTCTGCTCATTTCATATAATCTAGCTGGCCTGTGGTTGTACGTGATCACTTCAGCACATGTGTAATGAATTGTTATTGATTGTCTCAACTATGTACAAAACATCTCCAAACACCCTACCAAAGAGCTGTCCTACGTGACCATTTCCGCATCTGTAGGAACATTTTCTATTGACTATTTACACGTTTTATTCACGTACAATTTGATCGATCCTGCAGCAAGAATCTCTGTGACACTCCACCCATGACATTAATCGATAGATTTAAGCAAATAAATTGGACTTGACACAGCAGGAGCCTCCCAGTGGAATCTCTAGGGCTGTCTGAAATTTCCACCTGGAGAGCTCTTGCAACAATCAATAAAATACTTAATTTTCAAGGTGGCTGGGGATTCAAACAATCACCTAGTTTTTTTAATTCTCATTTGGAAAGTGATGATGACAGTGAGCTTAATTCCTAACTTTTGTGAGATGGGGGAGTAATAAAGTCCTAGGAGTCTTTTGCTGTCACTGGTATGTATCTCAATCATTTCAATAAACCATTTATTCCTCCAGGCACTAAGTGGAAGTCTCCAGATGGGATTCAAATTAGCACATTAGTTTACTATAACACTGTCATATTGACACAAGCATAGAAATGGATTTCTGATTGGGGTTTTTTTGTTTACTGTATTTAACTGTGTATAAAGAAGGACATTGCATTAATTCATACAGGATGGACCAGTCTGCTTTGTTCTCAGCTTGTACACATTTGTTATTACCGTATTTTTGTTTCTTGTTCCAGGTGTATTTTTTCTATTTTATTCAACTCCGCTAAGCCAGGGTTGGTGCCTGATATTGTTGTCATTTTCAGAAAAAAAACCAAACAAAACACAAACCAAACTAAACCAAAACCAAAACAAATAAAAAAGCCTTCTCCTTTTGTCTCTTACTTTGTATTGATACCTTTTTCTTGGAATGAAAGACTGAATGAAAATGCGGATTCAGGGCTGACACTTGCTTGTTTAAGTCCTACTTTCAGGAACCCTGGTATGACACGGTAAGGCTATTCATGGAATCACAGAATATTCATTTCATTGAGTTCAGAATACACTTAAAAGTCAGAATTTATGCATTTGAGATTGTGAAGAGGGGGATGGTATTTTCCTGTTAGAAAACTTGTACACAAAATAAAACTTTAAGTCCTCTGGATCTTGGATATCTGAGGTGAAATGACAACGAGTGAAAGAAATTACAATGAACATAATTTGCTTTTACATGTTGCTTTAACCTTTTACACGAAAACCAGTGAAAAGTCTTGGTCATGGGACTTGCTTGAAAGCTGCGTAGGAAAAAGTTCATAAAATTAAATTTCAAAATCATTCAGTCGCTGTTTGGTCAAACAGTTCAGAAAAAATGTTCATAATACTATAAATTATACTTTTGTTATTGTGTGTGTGTGTGTGTGATTTTTAATAAAACAGTCCTTACACATTGGAAAACTGATATATTCATAAATACATTTGACCTGACTGACTGGAAGCTTTACTTCGACTTCAACCTGAAGACTGCAGTCAAGTTGGAGAATGAGTATACAAATGCATACAGAAGACCAGACACTACAACCCGTGAAGTATTTGCGTTAATTATATATTTACAACACAAAACAACTTCAAAATTAGTGGTTGTTAGCTTTGCTGTATGCTCTGGGTAAGGAAATTGTCCACCAGCAGAAAGCTTACAGAAGCACCTCAGTAAAAACATAATGGCAAGTGGATATGGCCCATATAAGAACAGATATATGTGCTATAAGATAAGAACAAAAGTCCACTCAGCCTGGTATCCTGTGGCTGGCAGTAGCCAAAACAAATGCCCTGGGCATGTGGGAGAGGAATAAGCACATAGTGATTTTCCCAGAATATTTTTCTGCCTTCCTGCTATTTGCAATTCAGAGATATCTTGGAAGAAACGTGATATTTCTATATTTAAGAGACCTGAGGTAGATAGATCATGACCTGTACAAGCATTATTCCATTCTCTGCTAAAAAAAAGATGAGCAGGTAAAAAACAATCAGCTGAGGAGCAGTTCTGGGCAGGGGGGCAAAATCATCTTTGTTATTTTTCATTCTTGGTAATTTATGCTATACTACAAGCACAAATCTTGCCTATGCGGCCCTGTGGAGTCTAACAGTATGTAGGAAAAGAGAGGGTTTGCAGTTTGGGAATTAATATCTTTGTGCTTGGCAATATAGTATTTGGGCGCGTTTCATGCTTTTGTGTCAGCATTCACATGTGTTTGGCAGGGAATGCCAAGATGTTTGGGGCAGCAAAGGTTCATAGCCCTTTTCCAACAGAATACAGCTTGCCGGTGGCAAGCTACTCTGGTTTAAAAACCTGACTTACTCTAGAAGGGGCAGGCATATTACTTTCAAAACATCTTTACATCTTCTGGAATGCAAAAAATCGCATCAATCATTTAAAGATTTCCTGAGGTGGAGACACTGCTGAACAGGACTTAAGATTTTCTTCCTCCTTCCCGTTACTTTTGTTTAACTAATACAGTCAAGAAAATCTGATCTGGTTAACCAGTTTAATTAAATCAGCGTGATCTTTTTGTTTGAACTTTATTGGTTTGTGTTAATTGAATCTAGTTTAAATATTCTGAATCAATTTATACAAAAAAAAAATAAATAATGGTATTTCACTCGAGTTCTTGCTCACATACAGATTCCAGTGTTCCCCTTTTAGCTCAGGGTAAGATAGCGTGATTTTAGATCTTGGACAGTGTGTGATGCCATTCCACAGAACATCCAATTTTTGAGGCAATGTTTTCTGGGGTTGCAATTACTTCATCACCTATTTCCCCTTAAAAATTCAACACTGGGCAGAAGCATTTTTTAAAATAAAGAGCGAGAAAACTATCTTCATGATTAGCAACAGCAAAAACCAGGCTGGGAGTCTACAAATGTTCAGATCCAGAAGCTAGTGAAATCAGGGGGAAAATGCTTATTGGCGTTAAAATTTTGGATCACGTCCAGCAGACCAAATCTTCAGAACTGATAACAAATTTTGTGGTGACTAACACTTTCCAACGTTAAGGTTTTCTCTTATTTGAAATAGTAAAAAGAGCAGTTCCTTTAGGCTGTTTTACAGAGCTAAACATCAAAAGGGTCTCTAATAGCCAGATTTAAGGTATTAAAAGGGAAATTTTTAAAGGGAATTAATGGATTTTTTTGCAAGCCAGTGTCTTGTAATCTCCCATTTGGGACAGTTTTATGACACTCAATTAAGAAGCTTTTTTATACACAGACTGTCAAAGGAAGTTTCTCTTCTTACAAACACTGTGTGTTAAAGCTTAGAGAATTCTTGTTCGATGGAAATTATTGGCACGATCTTTCCCCCCTCCCCCCCAAGTTGGGAAATTACTTCTATTTAATTAAGATATGTGTCAAAATATTGTCCACCCGTACACTGCTTTATGAGGGACTCTTAGAAACTTTATCAAGCCAAAACAAAGAGCTGGTGAGTGCAAAAGATATTTGTACCTAAATATCAGGGGCACTCAGGTCCTTTGTATGTACAGAACTGTATAAAGTGTCTTTGAGAGCAAATGAGATGTGCGCCTTTTGTCATTGGCTTTAAAAGGAGCAGGTCTGGTGCTTGATGGAGTGTGAGAGAGATGGGAGCAGGCTCCTATTCCTCGTGCATTAACAGTGATGGAAACAGAGAAAAGAACTGTGTGAGCAGCAGTGTCCACACCAGGAAGGCCAGTGCCAGGGAAGCAATGCCCATCACTGCTTTCTACAGCTTCCTGAGGAGGGGAAGTGCAGAGGGAGGTGCTGATCTCTTCTACTTGGTATCCAGTGATAGGATGCATGGGAATGATGCAAAGCTGTGTCAAGGGAAGTTTAAACTTGACATTAGGAAGCATTTCTTTACAGAGTCAGTGGTCAAACACTGGAATAGGCTTCCTAGAGAGGCGGTCGATGCCCCAGGCCTGTCAGTGTTTAAGAGGCATTTCGACAATGCCCTTAATAACATGCTTTAACTGTTCGTCATCCCTGAAGTGGTCAGGCAGTTGGACTAGATGATCATTGTAGGTCCCTTCCATCTGAAATATTGTATTGGATCGGATCAGATTCTATTCTATTCTATTCTATTCTATTCTATTCTATTCTATTCTATTCTATTCTATTCTATATTCTAAAATATCAAATTTCACCTATTCCTCAATGTATAATAGGTTCCTATTTATACTGTGATTCCTTAGCATTTGATGAAAGACATTATATTGTTAAAAACAACCCAAATCCCTACCCTTAAAATTTGGGAAAGAGGGCAAAAAGCATCATCTTTGATTCAGTTGGGAAATTCACAGCAAATTCACTTTTTAAAATAAAATAAAAAACTTCGTTTTTATAATTTTTCGGAATATAACTTATTCTTTGTGCTCTCTCGAGAATAGGGATAACAGTAGTTCAGCAGATGAAAATAAATTATTCTCTGATTCTGATTAGTTTTTAGCCAGATAAGTCACTCGGCTTTCCTAGTAGTGATGTTCTGAAGCCTCTTTACACAGTTTTGCTAGCTCCCACCTTGTGTACATTAGACCCAGCTCCAAGTGGAACAGCAGAATGGAGAGAATATTGCATGCATTCAGATACCTTGTGTTCTTGTTCCAAAAATTACTTTCTTACTAGGTGAGCCCATGAGAGCTCATTAACACAAAGCCCGATTCTCAACTCTCTCTCTCAACTTGATGCCACTGAGTCCATGGAGCTACTCCAGAGCAAAATTGATGTAACAGAGTGATGAGAAAACCCCTTCTCATCATCCGTATCTTGTCTCTTTTAATAAAAAAGTATACATTTCTTCTGTATTCCTGAAAGAAATGTATATTTGCTGGGAATGAGACGGGTTTTATAATAGGAGTGCATTATTATTCTTTCTCCGGCTTGTTTTTCTCCTAACCCAAGTTAAATTGCAATTGAATACTGCATTGTTATGTTTCAGTTGCAGAAAGCAGCTGTACTTTTCATCTTTGGTGCTTGGCTGGGAAGGGGTCCCAGGATCACGACCCTCTCCCAGCATTAGTGGAGACAGTCCAGAGCCATTTTTTTGCAAACTGTGGCAGTGCTATCCTTTTTTTTGTCCATTCAGATGACTTTATGTCAGCACCTGTAATAGTTGTATTCCCACTGTGCAGTGGTCAAGCGGTGTAAACTGAGTTTAAGCAGAACCCAATTGTGTTCCTGGCACAGGAAAATTGTGGAATCAGGATACGTTTCTACTCAAGGGGATCTTGTTCCACGCTAGAGTCAGTTTGGTTGTATTTGTGTGTAGATACCAAAGCAGCCTCAGAGAAAGAGGTAGGCTATGGTCTCAGTGCTTGCCTTTTCTCAGTTCTCTGGAGTATCCACTGGCAAGAAGTGGTAAAACATGGAGATCCCTTGGTTTTATTTATTGTTAATGTTTATATTAACACAGTCATTTTAGCAGATTTTAACAGCTGTGAAACCCCACCACAGCGATGTTCCTGGAATAATTATCTCCTACTGCAGCCTAATCAGAGTAGAGAATGTGACTGGGTCAAGGCTTTGGAGTTTGTTAAGATGAGATCCATGCAATGATAAATAGTGTATGTGTCTAATGTGTTGCAATAAGATGTAAAAGAAAATTAATTCCAGAGGCAGTTTTTATTATTCTCGAATCTGTAACCTGTTGTCTTCACTGTAAGTCAAATGCCAAATTACAGCTAAAATCCTGTTCTGCAAATGAAATCCTTTAGTCATGCTAATTTTAATTTTAAATTTAATTGTTTGCATTTTACAACTCTTCTTAGTAGCCTGGAAGCCTGTTCTACCTCCTAAATTTTAAGACATACAAAAAGCTATTTTCCTATTCTGGAACTGCAGATGTAAATGATAATGCCATAGCCTTATCTCAACTGCTTCTCAGGAAGCATTATCTATGGATAATGACCTGAGGAGGAAATTGGGGCTATTGGGAAGGCTTGTAGAAAGCAGAGGACTTGGGGCAGGAAAGATGTAGAGACCCGTGGTAGATATAGCATGTAGGCTACAAAGCCATAGAAAACTAGATTTCATCACTGTCATGGTTTAACCCCAGCCAGCAACTAGGACCACACAGCTGCTCGCTCATTCCCACCATGGAGGGATGGGGAAGAGAATTAGAAGAGCAAAAAAGTGAAAACTCATGGGTTGAGATACAGACAGTTTCATAAGTAAAGCAAAAGCCATGCATGCGAGCGAAGGAAAACAAGGAATTCATTCACCACTTCCAATCAGCAGGCAGGTGTTCAATGATTTGCAGGAAAGCAGGGCTCCATCATGCATAATGGTTACTTGGGAAGACAAACACCACCACTCTGAACATCTTCCCCTTCCTTCTTCTTCCCCCAGCTTTATATACTAAGCATGACATCACATGGCATGGAGTACTCCTTTGGTCAGTTGCGGTCAGCTGTCCCGGCTTTGTATCCTCCCAGCTTTTTGTGCACTCCCAGCCTACTCGCTGGCAGGGTGGTGTCAGGAGCAGAAAAGGCTTTGACTGCCTAGCAACAGCCAAAAACATCAGTGCTCTATCAACAGTATTCTCATCCTAACCCCAAAACATACCATTGTACAAGCTGCTAGTAAGGAAGTCAACTCTATCCCAGCCGAAACCACAACTCACAGTTACTGTGTCTGAGACCTGGGGACAGTCACTTCTTACCAGCTTTAACGCTATCTAGCTCAAGTGCTTGTCTTATACCTCAGTTTTTGGATCTGGTCCTGAGCTCCTAATGCTTAGATTCAAAATGACTTCAAGTCACTTCACCAGCCAAAACCACTAAAAGATTCACTTTCCCCCTTAATGAAATGACTTCAGAGTGAAATATGAGTTTTTTCACAGCATGAATCAATTCTAAACAATATTTTATTAAGGGAAATGAAACACGCCATGTAGAGCTGCAATGGGAATTTGGAATTGGCAAAATTAATCAAACTCCAAATTTGACAGGTCAGTAGAGTTAATATAACCAGACTTTTGGAAAGTGCCAACTAGTGAACATTGTGCAAGGCTGTTACTTTCCAAATGGGAGAAAAGACCCAAACCACTTAGATACCATCTGCTACGTGCTCTATCCCCTTGCACCCAAAGAGGTTACAGTAGTGCATTCCATAACAGGTGACTGGACTTGTACAAATGGCATAGGTTAATCTTTTGCCCTAAAAATTCACTAGCTCCAGGCAGACCTCTGTCTGGAGCAACTGCAAAAGTGGGTTTAGATGACCTTGATATATATACCACTAAGTACAGAGACAATCAACCGCGAATACACGTCTAAATCTAAACTACTAAAGCTAAGTGCTAGAGCTCTATGTTCAGCTGAAATTTCTTTTAACATATTTGCAAACCAGCTTGGCTAATGTCTAATTTTAACAGCAGAATTACTGCTAATTATTTCAGTATTCAGCAACTCAGCTTTCAGACACCCTTTTCCCATTGACATAGATATGAAATGCATAAACCAGCTTATGAGAAGACAAGTTAGCTGGAGAGGGAAAAATAACTGGTATCATAGCACACAACACAACCCTTGAACTGGAAGCTGATAGTTTTGAATCTAACAGGACATTTCTAATAAGCTAAATAAGCAACAGCTGAAAATACTTATCAGGGAAATGAAAACAGAGGAAAAGACGACAAGGACAATATTCACTGAATCATTCAGAACATGAAATGAATGAAAAGCAGGGATTGCATCTAAAGTTAAATAGGAAAGATGACAGGAACCTTTTATTGAGGTAAATGTAACAATTTCTTTTATATCTACTGTACAGTATTCTTTGAGATAATCCTCAACTTTCTAACCGCCATTAGGTTGTCCTGGGATTCAGCAGTTACTAAACTGATAAAGTGTGCAGTATAAAGTACTGTTTTAAAAAAAATCACTCCCTTGGTGAACGACATTCCTATCACAGACCCAGCAAAAGAGATGATAACATTTGCTCCTGCATGCCATTCTGAAAATACAGTATACCCATTCTCACTGAGGGCCAACTGCATATGTCAAAAAGCCTGCAAGATCTTGGGTTCTTAGACTCAAAGCTCAAAGCTAGTCAGGATAGAGGCATCTAAATAAAAAACTAGGATTGAAGGAAACCTTTCATGTTGACCACCCACTATAGGAGCACTTAAGTCAACATGTCCATGCCCATCTTACTCTGAAGGTTCCCAGGCACCTGAATTTCTGGTTCTATGCGTGTCCCGGGTCACATCAGTGACAGAATCTGGGTGCTGACATCCCATCCAGCTGGGAGCAGGACTGGAGGCTCAATGGAGCATTACCCATGTTCCCCAAGGGACTCTGCAAAGATTTTTTTTTCTCTAAAATTGTAGCTCCAGCTGCTTCCCTTTAAAATAGACCTGGAGGAGGCACTTGCCTCTAGAGTCCTGTTTCAGAAGTGGGGCACCAGGGTCTGCAGTCAGGGTGGGAGTGTTCCCCACTCTTCCTGATGATGCTGTTCAGCAAATAATTCAAGACATTTGGCTATAGTGGAGGCACAGGCAACATAACTCTGTAGCGCAGCAATTAGTACAGTCCCATGAGATAACAGAAATTACAGAACTGATATAGTTACCTAGCAGGCTTTCCCTAGGTCCAAGTGGATTTAGAGGATCTCATGTTTCCAGCCACCAGCCTCCCTTATTGTTAGTAAATGGCCTAATATTACTGAAGAAATGTCACCAGGGGATGGTGTGCTCAGGGGACAGATATTTCATCAAGGACTACCCTGTATCTGGAAATCCACACGTGTCCAGGGCTCATGTGTAGTGTTACTAGCAAAATGTGTTTTTTGGAAAACATCTGGCTCACTAATCCTCTCCTACAAGTCACGGTGTACAATGGATCTGACACTTACTGTGCAGGGTCTCTGCATTCACTGTATAGTAGCCCCAAGGGCTTGTTGTTCAGTAGGTTTGTGCATTTGCTTAGATGGGTGTCTTCATTTCAACAGTGTGAATACTCCTCTGTGTCTCCAACTTTGCATATGGAAAAGGTTCACAAAGCAAGAGCTATTTTTCATGCTTTGGGTAAAATAATATGGACATCTCAAGAGAATTGAGATGCTAGTGGCTATAATCAAAAGATAATAAATTAACATAGCCTAAGAATCAAAACTTATTTGAGGGTGATATGCAGTCATACCTTTCCCTTATAGATTGGAATTGTGTATATTTGTACTGCATGCATTTCCCAAATTGAGTGTAAAATCTTAAAAAGCTAATGTAGGTTACAGCCAGAAGAAAAAAGAAACAGAAACCTGTGTGTTGCTGTTTTCCATATCGTGTAATTGGATAACAATGAATTCCCTAAAACATAAATTGCAACAAAACCTCCTGACATTCGCATTGTAGCTTGCATATGCAGTAAACAGTATACAAGTCATAAAATAGTTCTCGATTCAATGGTCTAATGTTTTGGTATTTAGAAGGGGACATTTTCTGGGAGTAATGTTGCAGTACATCGCTACACTAAAATATGAACCACTTTTATGAGGTTACACCACAGATCATTTGGATCTTTTTGTAAAACCTCTCCTGGCAAATGCTTCCTATCATATTGATTTTTGAAGAACACTTGAGGTTCTCATGCTCTCATCGTGGCTTATTAACATACAGTAATTCAAAAAATACATCTATTTTTTGACATTTTTTCTATCAATATTAATTAACTCCTGGCTCTGCTAGAATGATTGAGACAGAAGACAGTTTTATTTTGCCTTTTTCTGGGAATTTTGGTCACAAACTTTGAACTACCTGTGTGTGTTTTCATGAAGACAAAAAATAATCAAAATTCTCCTGGTTTTCTAGGCTCAAAAATTCAGAAGAAAAATGAAGGTGTGGAATTCGTATTTTTAAAAGCAGAAGTGGGAGAGGAAGGATGGTAGAAAAATCATTTATGTATGTAAATACTGGCAGTCATTCTTATGTGCATGAAAAAAAGAGGCAAGGTGAATGGAAGACTGGGAAATGGGAGTTTTTGCTGACCGCTTGTGAACAGGGAGCTCATTCCTTTCTGCGCCCTTAAATACTATTCTTTGCAAGACACTGAAATAGTCGGTCCTCATTAGAAATCTGCTGTCAGCAACAGCCTGAAGGCTTTTGCCCTTCAAGTTGTTGAAATGGAAAGTACAGAAGACATAATATAGCCAGCTGCCTCATGTTTGGCAGTTTGGAGGATACTGGGATGCACAGAACTTCTCACAGCCGACACAGAAAACTGATAAATTTCTTAAAGAATTCACTTGTGTACAGTGTATTCACCGATCATAACTGCTACATTCATGATGAAGGAAAGACTCTTCTAAGGAATAATCTTGAAATGAAGGTTTAGACAGAAAATATAAAAGGAGCCTCTAGAGATGATCTAATCCAGTACCTTGTGGTGCTCATGAATGAGCCCTTGTTTGATACATTTTTAAAAGCCTGTAAAGAGACTTTGCAGCCTTCTTCTATGGCCTTAAATAGATCACTTTCACAATGATCAAAAAATGTTTCCTAATATTTAATTTAAATTCTTCTGTGCCAAAAGTTAATTCATTTTCTTACTTACTTTAGGCACATAGAAAAATAGTTTATTCTCCTGTGCTATAACCTTTGACAAATCACAACACAATTATTATGATTTCCCCTTTATATCTCTCTCTTTCTTAGACCAAACAAAACTAATCCCTTTATGAGTTTGGTTTTGATCATTATAATATTAGTTTAATTACTGCTCTAGATGATAATGAGTCTCCTTATCAAACGCTATCATTAGTAATGGTGGGACTATTATTTTTGTCTTACTTTTACATTCCTTTTTATAATGCTTAGAAGATAAAAGTTTATTGAAAGAAGATGGGTCTTTCCAGATGGCCAGAACAAAACTGTTCAACTGCCAAAAAACCCTTTCTATTCTATTGTTATGGATTTGTAAGAAGTCCCTTGGCATCTCCATTGCTGGTCTTAGCATCTTTATAGATGACCTGCAGCACAAATGTTGGAGTGCCATGCTTAGAAAAAGACTTTGTTTCTCTCATGGCATGAAAAGGAAAACATCTGTCCATCAGTATTCTAAATATTTAATAAAGGTCCTTAAAATTAGACATATTCAACATTAGGAAATTATTTATTCTAGTCCCAAGGTCAAGCTCTTCCAGGGGACACACAGCTTGAACTACCTCATCATTAACATTCATTAACACATGACATCGCTCATAAAAATCCCTGGAAAAGCCTCTTTCACAGTACATCCTGCAAGGTAATAATAAATAAATAAATAAAAATTTAAAAACAAACAAACAAACAAACAAAAAAAACCCCGAAATCAAACAAAACAAAAACTTTGCCTGCAATTGGTATTTTGTCTTAAGAAGCATGTCAACCTGTCCTCTATAGCAGGGGCCAGACTTGAAAACAGAGAGCCAGATCACCTTGTTATCCATTGCTTAAAAATATGGCCCTTACATCCTGCCAGTGTGAATTTGTGCTGGTGCACAATTGTCTATTACTATTCTTTTTTGTCTCAAAAATGTCTTAAAAGCAATATGAGGGATTTAAATTCCGAGTGGTTTAGCAAAATGTTGGTCACCGTTTTAAATTGCTCATTGTTTTAAAAATAAAATCAGATGGAGGAAAGAAGCAAATTAAGTCACAAAGTCACTCAAGACAGTGTTACTCAGGAGTTGAGAGTTTTGGCAACAGTTGATTTGTAAATCACTGTTCCCTTGGATTTTTCACAGGGAATGAGAAGTTCTCAAATCACTCTGAGGATAGTGGTTCTTTGGATTTGAATGTGCAGTGCCTGATCCTAAAAGGAATATGAAGTCAACATGGATTCACCTAGGGGAAATCATGTCTGACTAATCTGATAGCCTTCTATGATGGCATGACTGGATGGATAGATGAGGGGAGGGCGGTAGATGTGGTGTACCTTGACTTAAGCAAGGCGTTCGACATGGTCTCCTACAGCATCCTCATAGGGAAGCTTAGGAAGAGTGGGCTTGATGAATGGACAGTAAGGTGGATAGATAACTGGTTGAAAGACAGAGCTCAGAGGGTAGTGATTAGGGGCACAGAGTCTAGTTGGAGGTCAGTGACGAGTGGTGTTCCCCAGGGGTCAGTACCAGGTCCAGTCCTCTTCAATATATTCATCAATGACCTG
Source organism: Larus michahellis (assembly GCF_964199755.1). Taxonomy (NCBI): domain Eukaryota; kingdom Metazoa; phylum Chordata; class Aves; order Charadriiformes; family Laridae; genus Larus; species Larus michahellis. The sequence goes on from NC_133896.1 coordinate 12,852,245, forward strand.
GATGAGGCGATAGAGTGCACCCTCGGCAACTTTGCTGATGACACAAAGCTGGGAGGGGTGGCTGACACAGCAGAAGGCTGTGCCACCATACAGAGAGACATGGACAGGCTGGAAATTTGGGCAGAGAGGAACCTTATGAAATGCAACAAGGGCAAGTGTGGGGTGCTGCGCCTGGGCAGGAATAACCCCATGCACAGGGGTACAGGTTGGGGGCTGACCTGCTGGACACCAGCTCTGAGAGTCCTGGTGGACAACAGGATGACCATGAGCCAGCAATGTGCCCTTGTGGCCAAAAAGGCCAATGGCATCCTGGGGTGCATCAAGAAGAGTGTGGCCAGCAGGTCGAAGGAGGTCATCCTCCCCCTCTACTCTGCCCTGGTGAGGCCGCACCTGGAGTACTGTGTCCAGTTCTGGGCTCACCGGTTCAAGAGGGACAGGGAACTGCTGGAGAGGGTGCAGCAGAGAGCTACCAAGATGATTAGGGGACTCAAACACCTCTCTTATGAAGAAAGGCTGAGGGTTTTGGGTCTCTTCAGTCTGGAAAAAAGACAGATGAGGGGGGACCTTATCAACACTTATAAATACTTCAAGGGTGGGTGTCAGGAGGATGGGGCCAGGCTCTTTTCAGTGGTGCCCGGGGACAGGACAAGAGGTACTAGGCACAAATTTGAACATAGGAAGTTCCACCTAAACATGAGGAGGAACTTCTTTACTTTGAGGGTGACAGAGCACTGGCACAGGCTGCCCAGAGAGGTGGTGGAGTCTCCGTCTCTGGAGACATTCAAAACCCTCCTGGATGCATTCCTGTGTAACCTGCTCTGGGTGACCCTGCTCTGGCCGGGGGGTTGGACTAGATGATCTCCAGAGTTCCCTTCCAACCCTATGGTTCTATGATTCTATGATTCTACTAATTGGTAAATTAAGGGTAAGAGGATGAGAATATTTGCATTCTTAGAGTGAATTAGTTCTGTCCAGAATAATCTCCAGTGAGAAATGATCTCCCGATAAGGGAAGGGACAGATTATAGATTCAGACTTATTGTCATCCCTCATGTTGAAGGAAGACTTTCCCTCACCAATGGTTCAAGAGGCCAAGGGAAAGATCACGTGCAATTATTTAATGCTACTATTCATGGGATTCTCCTCTTCTTAAAAAAAAATAATATGAGAGATTCAAGTTCAAAGTGGAGCAGAAACACTGTCATGCCACCAGGGGATTAAATTGCAATAGTCGGTTCAGCGTTAAAGAGATTCTGAGAGGTGAAATTAAATTGAACACAAAGCACTTTCCGGTCAGAGACACTTTCTCCCACAAAAGCAACATTTACAAGGCAACCAGAGTTAGGGAAAGAGAAAAGACTAGCATTATTAATATGTTAATTGTATATTAATTAGTAATATTAATAGCATATTAATTGCATATTAATCAGTATACCGTTGCAAGTATATTAAGGTGGGATTTACGTTCAAGTATGCAAATAGTGAAACCCACCAACCCACTCACCCCAGAAAAATAAAGCCAATTCCGTGTCCCAGAGAGAAGTTAGTTAGCTTCATTCTGTCAATATAGAATAGTTAGCAATAAAATCGCATCTGCATGAAAAATAAAATGATTCTATTTAATAATTTTAGATTAATTTTCTATATTATTCTAAATTTAAAATGGGAGGAATTTTGTATTTTTTGTTTTGTATTAATCCATACATATCAACCAAGAGTAGAAGAAACCTTATGATTGTGTGAAAAAGATATTTATAAATGTTTCCATTTTGCCATTTTAAATAAGATTTGTGAACATCTGACAGATTTCTGTATTTAATAGATACCATAGATGTGGTTTCCATTATGTTATAAAGAAAAAAAGACTTTTCCTTCGGGGTTTATAACACCATTTGCTGTATATTCACTATTTTGAGCTAGCATTTTCTGTTACTTTAATCAGACAATGTAATTCGGCCTTTTCAGTCTGTATAATGGCATTCAATAAAAATAAAAAACAATATACAACCTCCAGGGAGAACATGTTTACTTTATATGCCTTTAATATATGCTTTTATATGCCAGCTTCTTTACTATGACTTAGCCTGAAGAAATTTTGCCTGTCATCTCATACACTGGGAGGGTGGAAGGATGATCTTTTCAATGGCTTAGAGGTGTATCAGGGTCAAATTGCCTTTAAACACTTTCTCCAGAGTCCCAAAGAAAATCTATTGTACTGATCAAATCAGTTGGTTGACACATATACATATAGTGCCTTTCAAGTACAAGTTACTGGGCTGCTGGTAAGAATTCCTAGCAGAAATTTTATGCCTCGTGCTACAGAAGAAATCAGACTATATGTTCATTATGGTGTAACCTGTACACAAAATTTATGAATCTGTGAGTGTATCCCAAAAGTACATTTCAGAGAAATTAAAATAAACATATGGACTAAAGCAAGGCAAAAATTAATAAAGTGAATATGTTTTAGGTTTGGGGTTTTTTGTTTGGTTTGGTTTGTTGGGTTTTTTTGTTTGTTTTTTATTTTTCTGGAAAATACTACTTCCTTCTTTCTCCATAATAATGATTTTAATATTAATTAATTTTAATAAATAATTTTATTTATTTAAAATAAATAACCTCCTGTCCTTTGTTGGTTAAAAGCCAGGATTTTCAGCATTTGCTGGGAAGAAAGTGGAAAAATTGAAAATATATGATGGAACAAAAGGAAAAAAGGTCCCTTGAAATTAATTGGCAGTGTGATGACTGTTAAAAATTAAAAAAAAAATAAATTAGTGTTATAAAAGGTAAGTGGGACAAGAATCACTGGTGTGGATTTTCACTTTAGCTTGAAAACTAACAACAAAATTATTCAAAAATTGACTTGAAAGAAATTTGAACAAAATAATCTGGAAATGTATTAAATAATAGAATATTTAATATAATTAATTTAATTTAATATTTAATTTATTTATTCAGCCTGTGAATATATCTGAGCTGGAAAAGACTGAATTAATGATGGAGCACAGAGGAGCCATTAAATCTGAAGGTCATAATTTTGGCTCATAAGAGAGATGGTGTACAATCTATTCTAAATCTGAGTGCAAAAATATTTCCTAGCAGCTATCTTGTAAAAACACTATACGGAGTTATTACAAATTAATTCAGAGCTGGTCATATGGCCAACCTTGCCTGAACTGTGCAAATCCAGCTGGAGTGATGCAGAAGAAGAGTCAGTTAATACTGAAACTTCACATCATCTGAATTAACTGGAAATATGTTGCACTGAAAATAAAGGGACAAATTGGAAAAAGAAGTGCATTGGACTTAAGAATCAAAATAACCTTCTATGGAGTGCAGTTGTTTACTGAAGCATAGCCATAAAGCTTATTGCATTTGGTTGGATGGCTGCAAACAGAAATTTCCTGTAATACATGAAAGGATTTGATTCAGGATGCTGCTTTAGAAACAAATGCTCCTGAAAAGGCTGCATAAAACCCAGAATGCAGAAATGCAGACCCTCAAAAGGGGTGCAAAGGTCCAGGAACATAAGTACAATGCTTAAACTTGACTTTAGCACCAATATGTCAGTTGAGACCTTGACAGTTCTGCTACCATGTTGTGCTTTAAAGCCACACGAATTTTCCCTTTTTGCTACACGAATAAGCCTATCACTTCAATGACTTCAAAACCATCAGGCAACGTAAAAGGAATGAGACGAGAAATAAAAGCACAGACGACCAAAGTCTTTAAAAAAAATTGATAGTAAAAGAAATTATACTTTCCATTCATCACTAAATTTTCTGGAAATCAATGATGCAAGAAATAATCTTCACAGGATGCAGATGACAGCAAGTCATTTTTGCAAATATAGACTTGCATGCATAAGAATAATCAACTTATTTTAACAAGTGTGTAAGGCAATGAATGGCCTACGTGCTTTGCTTCTACTGCCATGTACTCTCATCTTTAAGCTGGTGTTTACCCCTTTCCTAACTATGACTCTTTATTTTATTTGAATTGATGGTTCCTGTGATGCTGTGAAAAAAAGACTCTTGGATAATTCTGCCGTGGAATGCAGGGTGGAAGTATAAGCAATTATAGTTCAATAAAAAAGGTTTTGATGCCAAAGTCAAATAAAAAAGAAAAAACAAAACAAAACAAATGGTTAGAAAGAAGGAATTTGGGTCATTCAGCCTAGAACTGCTGTCAAAAGTATTAAGACTATCCAAGAGAATAGTTCTCTAGGAAAGGATTCCACATCTAACAGAACCTACAAAAATAGAAAAATGTTTTATTGAGACAAATGATTGACACAGTAGTTATCAAAGGTTCATTGTGAAAATGAAAGGGTTTGTTGCTTGAGGTTCTGAAAAAGTCTATTGTGGATTGAAACTAATTGATATTTTCAGGAATGACTCGAATGATGGAATTAAGCATATTTTTAAATTTGCTAACAACACCATCCTGGATGGAACTGCAAGTGCATTCACCTAGAATTCAAACAATCTTGATAATTCAGGAGATTGCCTGAAAAAGATAGTATAACAACAGCATACGGCTGTCCTACAAAATGGGGCAGAAGTAAACAGCTACAAAAATATAGGAAGGGGACAACTGATGAGGGAGCAGCTTAGAGGGAATTACAAACTGAACCTGAATCAATCAAGTGTTGTTGTTGCAAAAAAAGACAAATACTATCTAGGACCTACAAGCAGGAATAGAGTTTCCAAAGTACTGGAAGCAATACCCCAGAAGCCTCAGCTGATGGATATTCTTGTCCTTAAGCATGGTAAGAATCAGTTGGAGAGAGACTGGAGAGAGTAATGAGACAAATCTGTAGTCATGCACACAGGTTCACCCTGGGGAAAAAAAAATGGGACTGGCTGGCCAGAGGAAGAGATAGCTGAGGGGCACGTCAATAGTTACTCAAAATTGCAAAAGGTTGCTGCAAAGAGGACAGAAACAATCTGTTATTCACGTTATTTGTGGAAAATGCAAGCAGTAATACATTTAAATTCAAAAGGGAAACATTAAAATTAAGCAGCAGAAAGTATTTTGATAGAAACGATAGTGAAATACTGGACTTGAGGAAGGAGGATAATCTCTGTGACTGGAGATCTTTAAGAACGGGCTCGACAACCATGTCACAGTGGTCTTGGTTTGGGACAAGAAGATGAACTAAATGACCTCTCGAGGTCCCTTTCAGCACTGTGATTCTATATTTAAGGTGTTAGAAATGAAGTGATACTGCCATAAAGTGAGACTTGTTTAAGGGAATGTTCAGGGAAATCTTGAAAAGGATTATGGGAAATAAAAACAAATGAAAAGAAACAGAAAGAGTTTTACCCATATAAATATAAAAACACAGAGGAAAAAAGAAATAGGGTGTAATATAAGAAAAAGAAATAGATTTTTAAAATAATATTGAACTAGAACATATATGTCAAATAAATGCTGAAAAAAAGTAAAAATCTAAGTAAGAGCAGGATGGCAAATTTTTCATCTGATGTGAAAGTAAAAAGGTTTAGCATTTCAGGAGGACTGAGCAATGACCACTGCACAATAAGTAAACAAATATCTGGTCAAGAATCATGATAAACTATAAAATATATTCGAGAAAAAATAAGTGCCAGAAGTGCATCTATAAAAATAATAAAAATAGAAACCATATGCCACAGGAAAAAGAGATATCAATAGCTACAAAATCACTTTTTCTGAACTTAATATTACTCGAGACAAATTTTTGGAAGAAAAAATAATTGAAAACATGCAGATAAATAAGAAATGGGGTAAAACATTATCTGCATTAACCAAACAACAGATTGTCCAAGGCTTGCCTGATATCTCAGTAAGAAACTATTTAATAGGAAAATTTAAATATAGTAGGGGGTTCATCTATCTGGTGTTCAAATATAGTGCTTCAAATATAGAAAACAGATTGTAAAGCCTGACTGTGTGGGAATTAGTAAATGAATTCTGATGGGAAAAGGAAATGACTTATGGAAAGTGACACCTGGTCATACTTGAGGGGGAAATACCAATCTGGGTAGAGGTTACCATTCTCTACCATTGATCTTTTTTCAACAACCTAAGCACCAAGAATAGTGTTATGCTGCTGAAATGGGACAGGGTCAGCACAGAGAAGGCTTGGGGTATCATAGGGAAAGATCAAGAAAGCCATGGCTCATGAATAGTAGAAATGGGATTAAATTCAAGAGTACAACATACAGCACAATGCATTTTGGGACAATAAATATGAATTTGTGATGTAAATTAGTAGAGAATAAGATAAAGAACATCAGTCTTGTAGATGATAAAAAGAAGTTCTCACACCCCCCTTCCCTCTTTTTTTATCCCATTAAGCAAGGATTCTGTCCTATTAGTTCATAAATTATGCTCAGAACTTCTACTTGGTTTTCCTTTTTTTAGGAAGTCTATCAAAAAGCCTCACATTGGCTCCTCGCTGGCCGAGCAGCTGGAAGAACTCAACTCAGAGGCTATGGAAAGCCCTTGGACACAGAGAACTGGCTCCTGTTGGTGAAACACTGGAACAGGTTGCCCAGAGAGGTGGTGGAGGTCCCATCCCTGGAGACATTCAAGGCCAGGCTTGATGAGGCTCTGAGCAACCTGATCTACTTAAAGACGTCCCTGCTTACTGCAGGGGGGTTGGACTAGATGACCTTTAAAGGTCCCTTCCAACCCAACACATTCTATGATTCTATGATTCTATGATTCCAAGATACCTTATATGGCACAGTATTACACACCAGTGACTTAACTACATAGGTCTCCCACGCCCTTGCCATGCCCTAAGGTTTCTGACATATATCTGTTCTGATTACTACACACGTAGTTTGGAAAACCACAAGCCTAAGCATCCCAATTTACTTACTGGTAATTCATCTCAGTACTTACTCAGGTATGCTAAATTTATCACTCTCTGTACAGCTTCCTTTCATAGAGCAACATAATCATCTGCACAGCCTCACCTCTCCGTCTTTAAGTCTTACCATTTGACATGGGTACTCCGTTGTGTCTAATTAGGCCCACCTCCACAGTGAAGAGAAGGACCTGGCCCGTCCAACCAGTCTTGGGAACACTGTGCTTTGTGACCACAAGCGTGGTCCCAGTCCTGGGACATACACGCTGTCTCCCAGGGAAAAACAATAAATCCCTGATGCCATTGTAAGGTAAGAGAGACATCAAGTGAAATTCTATACGCTCTCATTGCTAGTGTGCCTGCATCAGCATTTAGTTTGGATCAAGAGTGCACTTCTGTAGCTGATCTCATTACCCTCATTTACTGTGTTTGGATTCGCCTCCCAGAGGCTCCCAGAGCACTATTTTCAGACAAAAGTGAGCAATACCCAACTAGTGGGTGTTCGGTCCACAGGAGCAGAGCAGAGGTTGCATGAAGAGAAGCCAGAGGAGCAGACAGGTCTGGCATGCACTGGTACTCTACAGGACTGTTACGGAGTGGAAGCACCCCACTACATACATTACATTTTGGCTCTGAAGGTCGTGTTGGTGCTGGCAACGGTGAGAAGTCGCACTGCAGCCCAGTACACCCTGCACAGGTCAAACCTCCTGGATGCCCCAATGTGTGCAGCCCATGTCGGGGGTGTGACAGGAGCCTGCTCAGTTTTGGTGGCACAGAGATGGAGGGGGCACCTCCCTGGGACATGACCTGCGAGCAGGGGAGTGTTAGGGTCACAGGAGGATGACTGGGATGCTGACTAGGTGCTAGCCTGAGGTTAAGATAACTGAAGAGGATGTGGGAAACTGCTGGACAAGACATGAGAAAAATATTGGGTTTAACAAATAACAATGTGAGAAACTGACAAAAATAACAGCACCGTGAGGAATAGCTAGATTTTATAAAAGGTATAAGGAGGAGGTATGTGAGAAACAGACAGACTTCACAGATAATTGGTGAGGGAATAAGGGGGACCTGTAGGAAGCAGAGATTCAGGAGATCACAAGTGCCCAAGACACATAGTAATACTTTGTAAGGTTGCGACCTCGTTACCTGGGTAACTATCAGAAATACTAAATAGGGGTACAGATACAGCAAAAGTGTGGGCAATGGGGAAAAAGTAAGTAGAGGCAGATTGTTTATGTTGGACGGGATAAGAGTGGTAAATGGGAAGAACAGTGAGGCAAAAAAGGGACAAGAATAGATAGAAGGTGTTGACAGAAAATAAAAAGAAAATTTCATTGTTCTTCTGAAGAAACAGAAGAAGGAGATTTGTTCACTGCTTTCTGACAAAAGAAGAGGCAAAATTTTGAATTTGCAAAACTTTGATGCTATCCTTTCAAGAGCCCAGGTGAAATCTATCCTTGCAGTTCTGGTGCAACGTCCTGACATTAACATTAGAAAAGGGAAAGGCTGACCCAGTGAGAATAAGTGGCAGAAGGAACTGTAGAACTGAGAGTAAATAAAAGAAAATTGGTTTCACTTCCCAAAGGATTCCAACAGCCCTGAAGCTATGCAAATCAGTGTCTTCCTAACCTCAAGTAATCTAAAGCTATCCTCCACCTGTCCTTGCTTAAATTGTAAAACCAATACAATCTTGCAAGAAACCACCGCATGCTATAATAAGCAAGATCATTCAGCTGCAGCCCAGTAACTGAAGTAATTAAAGACTTATGTATTCGAAAAAGAGCTGCGCGCCAACTTCATCAAATTTGGGAAAAGAGTATGATCTGGATGAGCCCCACCTTTATACACATTATGGACAACTTGTCTCCCAGACTTAGGAACAGCTAATATATTTCTGCTGGGCATGACAAGAACTATCTCTCTCTACAATAGCGGTGATTTACAGTGGCTAATCAGAAAGAGGAAAAAGTGTTACTGATACATCTCTTTGCTTTGTCAAGGAATCCAGTAAGGAGAGAACTCATACCCTAATCCAAATGAATCCTAATCCAAATGGATCCATTCCTCACCAAACAGATTCACTCAACTCCAACTGTCCAAATGGACAGTAAAGTAAGAAATTAAATTGAATACTGGTATTCTTATATTCATAAAATTGATTAATGCATGTTTTCCAGCATTGAAGAACCTGAAATTCCCAAATGATCTGCAATAACATTTACATTTTAAATGCCTAAATTATGGACACTGAACAATTTCCAGTTATTCTGGTGCCATCTGTTCAAGACATGACCAAGCTCAACAGTCTAGCAGAGGAAACACTTAGGGGAGAAAAAAATTCTTTTGCTTCTTATTTTAGCATTTGATCATTTCCAGATTAAGACATTCATGAATGATAACGGTGGGGATAGAGTATAGTAGAGTAGGGCAGGGTAGAGAGAACAGAATAGAGAACAGAACAAAAAGAACACATGCCCTTGTCAAAATATTCAGGTTGCACAAATGAAGCTAATTAGGAACTCAACTGAAAAGATCTCCTTTCCCAGGCAGGGAAAATTCTTTCTACACATACAGCTTTATGTTTTCAACAGCTAGAGAGAATGAATATACATTTCTAAAGAAAGTAATAGCAATGATTGTAGCTAAGTATGAAAGGTCTCTTGTTTTGTGAATCTTCATTATTTTTAAGTGCTCACAATTATATGTTGAAAAAACCCATTTTCTGAAATCGTGCCCTAATTTACCCTCAACCCAAAGAGAAGTGTTTTTGGACCCTTAAGCAAAATCCTCTGAGTTTACTATAAACATTTTGAATATGTAGGCACAGCTCGCTGATGTAATTTAGTAGAATGGTCTCCACACCAAGAAAAAAGGGTCTTGATTTTTCTGTAGCTTTTACTGAGATATATGAAAAAAGAATAGCAACGACTTGAAAAGTTATGAATTTTTAAACATGCAATTTCATACAGGCTTCTGAGATTGCTGAAAAGAACATATGGATGATGGACTTAATTTGTCCTTGTGTATCTAAAAGTAGATATATACACATTAAGGTTTGTCATGGGCTGTGAAAGCCACAACTTTAGTAGTAACTCCCTGTTACCATATATGAAACGTACAGATTTTTGGAGCAACATCTATATACTTCTTTTTTAAAACCAATTGTGGCACTTGAAGTACCACTAATACAGCTGCAATGCATAAAAGGAGAAAGATGAGTCAGTTCTGTTAAAAGATGCAAAAAGAATCGACGAGTGAATTTCTGTATCTACTGAAATCAATGGTAAAACTTCACTTTAGTGGCACAGGCCCATGTGCTGTTTTATTTTTGCCCGCAATTCTCTCCCCAGTCTGCCTCACCTAAAGTCATGCAGGTTTGGAAGAGAATTGTGATTCACTGATATCCTGCAAAAAGAAAGAAGTGTTACACCTTCTGCAGTAACGCCTCTAGGTGGATTTGTTTCTAAGTGGGTGAGCACAAGAGGAAGAAGAGTGACAGTAAATTGATCTTCCATTGCTCACCCGAAAGGTGGGAATTGCTGTCAGTGTGGGAACTCCAGCTGGATATCAAGAATAGTCATGCAACTGATGTTATGCAGCAACACTGAATAACGATGTTGCAGGTACCTTTATATAAAACCCTCTATGTTTAACAATGAGGAGAGTAAATGCAGCCTCTGTTACAGGCAGCACTCTGCTCTTTAGCAGCAGAGGGGGTGACAGACGACCCAACACGACATAGCATAGGAACGAGCTGTGCACGTGCACCAATGTGTGCCTGTGGCCTGTACGACATGCAAACGTCTTGTGACAGTCTTTATAAGTAGATCTTTTTTCTTGCATAGTAGGCCCCCTATTTAACATAATTTTCGGATGAATATTGTCACTGACACAAACGGGATCTCCAAAATGTTCTAGAGTGTGCACAATGCAGTTACAAACTCAAATAGAATAGCCGTACTGAATTAGAATATTTGCAGCAAACCCATGAAATTAAAGAGCAAGGAGGTCCCTCTCATGTGACAGAGATACCACAGATGGATCCTGCTCAGGAATTAGGAAATGGGATTGGCCAGAAAAGATGGCTAGTGACAGGAAAAAGGGTGAAGACAGTGGAGACACAGATCCAGAAAGTGAGTCTGCCTTTAAAATCAAGAGCTGTGATTTTTAGTAGCTGCTGGACACTTTCACTCCCTTTGTATTTGGTAGGAGTTTCAGATGGTTTGCTTTACTGATAGCTAGGAGAGAACAGCTAGAAGATCTTTGAATAATTTGCACCAGATTCCTGAATTGCGTGTGAAGTCACTGTCAGTGACTAATGAGGTGGATGATATAGCCTGTATTCCTAGAATAGCACGAGAGCAGCAAGAAGTGGTTTAAATATGCTTGGGTCAGCAAGGTGAATCTCAACTAGATGAGTGCTGTGATGGATGAGCTAGGATGAAGGTTTCAGCAGAGGAGGTATCGGGAAACAGCAGTCATGGACAATGCCACGGTGTTCGTAATAGGATGATCAGCAGACTCAGGGAGGCAATAGGCTTCAACATAGAGCTGACAACACCAGAATAAAATTTCCAGCAATCCTCCCGCATCAGAGAGATATGTCTGGCTCAGGTAAGGACGTCAGAGTGCAGCTGCCTTCTCAGTGATGGCTAATGCTGCTCAGTTGCTCCGTGACTCCAGACTAATACAAGGGCCTCCAGCCATGCATTTGTCACCAAAGTTGTTCCACGAGTCTAAATGCCAAAACAGTCTCAACCAGAGTCCCTAAACAACGGTAGCAACATTTATCAGACAGGACAGAGCCTCACCAGATGCTCATGCAGGAAATTGAGGGTCTCGCTTTAGTCTCCGCAGCATAACGAATATAGGTGATGAGTTTCTGGTAGCTGTACATGGAGAACTCCTCTCAAGCTTTTGTGTCTCAGTGTAAATCCTAATTTGGTAAATTAAATGGTCAAATTACAAGCTCTTTTAAACACAGGGACCTCATTTTATTACCACTAGGATTATTTTGTCTCATAGGTAGCTCAGTGTTTTGACTCTGTTTTCATTTAACTGCAAGAAGAATTGGACTTCAGTAGGTAGCAAGCAGGATAAAATCTCACTGCAGTGCTGCGTTCCCCTGCAGAATTACAGACTCGGAGTAAAAGATGTATCCCTGGCAGGGAAAAAGCAGTCTGCAATGAACATCGATTCATAAAATTGAAGGCCAAAAAAAGATTATTATGATCATTTATGCCTTCCTGCATAGTTCAGGTTACAGAATTTCCCACAAGTGTTTCCCGCAGTGTCAGTTCCAATAATTTACAGCTGAACTAGAGTACATACCCTGAGAATGACGGGAGTTTTTCTGTAATGATGATGCAGTGTAGCCCAGTGCGCTCTTTAATGCTATACAGCAGCTCACTTGCTAGAAAAGCATTGAGAAAATACAAACAACATCACCATCTTAAAAACTTTGTTTTAAAACATTTTTCAGCATTCTTCCATATCTTATTTTGAATACAGTTCGACTGAACTTGGTTTTCAGTATTCACTGAGCTCTGCCACATGAGATGTTCATCGACAATTAGTGCGGGTATCACCTCTGACAAATAGGAGACCACACCACAGTTGCACTTCTGACAGGAGGGTATATTTGTTATGAACAGTGTATGTGACCTGATCCCTTCTTTGGCTTCTGCTCCGTATTGCCCTTTTTGCAGGGGTAGTAACTCTGTAGTTGCGATGGTGGTGCACCTCGATACAGGAATGTTTGAACATGTGAGATGGATCTCAGGCAGTTTTTGGTGGGTGTTCAGTTTATCTGCCTTTAGCTGTGTCAGGGTTAGCGTGGCATCCGAGAAACTCTTTGGTGCAAGGAGCTTGCAGTCATTCAGCTAGCACTCTTATTAACAGATCTGCCCGAATGGAGGCTGCAAAAGTTAATTTCATCTTAATGTTATTTCAAGCCAATGAGTCTCAGTTCTCAGCTGACGCAGAATTGGTTGAATTCACTGAGCTCTAGAAAGCTGCAAAAAAATCCATTGTAACCAGATGGGGATAAAGTCTTCTTCAAAAACTCCTGAAATGGCAATGCTACCTGGAAAGGTCTTATGGCCCAGCTTCTGTGGCAAGACGTGGTGCTTAGCAACATGGTTTAGTGGTGGTTTTGGCAGTGTTATGTTGATGGTTGGACTCAATGGTCTTAAATGTCCCTTCCAACCTAGACAGTTCTCTGATTCCATGATTCTAAGAGCATTTCCCGTCTGAGCTCCGGCAAGCTGCTTGCATACCATCAGTGCACCCATCAGCACCACGGAAAATGTGCAGAAGAAAAGAACAGATGGACTCCGTAGTGTCTCTTCTGCCCTAGAATAAGCATGCAGCTATTAGAAGTCCACTCCTAGTTCAGTGCATAATTACTGTTATATTTCTTTTGGAAATGACTGACTTTTATCAGCATTGATAGCTCCTCCCCTGGAAAAGGTCAGTGTCTCCCCAGGGACGTACTGCTCACAGCCTGTGAGAGATTGCCTGGGAGTCATACCCTTTTGTCAGCTGACCTTTAAATACAACAATGTCAGTTTGTTAACAAGAAAGTTTCATTTGTTAAAGTCCTTGGTGTTAGTCTGACATGACTTGCCATTTAAAACATTTATCTGATTTTTTCCTACCCTGTGATCTCATGATAATGCTATAGTGTTAATCTTTGAGGTCACGGACTAGGCAGATTCCCTCTCTAGCCCATATTTGCAAGCTTAATATAAATACTTTCCTCTGTCATTAAAATACTTCTAAGGAATTTCAGACATAAGTTCAAAGAAATATCATACAATTTCCAAAGGCTTTTACACCAGGGCCAAGGAATGCTCCTTCTGTTTTCCCTGTCCCTGGCTGGCAATCTTGGGGAACTTCAGGAAAGTTTCTGATTGATTTCATGGGTCTCATTAAATCAGTGTTCTGATCTGCAAAACAAATACCCTACTCATCCTCTCTGTAATAAAGGGGCAAATACTGACCATTTATTTAAAGACAACAAGAGTGCAGAACTGTTTTCCAGCTGAGAGTTAAGCTAGAATATAGCTGGGTGATTGTGAATCATCCAACACTGCAGCATAAATTCACACATGGTTTCATGGACTCCTAGATATCGTCCGGTGCTGCCTGTATGCAGAATTACAGGCATGATATTAGGCCTTTTGGTGAGCACATTTATTAGTGGCAGAAAGTAAAGAATTTTCTGTCGGACTACTGGGGACATCATTTTACTTGTCACACTCTTACACAAACAGAAAGTCAGTCTCTTACAGATCCTCTCCTAGGCGTTACTTAAGTAGTTTACAGACTACAGGTAGCAGGCTAAATGTAAATCTTCCCTAGAAACTAGCTGAGTCCCTGCTGCACAGCCCTTCTCCCCAGGTTCCTTGTATAGACAATCTATCAAAATGCACAGGATGCCTTTCTGCCTACCCAACATATTTGCTTCCAAAGAAAATTGAGGACAATGTGTATGCTGGTAACCACCACATGGGGTCTAAGGCTATGGGGCATGTTGCAGAGCACACCTGCCTCCAGCAAGGACACATTCATGGAGAAGAGAAGAGAGCGTGATTCTCCCCCTCTACTCCGCTCTGGTGAGACCCCACCTGGAGTATTGTGTCCAGCTCTGGAGCCCTCAGCACAAGAACATGGACCTGTTGGAGCAGGTCCAGAAGAGGGCCACGAAGATGATCAGAGGGCTGGAGTACTGCTCCTATGAAGACAGGCTGAGAGAGTTGTGATTGTTCAGCCTGGGGAAGAGAATGCTCCGGGAAGAACTTATAGCAGTCTTCCAATACCTAAAGGGGGCCTACAGGAATCATAGAATCATAGAATCATTTAGGTTGGAAAAGACCCTTGGGATCATTGAGTCCAACCATCAACTCCAAAGTTCTCCCTTACACCATATCCCTTAACACTACATCTAAACGACTCTTAAACACATCCAGGGATGGTGACTCCACCACCTCCCTGGGCAGCCTATTCCAGTGTCTGACCACTCTTTCTGTGAAGAATTTTTTCCTAATGTCCAGCCTAAACCTACCCTGCTGCAGCTTGAACCCATTCTCTCTTGTTCTATCACTAATTACCTGTGAGAAGAGACCAGCACCAACCTCTCTACAATGTCCTTTCAAGTAGTCGTAGAGAGTGATGATGTCTCCCCTCAGCCTCTTCTTCCTCAAACTAAACAGTCCCAGCTCCTCCAATCGCTCCTCATAAGATTTATTCTCCAGGCCCTTCACCAGCTTCGTTGCCCTCCTCTGCACTCGCTCCAGAACCTCGATATCTCTCAAGGAAAGATGGGGAGGGACTCTTTATAAGGGAATGGAGCGATAGGATGAGGCGTGACCGTTTTAAACTGAAAGAGGGGAGATTTAGATGAGATATTAGGAAGAAATTCTTCAGGATGAGGTTGGTGAGAGACCGGAACAGGTTGCCCAGGGAAGCTGTGGATGCCCCATCCCTGGAGGTGTTGGATGGACGGGGTTTTGAGCAACCTGGTCTAGTGGAAGATGTTCCTGCCCATGGGAGGGAGTTGGAACTAGATGATCTCTAAGGTCCTTTCCAACCCAAACCTTTCTTTGATTCTATGACTCTATGAAATTAGGAGGCCATTCTAGGCTGATTGCTAGGCAATTGATTGCTTGTCATTTGAAACTCAGCTTTATCCAGACACCTAATATGGTTCGTAAAATCCCAGCCCCTCAGTCCTGCTAGTGAGAACAAGGGAAGAGGGAAAGAGTGATGTGCCATCAGAGTCTGAGAGCTGTTTAGTATCAGGACACTGAGTAGATGAAATATGACCGAATATCGCTTAATTCACTCCGCAAAAGCCAAATTAAAAAAAATAAAAATATATATATTAAGCCACAGTCCAAACTAATCTGTCCATTCCAAAAGAAAATGTTCTTCTAAACTCTGATAATCACCTTGATCACACATGAATGTGTGATTGGTTTACACTGCCAATACATGTAAAGACACAGATTCCCTGCAACTCACTCCAGTACTGACAGAGCCGTGCTGATGGTCTGCCTCCAGCTGTGTCCCATAAGCAACGCTTCAGGTGAAGATGCACGCACACACACACACACACAAACTTCAGATTATTTTCCTACCTCTGCTTGATAAATCTTCCCCTTAATGTAATTCTGAAGTTCACATTATCCCTTTCAGTCACAGCACTACGGACAGACAGCTCATGTTATTGTAATTATCTGTGATGACCCTGAAGTCCTTCTTGGAGTCTAATGTACCTATCATGCTCATTACCATAATATCTGAGTCTCCACAGTTCCAAGGCATCTGAGTCAGTCATGTCAATCTGCAGAGCACAGCCTGGAGAACAGCAGAGAAGGGAAGTCGACAAAGATAAAGATTCAAAAGCAAAAGCATAAGATTTTTAAATTTTAGAAGCAGATATTTAAGAGATGAAAAGGGGAATGTAATTTTTGCTAATAAAACATAGGAGTATTAGTGATAATGTTTCACTGGAAATACTAATGCAGAAATCACTTGGCAAAACATAGCACAAAACATAGCACAAAACTGCATTGCAGGAACAGATAGGAAATCTTTTTTACTGAGAACAAATAGATTAAACAGAAGCAAATTGCAATAGAAGAGTAATGCCACTGTCTCGTACACTACCTAAACCAGGAGTCATTTCATTGAAACCCATGCAGTTACATGTGTGCAAGAGTGCTATAAAAGCAGAATAAATCTCAAAGTAAGAGAAATTCAGGTGTATTAGTATTGCTGTGTTGCAGTGGACTGTCATGTAAAAATAATGCACATTACCCAGCATGGTTCCTGTCAAATTATATATTCACTATACTCTTACAGATCTTTCCTTGGTTATTTGTTTCTTGGTGGTTAGTTATTAACTGACCTCCTTTTACAAATGACACATGCTTCCTAACATCTATAGCTTTGCAGCAGTAATAGAGGAAGTATCAACCACACATTTCCTCTATTGAATTACACATTGCCTATTTGTGACTGTATTGTGGGAACAGTCATGCTGGAACAACAGTGCCTCAGGGTGGGAATCATCTCACCTCGCTTTGCATGTCTACATCTCAGGCAGTCTGACTTAACTCTTCTTATAGCTAATTACAGGCATTTCTGTATTAGGGCATAAACGGCATCTACTTTAAGTATAGATGAGTCATGATCTAAAAGTGCCTATTTCTCTTTATTGGCTGCAAAGGGAGCCAGGAGCGACTAGATCAAATATAGCCTTCTACAATAGACAGCTACAGAGAGTCAGCTGAGTATCACCCCCGCAGTTTATAATTTTGACAAATCACACACACATTTTAAACCCAATTTATTCAGTGAAGCATTCTTTTAACAGAGCTTTTGGCAACTAACATGCACTCTAGAAAATAGGTCTCTCTGTATAAACCTTCCCTGCCAACACATATTCGGGGAAGTCTGTGCCACTGAGTCCAACAATTTCTCACTTAAACAAGCACTTTGCCACTTACCAAAGGATAGCAGTCCGAAATTGTACAGCTGCCTCCTAATTACATGTTAGTCCTCTGTGGTCTGGCCTACAGTAAAGCACTTTAATGAAGAGATGGAAAGTTATGATCAATGGCTTGATGTTCAAGTGTTGCCAGTGACAAGTGGCATTCCTCAAGGTTTGCTATTGGGATCGGCATTGTTTAACATCTTTGTCGGTGACATGGACTTGCTGAGTGCACCCTCAGCAAGTTTGCCGATGACACCAAGCTGTGTGGAGCAGTCAACATGCTGGAGGGAAAGGATGCCATCCAGAGGGACCTGGACAGCTTTGACAGGCTTGAGAGGTGGGCCCATGCTGAACTCATGAAGTTCAACAAGGCCAATCCCAAGCACAAATACAGGCTGGGCGGAGAATGGATGAGAAGCTCAACATGAGCTGGCAATGTGCGCTTGCAGCCTAGAAAGCCACCTGCATCCTGGGCCGCATCAAAAGAAGTGTGGCCAGCAGGTTGAGGGAGGTGATTCTGTCCCTCTACTCCACTTTCGTGAGACCCCACATGGAGTACTGCATCCAGATCTGGGGCCCTCAGTACAGAAAAGACATGGACCTGTTGGAACGGGTCCAGAGGAGGGCCAGGAAGATGATGAGATCAATGGAGCACCTCTCTGATGAAGACCGGCTGAGAGAGTTGGGGCTGTTCAGCCTGGAGAAGAGAAGGCTCCGGGGAGACTTTACAGCAGCCTTCCAGTACTTAAAGGGCGCCTACAGGAAAGCTGGGGAGGGACTCTTTATCAGGGAGTGTAGTGATAGGATGAGGAGTAACAGCTTTAAACCAAAAGAGGGTAGATTTAGATTAGATATTAGGAAGAAATTCTTTACTCTGAGGGTGGTGAGACACTAGAACAGGTTGCCCAGGGAAGCTGTGGATGCCCCATCCCTGGAAGTGTTCAAGGCCAGGCTGGATGGGGCTTTGAGTAACCTGGTCTAGTGGGAGGTGTCCCTGCACATGACAGGGGGGTTGGAACTAGATGATTTCTAAGTTCCCTTCCAACCCAAATCATTCTATGATTCTATGAACTTATGAACCTACGTGCTCTGTGTGATATGTTGCCTAATACTCATGCAGTTAATTGGTGTCTTCATTCACCTTGTGCTCCTTTCATTCAATTGCCATTGCAGGTACCAAACCATCCATGATGAGCTGAGGCGCAGCAGTGCAGATGCCCAGAGTTGCATACCTGCTTCAAGCCAATCTAGTACATAGCAGTTCTGGTCTGCAAGCCACCTGATCAGTGTAGGGCACGAAGGGCACTGGCTAGGACCACTTCTCTCTTTTTCTTTCCCATCATAACAGTAACATGCTGACATCTCATTGCTTTGCTTACAAACTAAAAGAAAATAAAATTATATCCCAGATGATTAAGGAGGAACTCTATAGAAAACTCTGGGTAGAAACTCCAGGTGAAACAGGTCATCTGGAGAGGTTGTGGAGTCTCCCTCCTTGTAGATATTGAAAAGTTGTCTGGACAAGGTCCTGGGCAGCTGGATTTAGGTGGCCCTGCTTGAGCAGTGGTTTGGACAAGGTGACTCCCAGAGGCCCCTTCCAACCTCAGCCATTCTGTGAAAGCTCCCACAAACCAGCTGTTAGGAAAGCTGGTCAACAGGAAACGGAGTTGATGCATTTTGTACCTGTGCCTGCAAAAGCAACTGTGAGGAAGGGTATCACTGCTGCTGCTATTATAGATTCTTGTTCAGGTATACAGGTAAAGCCAGGGTTGTAGATTTAATCTCTGCCATATGAAGTAATTGGAATGTCATACGTCCCTCTCTATTCGTGGCTCCCTTCAGTAGTTACTTCACAGCAAGACGCCAATTTCTACTGTACAGTTTCAAATATAACAAATCTATCCATGACAGTGCATAATGGCAGCTTTCATTTTTATTGATTTTAAAATTATTCTTACATAGCAGATGTTGGAGTTGCTCTTACTTCAATCCGCTCATAAACAGTTGTAGGAAATCACATAGCTGTTTGCAAATTAACCAGTCTAGAGAAAAATCATGTGCAATAATAAAATTCTTAAGATGCCAATGCGCAGCAGGGCAGTATTTTCAAGGTGCTAAAACTGCAGAAAACCCAAAGGATCTTTTTTCCCCCCTCCCAAATACTATACATATAAACTAAATTGACACTCTTCACATGAAACATTTAAAAAATGCATGCCTCACCATGTTTTGGTTATTTGTCCATATTTCAGTTTGGCTTAGACTTCAAAATCAAGATCTGCCAAATGAAAACCGAAATCTGAATGCCAAGCAAGGCATCTTGATGAACAATTATGGTTTTGAAATTTCAATTATTTTGCAAATAGAAGCACTGAGTCTCACTCATGATTCAACAGCTCACATGAAATATTGAGTTTCCAAAGAGAAAACAACAGTTCTGGGGTTTAGTCCTCGTCTTACATCTTTAGCCTACTCTCCTAGAACCCCGCAGCTCGACCGGCTGTACTTTCAGTATTGAACAACACCATTCTGTACTCTTGGTAGCATTTTTTTAATATGCTCATGCACTGTTTTAGGAAGGACAGTCTGCAGATGCAGGGTTTTCAAGACAGTCTTATCTTCCTTCGGTATTTTGTTAGTTGTTACAAGTTGAGAGAAACACTGGAGGAAATTGTGTTTAATGTCAATCCCAGAGAATGATGCACAAAACAGCCTTGTTCTGTTTTCTGCATACAGATTGCTAGACTACTTTTTAAATTCTTCTTTTGGGGGGAATACGTATGTAAAATTCTTATGCGACACTGAATTTTCTTGAAATTTTAAGAATTTATATGAGATGAGAAGTTGCCCCTTTAAAATATTTTGGTTTTACAAAAATTGACTTTAAGGACATCTTTTAAAATTCAGATGATGTAAGACTGTAAATTTTTTTTCCCATCCCCAAAAGACCTTAAATGTCATTCTGATCATTAAAGAAAAGCATATAAAGCCAAAGAAATTATTTCCCCAGTCATTACTTTCGAAACATAAACCTCAAACATTTACTACAGCAGTTAATGTTACAAAGCTTCTTCGTGCTTTGTAGCTTTTGTATTAAGGAAATACGGTAGGAAGTGAGGTGAGTTAGATCACGTGGACATATAGAACAGCTTTAGAAGTCACCTTTGCATTCATGAGGAGAAGAAATGAAGGGGAAGCTCAGCCAAAAGGGAAATAGTTTTGCAGTTTACTCTATGACATGTGAAATGATGAGTATCTTCCCTGTGGGAAAGTGGCACACAGCAATAGTATTGGCAACATGAGAGCTTGAGAGAGAGAATTCAAGCCCATGAGACCTAGAAGGCTGAATTGGAGGAACTGAGGGAGACAGAAAATTAATCAACAGCGCTTTCAGGGACATGTTGGAGCCATCTAATCTTCAAACAGGCATAAGTCCTACCCAAAAAGCAAACTGAGAGGTGGAGCTGTTCATTAAGGAGAAGTTCAGAAATACCATAGAAGCTGGAAAAGGTAAAAAAGGATCCCAGTGACAGGTTTTCTCCATTAGATAATATCAAAGTAGCACCCTGCACGAAGGATACTCCTCTGAAATCAGGAACCCAAACTGGAAGGAGGGGAAAGGTTGGTAGGAGTAGAAGATGTAATCATTGGGAAAAAAGCTAGATCTACCTTGAAGATGATTATATAATGACTTCCTTTTTACTCATCACAAATGTGGTAGACATCATAAGGAATCTGAATCACCTACAACCCCAACAAGACAAGGCAAAAGGGAGGAGAATGCTTGGTGAGAAGATGCAGAGAGGAAATGACTACAGGTTAGTTGTGAATAGAGGTGTTCTGAACAGGAGAGATGAACCATAACGGAACAAACCAGCTGGCATTTAAAATCAAGAAGGTTATGAGGAAGCTTTTAAAATATAATGGTGGGGGAGTTCCAGTGTTTGGGATGATACTTCAAAGAAGAAACACGCTAGAGTCCAGAGTATAAAGGAGACCTCAGGAAAGACAAGTCCATTGAAGAAGGCAGATGAATTCTTTGCATGGTCATTCACTTTAGAAGAAACTGGGGGTATGTCTACATGAAAGCCTTTTCTTGGGGGCAAGGAGAAAGGGACATGGATGTCTACAGAGGATCTGTTTGAAACCAAAATAACTGTGGAAAAGACTGTGATATAACTACACATAAAAGATGTATTAGTGGACCTGCAGATAAGTACTGTCTGATTAAAAAGTCACCATTGCCTCTTTAAGGGGAAGTCCTGCTTTACAAGTGTCTTAGAGGGTTCTGAAGGGGTCAACAATTATGTGAATAACAAATATTTGATTGATTTAATCTATTCTGATTTCTAAAGAGTTTTTAAAGGAAACTGAGAAGCAATCATAGAATTATAGAATCAAAGAATTGTTTAGGCTGGAAAAGACCTTTAAGATCATCAAGTCCAACCATTAACCTAGCACTGCCAAGTCCACCACTAAACCATGTCCTTAAGTACCACATCTACACATCTTTAAAATACCTGCAGGAATTTTTCATAACATCCCTCCTAAACCTCCCCTGGTGCAACTTGAGGCCGTTTCCTCTTGTCCTATCACTTGTTACTTGGGAGAAGAGACCAACCCCCACCTCACTACAGCCTCCTTTCAGGTAGTTGTAGAGAGCGATAAGGTCTCCCTTCAGCCTCCTTTTCTCCAGGCTGAACAACCCCAGTTCCCTCAGATGCTCCTCATAAGACTTGTGCTCCAGACCCCTCACCAGCTTTGCTGCCCTTCTCTGGACACGCTTCGGAACCTCGATGTCTTTCTGGTAGCAAGGGGCCCAAAACTGAACACAGTACTCGAGATGCAGCCTCACCAGTGCAGACTACAGGGGGACAATCGCTTGCCTAGTCCTGCTGGCCACACTATTCCTGATACAAGCCAGGATGGATTAAGAAAGAAGGTCCCATCATGCACAAAATATTCAATAAAATATAGAAAACTGAGAAAAGGAGTAAGTAAATAGTTCTTACAGATCAGAGATGTCAGCAGTGGATTCTGTAAGGATCTGTTCTGGGACCCATGCTGATTAACA
The DNA here is from genome assembly GCF_964199755.1 of Larus michahellis. NCBI lineage: Eukaryota > Metazoa > Chordata > Aves > Charadriiformes > Laridae > Larus > Larus michahellis. The sequence goes on from NC_133896.1 coordinate 12,874,687, forward strand.
TATTCATAAATGACCTAGAAAAGAGAGTAATCGATGATAAGGTTTGCTGGTGGTACAAAGTTATTAAAGGTAGTAAGATGAGAGCTAAATGTGAAGTGTTTAGAAGAACTGACAAGACTGATTGGGCAACAAAATGTCAGATGAAATTTAGTGTAGACAAATGTAAAGTGATACCCATGTGGAAAACCAGTTGTACGTTCAGACAAAGTTGTTTATCCTGAGTTGGCTTTTACTTCTTGGGAGTGAAAACTTGGGGTATGGTAGCTAGTTCTACAGAAATACCAGCTCTGGGCTCAGCGGGCGTTTAAAAAAAAATAAAAATGTTCTTATGTGCTTATGGTTTGCAAAAGAGAGTGCCTACTTTGTCATCAATGAGATCCTGACACTATTCATGGCAAAATAAAGCTGTGTGGTCCAATTGCAAGTATTTATCTAGACCATCCCATAAACTGTATAAGAAATACATACAGTTCCACAAAAAACCGCTTGCATGTTAACCGAATTTTCGCTCCTAGATTGCAAAACATTACACAAAGCTATCTGCAACGCCTAGAGACAAGGTTGTAACTTGTCAGTGAGCAAATGAATTATTGTTCCAACTTAAAGAAGTCAAGATAAGGTGTAAAGGTAAGGTGGTTCTGTGAAAAGAATGTGATCAGGTTCTAGAACCAGAAAGCAACAGAATTGGACCTGTGTTGTAGCAAGGGGGCAACCAGTGAGAGAATGTTTTCAAACTCGTGTACCTGAAATTAAGCACCTGAGAATTCAGCAGACATTGAAGAAACCCTTCGGTACAGTAGTACTTCACCTGTGCCACAGAAGTTTAAACAGTGATACAAGGGACTGGACACTTTGGCCAAATAGATTTTGGAATCAATCCCTGCCCAGCTGGAATTCTTGCCGTCAGGATATAAAATCCATTTTGTTCACCTTTAAATGTTTACAGTCTGTCTATACCTGAGTTAGTTGTCTGGACTTTTTTGCACTCAGCAGAAAAATATTTTCAACATGCTACACAGGTGATCATGTCAGACACATACAAGACGGGCCGTAACCAAAATGCCTGGGTGCTTCCAGTGACCATAAAGGAGTCTAGATAATTATCTCAGATACAGAAAGCTACACTGTAGTCATCTGAAATATAGGCGAGATGTCTCCTACCACATGCGTGCATGTGTTGCACAGGTAGAACTATTTTTCTTACCTGAACCTCTCTATAATGTTGCAAGACTGTCACATACTCGATTGATTCCAGAGATGAAGCCCACTGCCTACCGCAGAATCTCCTTTTATTCTTCTAACTCCCAACATACCTGCTCCCTTTCTACCCCTTACCATTGCCGTTCCTTTTGTCCCTTTTGCTATGCATTTTGATTTCTTTTGCTAACTAGAGTCCTATCCCCTGTGACTGTTCACTCTTCCACAAATAAGTACCTGTCTTGCCCTCCCTTTGGTACAACTGATCTCCTCCCTTGCTCACAACGGCTAGGTTAGGTGCAGGCCCTGTACCTTCATGTTCCATCAGTCACCCTAGATGTTCTGTACAGTAAGGTCCCACATTCCCTTTCCAATGGCCTCTGTGGGATACGGTTGGGTGTATGACATAAAATGAACATCAGAGGTTTTCTTTGATCATCTGGCATTCTGGCAAAATTCCTAAAATATTATGCAAATCCAGCAAAGAGGCTGCTTTTCAAGGAATGCAGTAGCTATTGAATTGAATAACTTTTAAATTGTACTATAAAAGCCTAAATAGCCAGTCATTATTTACACAGGTACCTACGTGCACAGTATGTACTCATGTTTGTATATTAGATCACCACAGACAAAGAGCCATTTTATAAGATGCATATGCTCAAATGAAATTAAATATTTTTTCCTTGAAAAGAAAATATAATTTACATTCTGACTCTGTAATGGCCCCTTAACATCATTTATATTCGATGAAGCAATACAAGTTTTCCATCACAGTTTAAACAAAATCAGAGCATGTAGAGCTAGGATTTATTGGTAAAAAACTAAAACCACGGTCTATTGAAGTTGCTAAGCTGATTTTTGACAACAGTTGCGTTTCATGAAGATGCACAAGAGTATTTTTCATCTCAGTTTTTTTGACTAATTTAGTTTAATGCTGAGCTGAAGGAAAGCCGTGAGATTCAGAGCATGTTGAAAAAGGAGGAAAGCTCATTTTCCAGTTCCAGTTTGTAAGTAATGATGAGGTGTGAAATGATGAGACTTACCCATTGTAAAAGGTTGAGGAACACGGTAAGCAAAAATAATCAATTGAATAGTGATTGTTAATACTTTCTCTACTCGGTGCATTACTTAACTTTGCATTAAATCTTGTCTTGAGGAATCCTTTTTTTGCAATTTCTATAATTTTATTTCCCCGATAAACAATATCAAAATACTGGTTTGGTTCATTTTTAAGTGTGTGTCAATTAAACTGAATTTCCATTCAAATGCACCTTCATACAAATAATAATTAAAAAGATAAATTATCCACTAAATAATGAATTCACTATTCATTGTTTTCCAGTATAATAAAACTGTAAGTACTAAGAAGCACAATAAAGTGTGTAGTTTTATAACAGCTTAGACAACTATGTAGCAGACATGCATCTTTCACTCAGTAAATAGCTTCATTAAATTTACCAAATTATATCAGCTAATTAGAACAGACTTTATTTTGCAGAATATCTTAGGAAAAAGGATAAACATTATTTAAATTAATGCATGTTGATTTAAATGATACTTAAAAGCACTACAATTTAAATCACCCATCTTGGGGCATGTATTGCATATACACTGTGTTTTTATACGCAGGAAGTGACATCTTGTTTGGGAAAGGTTGAAATCTACTCCTGTTCCATTGTTAGTTGTTGAAGATTTACATTTGCAAGTCTGATACTATTCTATCGTCTATGTTTTGGAGTTGTCTGTTCGAAATTAATGTAAATTATAAGCATTGCCTGCTTAATCTGCTGGTGAAAGATCTGTGTTAAGAAGTCTGAGTACAAATAGCATTGCCAGAGATGTCATAGATGCGGTTAAGGCATCTAGATAGGAGTGTCACACAGGAGTGAGTACATCTGCGGTTTTGAACATTTGCAAGTGACAGTATGATTCGCAAATGACGTGAAAATAGAAGTTTCATAGTACAGCTACAGGATGTAAAATGGTGGCAAATTATGAGCTACTGAACTACAACACGGAGCTGCAGATACTTAACACTTTACATGATTGTGCAGTGCCTCCAAACTCTTCATGATTGTCACCTAGGATAAACTAAGATCTATGACGCTGAATTCTAACTCATGGGAGAAAGCCAAGGTTAATTTCTAAAAGGCATTATGCACAGAAACAGTGCACTGGAAAATTCACGAAATAAAGCAGGAAAGCTCACAATATAAACTCCAGAAAAGAAGGAGTTGGCATTGATGTATTAAAAGAATTGTATTGAGAAAATCTCTTTTGGTCGAATTTACATTAGCCTCGGTAATCAGTACTTGTGGAGCTGGCTTCAATGGTGAAATGCAAATTTGTACGGGGTAAGCAGCCAGTTCACGCTGCATCAGAGGATGCTACAGCGAGAGAGACTAATGTAGCGATCAGAAGTGCTGCACTACCTGCCAAACACATCCGAAGAAGATATGCCACTGACAAAGCAACAAACACAAGCCAAATAATTTCCCCCTGCATATTCATGTTCGTCACAGGGAAAATACTTTTCTTCTGAAATACTTCTTAAATTCAAATCTAACTATCCCCATAACATTTGGAAGGTAGCACAACTGTAGAACAAACTGACTAATTTGTGGATATAAAAACAATAGTTACGTGTAAGGTTAGATTGTCAGAGGACATGATTTGTTGTAACTATTGAAACATTTTGAGAGCCCAAGGAGAGCATAGCCATTGCTTTTAAAGCTAGACCACAGGGGATATGTATGGGAAACTATATACGAAATTAATTGCACGTTACATTGGAATTACACATTAAACTGGAAGAATGCAGATGATTCAAAGAAGAGTAAAACTTCTGTGCTTTCTCTGCTGTGGCCCTTATCAAAAAAAAAGATAATTTTTAACAGACATAACTAAAATATTTTTCCAAGGAAATCAGAATACAAGTCAGACTAAGAAAAACAGCTTGCAGAATATTCAGCTGACATTAGATGTATTCAAGTAGGCATGGCCAGATGTAATTCATCCTTGGATAATTAAGGAAATAGACAAAATAAACTCTGATTACTATCTTTAAGAAGTCTTGACAGACAGATAATATCTTAAGGACTGGAAAGGGACTACCAAATTCTCTATCTCCAAACTAATGGGGAGAAAAGAGGACTCTGAAACACAGATCTAATCAGCCTAGTTTCAAATCTTGAAATATACTGGAAAACTTATTAAAGGTTCAATTTGTGAGTGTCCAAAAGATAATGAGATGATAAACAACAACCAACATGATTTTGTCGAGAAAATTAATATGAAACCACTCTAGTTTCATTAAATATCTTATTACGTAAGAACAAAAGAAAAATATGCCATATAGCATGATTTTAATAAGATTTCTGACATTATCTAGCATGATGTTCCTTAATGTAATGAAATAAGAATAAGAAGTAATAACTCCAAGATGAATGAATAATTGGTTAAAAATTGGATTTCAAATTGGCTTTTACCTATGGTCACTTTTAAAATATTATGCACAGTCCTAAACAAGTCTGATCTGGGTTTCATTCTATTCAGAAATACATATTTAAATTTGAGGCTGGGCATGTAATGTGCTGCTTAGCTGGCCTAGAAACTTCAAACATTCTACTGAAATCCCAGCAAATGACATTCACTGTATTTTCTCTTTCTAGAAAATGAGGCGCCTCTTAGATGAAATATGGCAAATTAGTTTGGACTGATCTGATTTCATAAAACAATATTGCATTTAATCCCATTTTCCATTTATCTCCATGTCTTAATTATTATTCTCTTCCAAATTTGTTCAAAAGCTTTTCATTATACTTAGGCTAAACTGGCAGATCTCTAGTTTTCAAGATTACATTTTTCCTTCTCAGATATCATTACCGTAACGCTGTTCTCGCCGCTGTACCATCCCCAGTTTGACAGATTCAATGAAATTTCTTGCTGCCAACTTTGAAACTTTATGTATTAGTTCTTTCCAGGACTATGCAATGCACATCATTTCTTCCCTCCAGACTGAGCACAGGAACCTTGCTTCCACCTAAAATGGACAGGCACATTCATCACTCGGGTTCTAAAAACTACAGGGGAGATGATGGATGCTGGTGCCAACCTTACTTTCAAGGCCGTGCTTCTCCTACCAGCCTGTTCTCTAACTTCTCCAGACGTGAACTCAGCCCACGCTGAGCAGTAACCAGGTTTCCTTTTATTCAAGCAGTTTGTCAAGAACCACGTCAATGGCTTCTTGCAGGCTGAACAGCCACTGACATGCAGCTCTCTAGAAAGTGGAAGTTCAGTTGGAGGCTCCACATACAACCAAGCGTCTATGAGTATTCTCAGACGGTCAACCCTTTGATTGCTTTGATTAATCAGGCCTCTCATTACCATCCATTTCAGTCCAGTTTCCCATATCTGGTCTCCTATCAGAAACGATCCTTCTTGGTATTATGGGTTGCCATAAGTTACTACACTGACAGTCATTTACAGTTAGTTAGAGCCAAACCTACACCTGGTATTTCTCTCTCTTCTACAGAAATTTTATCTTCACGGATCCTATCCTGGAGGCCTACTGCAGACTCTTAGTATTGCCATCCCCAAAGCAATCTGAACCAGAGAAATTCTGGTTTACCTGTGTTATCACTTATCCCTCATCCCTCCAGCTTGTTGCATGATTAATATACAAAGCTACCTATCATGCATATCTTTATTCCTACCTTTCCCAAATCATTCTTACCTTGTGTCTTGGTCAAACTTCTTTTCTGCCATATTTCTGACACCCCTGTAATATCCTGTTTCACTTCCTTCACCAGTAATGTTCTGTTTTGTTGCATTGCATTAATGTGTGTCAGTGCCTTTTCTCTGTATATGTCCAGTCTGGTAACTAGACAAACAATCTTTCACTGTTTATATTCCTCACCACACTCAAGAACAGTGCTTTCATTTTTGTTTTCCTTTCTTGAAGGACCACTGCCTTTCTTCCCTTCTTCAGCTCTGTCTGATCCCAATCTCTCCCTCATTCATGAAAATTCTTCACTTCTATTTTTTTCTTCTTCATCTGTCCTATGATTCTGTGTTTCATTTGTACCCATCCTCCTTCTCGGGTTAGGCTTCATCCTGATATGTACCCGGTCAGCGCCTGTTCTAGGTGGTGCTCAGCTGATCAGCACTCCTGGATAACACAGCCTGGGGTTTTCTCATCCTCTCACATTTGTTCTTTCTTCTCTCTGCATCATCTTCATTTATAATATAAATTACTGCACTCATCTCTTTTAACAGTTCCAAAATATTTTGACTTCCCTCACTTAAAATATAACTTATCGAAGACTTCCTGCCAAAACACGGTTCATATATAATATTGAGAGCGTTCTCCCTTCTAAAACCTCTGTTAACGTCTTGGAAGAAGTTTTCCTCAAGAAAAATCATGCTGATTATGCAACACTTACTGTCCTCTGCTGTTTGAGCCCTGCAACCCTAGAATTAACTTTTTCTATAGTTCTCAGCTTCTTGTTTAATCAAGCACAAATTTTATACTACAGAATAAAGCAAATTGAAATTTTCCCAGTTAGTGATGTGCCTGATTTACTATTACTTCCCTCTGCATCCATCCTAGGTCATGGATTGTGTTAATCCTAATGCCTAATTGTAATACAGAATATCACTGGTAATTTTTGAATGTAATTCTACAGCACCGATAGCATATATTTCCCATTGTTGGCAGAGCTAGACAGATTTTTAAAAGGAATTTATTGAAATAATATTGCTTTATATGTACAGGTATAATAATTATTTTATTGTTTGTTTTCAAAGTGGGAGCCACAGAAAAGAATAGATCCTGTTTTCAAAGATGCTTTCAGAGCTGGGGACCAAAATCCCATTTGACTTATACCAAAGACTCAGTCATTTTCTGTGAGGCTTTAACAGGCACGGTCTTGGCCCCACAATGGATGTCGGTACTGAACACAGATTTAGGCAGGATTTCAGAGCACAACTTCATATCCATGATTTTGAGAATTCTGCGCTTAAATGCTGCCTAACTCTGCAATTGCCAAAGCTCCAGAATGCCCCAGGTTTTAATTTGTAAATTCCCAAGGACACGAAGCTCTGCCACTGCTCATTTCGAGGACAATATCTTTCTTGACTAATTTGACCTCTTTGCTGCCTAATATATGCCCGTACACCAGAGGGAGCACAAGATTGGTAATACTGGTCTCTGCTTGTGATCTCCATACTGAAAGGGAGAAGATTACTTACTCCAGGAACATACACATAAAAAGGCCAGGTTTTCACAGCACACTGCATTTCAATTGATGGATGCGCACTCTTGGAATGTCTATTATAAATGGCTATTTCCTAATTCAGAGCTTGTTACACCCCTGTGTAGAAGAATCCTACGTTGGACTTTATTTTGGCAAAGAGAAATAATTGAACTTCAAGTTAAAAAACTGCTGAAACAGGGCGTGGTTCTCATTTTGTGCAAATCACTGAAATCTGACCAAGCCATCTGGGCTAACATAAGCATTAAAAAATTACTCTAATAGGTGAAATAAAATTTTGCCAAATTTTAAGGTTCTATTTGCCTTACCAGGCTGCTTACACCAAGTCAGGATATACTCTGTTCTGTCAAAACTAGGATGTTGTACAGTCAGGAATAAATCTAGAGAAGGCAGGCTGATAGAGAGGGCTTTCACCTGGAAAGGTGGAAACCTATAAATCCACACCACAGACATTCTTTAATTTTTAATCTAGTGAATGTGTGATGTCAAGTATATCAACAGTCACGGAATACAGCCTAGATCAGGCCTGCAGTAACTCACACTGGGAAACCCAGACTGGTAGCACTAAATAATATGCGATACAACACCACTAGCCAAATGAAGGAGAAAGCCTGACTTCAAAATGGAAAATGCAAGCCTTCCACAGCCTCTTCAGTCATATATCTCTGACGCTTTTATTTCAAACCCAAGGCCAAGCTCATTAGCAGTGGGAGGCACCAGAATGAAACAGCTCGTACCTGATCCCGGTGGCTAGAGCAGGCTACTCCCAGGAGCTGGATAGTCATATGCCATGGCAGTAAAAACTGAGTTGTCCCTAAAGCAGAAGGAAGTACCAAAACAATCTGCCAGGATTTCAACACAGCAGTTTTAGGCCTAGAAAATGGAAATGCTAATGGATTTCAGAAAATTACAAAATATGTTACTCCTATTCAGCATTCGAGTGTTGAGGTCTATTTATTCCACATTGGACTGGAAGAGTAGACGGGAACATAAACAAGTAATAACTCCTGTTGCTACTCTATGTGAGACTTCTGAGAAGAGTTTGAGAAGATAAAGATTTATGTTCATCTCTGGGTTTTCAAATAGTCAAAAGAAGTGTAGAAATTAAGTCTAAAGATAGTCACGCTTACAGTTGCCCACACTATATTAGTCAACTTGCAGTCTGCAGTGTATAAAGGAAATCAATGGGAAGGTATAGGGAAGGTAAATAATCTGACTGTGGGGGTTCATGAAGTGACATGTATATAACTCTTGCTCAGCTGCCTTGATTTCTCTCTTCCTTCTCTCCTCTTTTCTCTTGCCTCTCTCACCTTTTTTATATTCTTCAAGATATCATACTTTGAAGCAAAGTTTTTGACATAATAGCACTTGTAAAGTGCATGACGGCTCTTCAGGAATTATCCAGTTTGGACCTGGTTCATGGGATGCTGTTGTGCTCTCAGAGAAGGCAGAGACCAAGTTGCAAGGGCAGAAAATGTTGCATCTTCCTGACCCTACAAGTGATGGCAAGTTAGACAGGAGCAATCATTGTTAACCAAATATCTGATTGCCTTCAAGGGTACATTGGGTGAAAGCACTAATGTGATTCTCTGATAAATAAGGAGAAAATACTGGATTTGTGTATATATCTTATATCAGTAGTTTAGCAGCAGTACCGCTGTTACTAAAATATTATGTCTATTGCTGCCATATAGGATTGAAGAAGAACTAAATAATGGAGAGCGTTCAGGATGATTGAAGGATTGGAAAACATTGCCTGCAATGAAATCTTCAAAGGTCTGAATCCATTTAGTTCCAAAAAAAAAAAAAAAGGAGATTTGATTATGGGTTGTAAATTCTAATTTGGGTAACAATCTGATTTTAGCTGGCTCATCAACCTTGTAGATACAGATAAAAGAAGATCCAGTGACTGGAAATTGAAGCAAGGAAAGCTCAGATTCAGAAATAAAAGAAGGTGAGAATTTTAAGAAGAGGGATAATTAACCACTGAGATAACCTAACAAGATTTTTGTTAGGTATATTGTTAGGTTGTTGGGTTTTGTTTGCTTTTTTATCTTTATTTTATAAAAGGAATATTTAATTTCAGAAAATTTATTCAGGAAAGCCTTATGGCATGCATTATTCAAGAGTTTAGAATAGATGATGGTGATGATGATAATAATAATAATACAGAGCTAACATCCATTCTGAGTGGAAGCCCAAGCTTATTTAATCCACAAGTATTTTGCTACTGGCTTGATTTCATTGTTACTTTCGATTATATTAAAAATTCTTTTACCACACCAAATTTACTGGTAAAATAAGCATACACAAACCCTACCTGAAGCGAAAGATGTTATTTCTGAAACAATTAAAAGGAAAGGAGGAAGCATTAGCTGAAGATGATTTAAATCCTGCCATCGGTTACTCCTTTTTCAGAGCGGTGCAGCACAATTGTGCCAGGGCAACTGCCCGCGGCCCAAGCTCGTGCAAGGGATCCAGTCAAAGACAGCACTCCAGGAATAAAGGGTTTCTTGGGACTTTTTTAAGCCCAATTTCCATGCACCTGTCTACAGTACACCACCACAAATGGTTAAACTGGCACAACTGTAAACTCAGCTGATTATGCCAGAAGAGCACGATAATAGTGAAATCTGGCCTTGACAGAGGGGAACAGGAACTATCAAGGCCAACTTCACTACCAAACGCTGCATCTCATGTAACTATCCCCTAAAGCAGGTTGCTGGACAGAAGAGGACGATAGTGCTACATTCGCCCTTTGTTGCCCGGGTTGTTAAGACAGTAGATTTTTTTTTTTAAATGCAGTATATTTGAAATGTGCTCCTTGGGCTTCTTAATGAAAGAGTGAGAACTGAAGTGCTTTTACCACAGAATAGTTTTGATGCAAACCTCAACCCCACATTACATTTGCTAGTAGCTATACTTCACATTTCCAGTCTCTAAAGGAAATAATAGACAGTCTTAACGGCATTCTTCTGTTTGAATTTCAGCCTCTCCCATACGCTGTACATTACACCCAGTAGCCATCACGGAGAGAGGGCAGGACTGTGTTTTTCTTAGTGTTTGGGTCTCCGTGAGCTGCTGAGTCAGAATCACCTTGCTTGGAGATGTGCCTTCCTCACACACTAGTCCTTTGCTTAGACCACTAGAATCACTTCAAAAATATTTGATTCTCAACAAGGCAGCACAAGTTTTGAGCAATATTCCTGTAGCACTTACACTGTGGGTCAAAACAGCATCCATATACAGTTATATCTTTAAAAGATAATTCATTTTTAACACACAGCCCAGAGCATTTTTTATTGCCCATATTTCATATTGCATTTGTCTTTGATTTGTGCTATGGAGAAGCCCTAGTTGATGCAAAGTTGATCCAACTTTTTTTTTTTAGTATTTTTGAACTGACATGCTATTTTTAGACAAGGTTATTTATTCCCTCATCTAGCTGCTATATTTTGATCTGCTGCTAACAGGCCTCAAGCCATCTTTAATATGTCATGTCCTGAAAAAAAGAGGGGAGAAACTGGAAAGGAGACATAGCTGTATATTCTTTATATCCGCACTATACATACAGGGGACAGAAACCCAGCTAAAAAGGCTGGTAAGCTTCCGGGTAGATAGTGTGGTAACCAAAAAGTCATCCTCAATAGCTTCTTGTTAAGCTTTAGGTGGAGTGTCACAGCAGTTTAAGAATCTGCCAGAACAAGCAGTCCCACCATTGCCTCCAATCCTGGTGAATTACTCCAACTACCTCGTCTGTGATCACCCAAGCTTTTGTATCCAAGCTGGAAACAAGGTCCAGCAAGATCCTCACCTTGGTGGGATCAGCTGGATTAGGTCCCTACTTTTGTTGGCTGGGTGACTGCTGATGCTATCACAAGAGAGTGGGAACATGCATCTCAGAGGGAGAGAGAAGCTGTTCAAGCTGCCTGACAAATGAACTCGCACCATTTCCATGTGTGATAAATGCTTTTCTACTAAGAAATTAGGCCATATTCCATCTGTATGAGCTGATGCAGAATCACTAGCACCTACATTATTATAGAGCATCTACTAGGTTTTATAACAGATAGATATAAACACAAACTATTTAAGAACAGATAGTCTTAGATTTAAAATCAAACTTCCGTGGAAATTTTCTCCTGCACAGAGCTGGCTTCTTCATATGCTCCCTCCTCACCACCATGACCCTGTAGCCAAATACAGTTTTGCCATTGCTAAGTTAGAGGCCATAAGGACTGAGGCTTGCCAGGTCCGCTTTTGCTTATCTTTTTGTGGTACAGCCATGGTTTCGTACAAATAGCTGTAATGAGCAGTTATTCTGTGTAGAATGAGATATTTACAGCTCCAACACAATGATGTCGGGTAGAGAAATACAAACCTGCTACAACAGCAGAGATCTCGGGAAGCGGAGAGGCAGGACGCGGCATAGAAGAGCATGAGTCTGGGACGATAAGAGATGGGGCACAGGCTGGCACCGGGGTGCCCACGGCTGTAAACCACTCGCCCTCAGGCAAAGCGCTGCAGACCCAGAGCTGGACAAAGCCGGTCTTAATGGTAACAAAGAGAAGAAAACAGTAGCATCTAACATAAAGACCACCACGGATATTAAGTTTGGATGTAACATGGAGCAATGAACACAGGAAAGGTGCAAATGTCTGGTGGTAAATGTATAAAAATGGGTAGAGTAAGGAGAAAGAAGCTAGCAACATCAACATTGGATCCGTCCCAGAAAAGGAATCTGGAGATTGATGGCTTACGGTCTTATCCTCTCCATCATCACAAAGCTGCTGACTGTAAGTTCAGAGGAGAAACGCAAGGGTGAGCATTCCCCAAGAAAAGCATAGAAAACTAAGAACTGTGTTTTAACATTTTAATTGCGTTATTACTGTTACTGAGACTTTTTCTGTATAGAAGCATTCTAATTCTATTATTACCCTCTATTTAATGTAACAAATAGATCCAGGGTAATAATGATACTTGCATTAGACTGTTGAGATTTCCATTAAACTACCAATAAATTATTGGCTTTACACATACGTAGTGTGGTTCCTCTTTGCCCATAAACAAAATTCTGAGTGTAACACCCCCCCCCTCCTCAGTTGCACTTGTTTACATTTGTGAACAGCAACTGCTCTGTGAATCCAGCAGTGGCCCTGGGGATGGAGTGGAGCCACAGTCAAAATAACTCTGAAAGAAAACCCAGCAATCACCCAATGAAAACCACTTTTTTGTTCCTGGTTATCAGCTCCTTACCTGGTCCACCACGTGCCCCACAAAAGTAATGAAGGGTGGTACAGGAACAAAGCACGCAGAGATGGGCATGTCTTAAACCAACGCTGTTACCAACAGAACGGCAGCCAGAGGTGCTGCTCTGGCTTCAGAAAAGAGCTGAGAAGGCTTAACAGTCCCAGGTGCTCCAGCAAAAAGGCTGAAGATAACAGGTATGCAATTTAGCTATGTTATTTGTGAAATAATATCTTTGTATCTCTTTTCTTTTCAAATGAGAGTCTAATCAAAATGTAAACCGAAATCATTCAGTTAGATTTTGCATATCTAAAACAACCACAAGTGACAAAGATCAAACCTGGAGGCACCTATAAACCTACATAATGAGCTTTCAAATCAACGTGCATATATTAAACAGCTAACAATGACTAATTTAAAATTTCTATCCAGATCTGTTTTGTACCAAAGACGGCTCTCAGTGTTACCTATGAAACACCAAAGGGCCGTGTTGTGGTCTCTCGGAATGAGCGGAGACGACTGTGCCATGAGAGAAATCATGTGGCATAGCTGAGACAGGGACAGGACACAGAGATATAAGGGTCATTAATGGTTTTACAAATCTGGGAGGGGGAAGATGCTTAAATTGCTTTGATATTGAATAACCTCTTGTCATAGGAGAAGCATTTTAAAACATCACCAGAAAAAAATATGGGTTTTAATGAACTTCAGATTTCCACCTTTTTACAAAATAAAGGCTAAAAAATTTATAGATTTTTTTTCCTTATTTTTTGTTGAACCAGAATTTTTCAATTATTTGGAGAAATTGCTTTTGAAATTTTTTAAGAGAAAAAAATATTTTTGAAATTGTGTATCATATATTTTTATTACATTTCTACATGAAATACTCTTGACATTTTTCAATACCTTCTTTTTGGTAAGAATCAGAATCAGCTTTTTCAGGAGAGAAAGAACAGAGCTCTATGAACTGCGTGAGCTCTCTGAACAGCCTGTTAAGTCTATTGTGACTGAGATGAGTAAATCATTATTTTACAAATTGATGTTTATTGGTTCTGAAATATCCATAAATTTGTCTCAATTAAAAATAAATAAATGTCTTTGTCAAGTGCATATAATTCCTTCCAGACTGTAATTTGTACCATCTTCTCTTAGGATTTCAGGACTTTACATTGGCTTCTGCATCTGTTGTTCAAGATCCTCCTTGACTTGTACAAAATATTTCTTATGCTTCTCTTAAACTCTTCATGATGCTATTGACTGCAAAGTATTCTTGACTCCAGCTCAACTAGGTAATTAAAAAAATCTCAGTTTATACATGTGAAATGTCTCATTGAACACAGTTCTTCAGTGTTTAGCTGTACTTAAAAGCTTGGGTGAATTTGGGCTTAGAGAATGTTTCTTCTCTCAGAACAGGTCTCCCTTAGTAAATTATGTCTTCATCGCACATTTATCTGGTTCTGTTCCCCTTCAAAGAAGTGAGTGTTACCTTCTGATTCAGAACTAGATCTCGGTACCTGGACTTCAAAACGTGCTCATTTGAAGAAGTAAGTAATGCCTATGTCACGAAATAGGACATTTATTGTCAGGTTTAAGATGTTTCATTAGGGGTACAGCTTGTTCCAAGGAAAAATAAAATAAAATAGTCACTGTAGCACTGAGCACTGTAATGTCACGAAGTTTATGTTCTTTGGCTCCTTATCCTCAGAGAAATTCAAAGTGGTGCCAATAATAAGAATTGTGTCAGCAAAGAGCCACCTAAACGTAATAGGACCCACAGGAGATAGAGCTATCTTATAAATCCCATCTGATCCCAGAGCACCTTACAAGCTCCTCACTTGGATAGTTAACCCAGCTCCAACCAGAGCTACTCTCCATCTGGCACTAACAGACACGCGCCAGCCGCCCCCCTTCAGCATGGAGTCAATGAAGTACCTGGGTCAAAAATTGCTAGACTTGAGAGAGCATATGCTTTCCTAGCTCTGATGTGTGTCCAAGAAATTAATTGTCCACTGCTGCAAATACTGCACTGGGCTATGTGGCACTTAGATCTGAGCTGGTACAGCCATCCCTACCTTCTCTTAGAGCACGAAGGGTGGAAGCGGCTTCCCATGCTTTGCCCTTCTGAAAAGGGCAGCCCCGCTCGTCCTCCCACCGCAGCCACATGTTTCTTCTGCAACCTTGTCCCTGGAAAAACACTCATGTGTGTGCACTGAGCCCTGCAACTAGGTGATAACCCAGGAAAAAAAAAAGATTATTTTTCAGTTATGTCGCTTTATGACTCGTTAAGAGCCAGTTCCAATTCAACCCACACCATGAGAGGACTCACATCTGCAAGCTCCAGAATTCAAGAGTGCAAATAGTCTGAGGTGGGGAACAAATTCTGCTCCAGCTGTTGAAACTGTAGCAGATTATATCTTTTCATTTTTGAGATTTACCAGCTCTAACTTGACTTTCAGAATCAAGGAAAGTGAAGGTTTCTCCCAGGATCAAATCTATCACATCAATGGATCCCATTCAGCAGGAGCACGTTAGTAAGGCTTGATGGGGGACCCACGTGCCAACTCAAGCATCTCCTCTGCAGTACCCTTCTCTGCAGCTCTCACATGCCTGTTTGTCTCCAACCTCACCTTCACTTTTTAGGGTAATCCTTCTTTCAGTGTCCCAGGCTGGAATAAATCTTAAATCTCCACACGTATAATCTAGCTACGCATCTGCCCCAGACATGATTTCTATCTTTTCTTCTAGAAGGAATGGACATTAGCGGTTGGAATCAAAAACGTTTACTTTCTTGCATGTATCTATTTATCTGTCTGTAACTGCAGTCTAGAGATGCCCTTATTCCTTTCCTTACGTCTTGACCCATCCTATCTTCAGAAGATGTGATATTTGGTGGCATCCTTGTCATGTAACATAGCATATAACCATTTATTCACTTCAGATGATCATTTTAGCATGTGATTGTTTTAGTGATTCTGCATCATTAAAGCCAGCAAACACAATCAGAAACAGAAACTCTACAAATTCAAAATTCCTTTCAAGCATAATTTTATCATTTGGGGAAATAACGTTGTAGTATATATGAGGTTTCACAACTGCTCAGCTGAGATATTGATTAAAATGTAACTGATTTAAGTATACAATTATTGATTTGGCATCCCTGGGTCATAGAAAAGTAGTACAGGTCCTACCCTGAGACATTGTATTTAAATTCTGCACAGAGTCAGATGGCATATAGGTCTGGAAGCTGCAGTTATTAAAATGATAAATGAGATATTTACACATGACGTGTAATGTCTCAGTATTACACGAATAAGAATACTGATTTCCTTTTTGCGCTGAAGTCTAATAAACTGTAATCATTCTAAGAAAGTTTCTAAACATTTTCAATGATCACACATGAACACTGTTAACTGTAGTTTGTCTTTCAGTAAAAGGATAATTTTACTTTTACAAGTTTTAAGACAAGATGATGAACAAGTAGATATCTATGAATTATCATTTGAAGATCTACCTCCTTTAATCTGCTCAACATAATGAAAATATTTCCATTTCTGCTGAAAACAGTTTCAGCAACTTTTAAACCAGGCTCTAATAATGGTCATTTTATATCACTACTAAAATATGGATTTAATATCATACATTCTTCACAAGCCAAAACCTGCATTCAAGTATTTTCATCACTCCTGGAATTGCTATGGATGGTCACTAATACTTAAAGCTATCATTAAACCCACTAATTTTAATTACACAGCTTATAGGCTGTAAATTAGGCTCTTCCACAAGTGTTTAATCAAATCCTAAAAGAGTAGCTGGATCTGCATTTCCTGAATTCCTTTAATGTTATAATAAAGTAATTTGAAACGATTATTATATCAAATCCTACTTTGCACTTCTGTACCTCCTTGTATACAAACACTGCAGTGCACTGCAGAAAAAAATTGTTACACTTGGAAATGTCCCATTATTGCCCATCATTACTCATCATTATGGGAGAAACTTCAGTCATATAGGTAATAAGATCAAATGTGTCTAAGATCAGACGCATGCAGTATAATTTTCAAATATGATTTCTAACTCCATGTAAAGGTGAGGTTTAATTCTCAAGGCTGCTGAACAACCCTAGCTTAAGTTATACTTTTTTCAACTCCACTGAGAAATCAAGGTGACAAGTGTGAACATTTCACAAGTGACATGCTGAAGATCACCAGGGAATGTAGTGGCATTGATAGTACAAACCAGATCTTCCCGATTCCACTTTTGCCATCAGCTATCATGAACTATAACAGGTCCTGCATTCATTTTTTCAATGTTTCTTTTTCAGAATGTATGTTCATGCTCTTTAAGGCTTCTCATTTAAGAATATTTCTGATCTGGAATCATAATAGTTGCTAACTTGTTTTTATGAATATGTTTTTATCCCTTATTTTAAAATAGATTTTCACATCTTGAAAATACATCTTTCCTCAACAAATTGCAAACCTCAGTGTATGCACAAAACCAATTTATTTCCTTTGTAACTGCCCTTTTAGCACAGAAAAGAGAATTCATATTAGCATTGAATCACTTACCTTGCAGCCCTACTTTTAAAAGCCCTGAGAACCATATAGGTAACTTCATGTTCTGATCATTAACATCAATTACTGTTCAACTGGCCACAGAAAATAAGGATCTTGACACACTCTCATGCAGGAGATGAATAAAAGCATCTTTCAATATATTATTCATAGGTATAGTGTCTATTTTTATTAGGATCCTTGGAATGTGATGCAATCACAGACAAAGAATGGGCTATTGACTGCAATAGTAACATTTCCTATATCATGATGGTCTTCACGAATTTGCCCCCAAAGGTAAATAATGTAGACTGGGATAGGTTCATTTACAACAGTAGCAATGCATTGTGCTTTGACTTTTGAGTTATTCACAAGCAATAGCATAAGAGCCACGTTTTGCTGGTTTTGAGTAGCTTCTAGCTTGTGTGGATGAATTGTTGCTATTTTTTCCACCTGATGTTTCTTCTTTGCACAGTACAGAACAAAATCCGAAGCCCATGAGAGTTATTTCTTTTCTTTAACTTCCCATTATCAGTAGTGAACATTAACAACTCTCGTCTGGGTTATTAAAAGAAAGTCAGGAGCTACATAACCATGGAAACACAACTTCCAGCCCCCTCAAGCACATGACTGCTCCAAGCCATGACAGGCGAAGCCCTGGCAGCAGGAGGGCCCGATCCAGGGGATCTGCTGACAATCTGGGCATTAAATTTTGTTCAAACTTACATTCAGTGGAGTTATCATCATGGACTGTGGCTTTTTAAAGGAAAAAAACCAAACACCTAAAAGATAAAGCAGCTAAAACGTTAACTTGAATGAACTTTATGTGTTTTTAGCACTCTTGTTAATTTGTGTGTTATGACAGCACCCCGGGACCTTACCATGGACCTGTTTTGTTTTGGGCGTTTGCAAAAACACACAGTGAGAGACGGTTCTGGTTCTGAGGAGCTTATACACCATCAGAAAACCAAGTTGCTTTACTGAGTTGGTGCCTAACTGATCCTAAGATCAGTTATCAGATCTGATACACGGAAAATCTGCACTGGAGTCAAAAGTTGAATCTCCGTTTCCCATGTACCACTGTTGCCTCAGCAACAAAACCCTACATTCTTCCTAAAAGAGACGTGCATCTCCTGTTCTGCTGATCTGGTGCTTTTCACAAGAACAGATTTCACTACAAATTTAAAAACTGCCACTATCACATTCTTTTCACTCCTCCATAAGGGAAGACTACAACCAAAGATCTTCGGAAGTGTCTCAGAAACAGCTGTTATCTTTGCATGCCAGGTACTCAGGATGGTGATGGAAAAGGTGTTGAAACAATGTGTTATTTCAACACTTCCTCTGTTGTTAAACCTGCCCTTTCAACATTTTGCTCCTTGGGAAGTTCAGCTTTCACCAAGCATTATTATTCCCGAGAGACCACGCTGTGAAAGGCTGTTTCCAGAATTCAGGCATCTTCAATACAAGGGAGAACTTTGTTTGGGAATAGCTTCAAAGTTTTTTGCTCCTGTTGAAGCTATTCCTAATGTACTCAACACAGAAAAATTAGCCTTCAAAGTGCTCCCTAGTCCCAGCACATCCCAAGCTTTGGGAGGGACTACACTGTGTGGCCCTGCTGCTGGGGACACTGACTGGAGCTGCCCAGTGCATGCCACTGCTTGGGAAGGCAAGACCTCCAGAGGCAAGCTCAGACCACAGCACAACCATTCAGTGGCACCATCAGAAACCCCACTCTTTCTTTTTTTCCTTCTAAACATACCTTCAGCATCGTTTCCAAGAACACTGAAAAGAGCCTGGCCCCATCCTCCTGACACCCATCCTTTAAGTATTTATAAGCATTGATAAGATCCCCCCTCAGTGCTTCTAAATACTTGAAGGGTGGGTGTCAGGAGGATGGGGCCAGGCTCTTTTCAGTGGGGCCCAGCGAGAGGACAAGAGGTACTAGGCACAAATTTGAACATAGAAAGTTCCACCTAAACAGGAGGAGGAACTTCTTTACTTTGAGGGTGGCAGAGCACTGGCACAGGCTGCCCAGAGAGGTGGTGGAGTCCCCGTCTCTGGAGATGTTCAAAACCCGCCTGGATGCGTTCCTGTGTAACCTGCTCTAGGTGAACATGCTCTGGCCGGGGGGTTGGACTAGAGGATCTCCAGAGGTCCCTTCCAACCCCTACCATTCTGTGATTCTGTAACAGATCGCATTGTATACATATCATTTATTAAATAATCTTCAAAGACACATGCAAAGTTTCTCCTTGGGGAAAGAAAAGAAAAGAAAGAAAAGAACTGCACACGATGGTAGTTAATCACGTTGCTTACAACACTTTCCAAAGGCTTTGGTAGTACAGTGGTGAGAGCTATACACAAACCAGAGCAGAATATTGACACTATTGTTTTAAATGGAAACATCCCAGCAGTGCCCAACCACTTCTGCATGAGTGCTCCCAGCAGGCTTCAGCAGAAGAGGTGATTTTGAGGATTGGGAGATTCCATTTCCCGAGTCCCATCTGCTTTCTGTGCTGTCAGGAGAGAAATGCTGAGATCCATCTTGGTGGCTGCATGACTGTCTCGTCATCAGGGTTCTGTAAGGGAATGCCCTCCTTAAAGTCTGGTTAAGGCTTTCCTTCCTGGGATGTACATGTATGTATGAGCTTGCTGGTCACATTCCTTCCAAGCAGAATCCCACTCGCCCACATAAGTTCCTAACATAAGTATTATCTCACTAAAATGGTAAACACTTGGCTCTGGGGGCAGGCCACGATGCCTAAAATATCTGCATCAGATTTCTGCTGCTGAAAACCTGCAGAGGGAAAGTCACTTGGCCTAAAGTGAAGTGCCCACGTGGAGTACAAGAAATTGGTAAGAAATGTCAAGGTTGTTCATCCACTTGTCATCCAGACTGCTCAGCCGGACGGGAACTTAATGGACCAGGACTGCTGCTCTGTGTCTTTTGCATTTTAGTCCAGTAATTAAAGCAGTGACCCAAGAAGTGAAAATCCTGAATCCACAGCACTGAATATTATTCGAGGAGCACAGGCAGTCTTTTACTTCAGCTTGCTTTGTCCCCGTCCTGTTAATGCCAAGCCACTGACAGTCAAGGAAGAACCTGAATGCCTGGAAGGAGACCAGGCAACTGGGCACCCGCTTTTCCTGTTTGGGTAGATTTGCTGAAAACAGGGATTCTGTTTATATAACAAAATCTAACTTCAGCCCCATAAGTATAATGAAATGAAAAGTATAAATGACAATCCTGTGTCAGATCTAGTGCAGCGTGAGTCGCTCAGCTCCCAAGCACCTGTGACCTTCCCCACTGCTGCAGACAGGCTTGCTCCAGTGTCAGTGCCAGCAGGACATGCCATTGCCACCTCAGCCAGCTGAAGAAATGTCCTGGACGCACCAGTTGGAGTGCAAGAACACTTTCCTCTCATAAAATTAAAATGTCAGGTTGAAACAAATAAAGTCGTAGCACTGTTAGGAATCAAAATGAGCGGATGGAATTACATCCATCTGCAGGAATACTGTGCCAGGCACCGAAAGGTTTCTGCTCACCACCATGACTGAGCAGGTGAGTGCTATGAGAGGGAGGAGAGCAGGAGCATTGCAATCCCAGGTGTTATGCACCAGGCACTGGAAACGGGCTTCAGATGTGCAACGGCAATTTCACCAAGTGCCACCACACCTGTTAACTATAACACATTTGGTGCCATTCTTTTTTTTTTTTTTAACCCCACCAGCTGACTGATGTCATTTCAGCCATTGCTTATTGTTCTACCTTGTCTCAAAACGCCTGCTGGGTCCTCACGTACTACATTTCCTGAACTATTTAGAGGTTGATGAAGGAAGTTTGTCCTCCCCATTCTTCAAAGCATCCACCTCGCTTTTTCTTTATTATACTGCATAAGCCTTTTACTCCTGTTGACTATTAATGATAAGCCAGGTAAATACCCATTCTCTAATTAAGTTCATCCCAGCAAACAGTCACAGAAAGCTGTCAGAGTTATTATAAGAATACTGTATTTTTGCACAACCGAAACGAAACAGGAAATACCCTCTAATGTAAGTTCAAAGCTCCCTGAAGCACAGGCACAGAGTCCAACTTCTTGGTGGACAACTCTTAATTATTAAACTGTTTTGCGAAAAAACAAAAAGGCAGAGTAGAGGGGAGCACCACTACTGGTTGCAGTAACATCGGCAGCTCCTGTGGGAATTTTGCCAGAGGTGGGTGCTCGTCTGGCTACAGAGCACCCTCAGGCACGCTACGGGAGCTCATCTCACTCCTACTACTCCGTGCCACTGAACAACTACACTTAAGCACCAAGGGAACACTGAGGCTAAACAGAAGGGCATGTCTTGGTTATAAGCACCTACAGGGGCAATATTCTTCAAGAATAGACAGAGTAGGTTGCTGTTGATTCTTTGAGGGATTTTACAGGTCCTTAATCTAAATTTAGGCAAGATTTAAGTACAGTAAATTTCATTAAAACTAAGGCTTAAAGGAGAAAAACCCATTAAAAAGGTTATTTCCTTTATACTCAAAGCCCTATTGTCTGGAAAGGAACAACAGATATCAGAGAACTTATCTTTGAAAAAAAACCCAAACCAAACTGCAGGAAAACCTGTCTCAGTCATGCTCCGTTATCTCCACAGCCATGTTATGTACATTTTCAGTTGAGAACTCTGACTACCCGTGCATTTTGGCATGAGTCTTGAAATACCCTATGTATTTGTTAGACTTTACATTTGCATCACTGCGGCACTACCCACATCATCGGGGTCACAGTGCTGTCAGAGCTTGACTGGGCCAGTATTGTTGTATGCTGCCATCAACACAGTCTGAATTCAGGAACGTCTTATAATCTCAAAATTAAATTATTTGCATGCATGCATACTCTTACATCCATCATACTAATTAATAAAGCTAGGCATCTCAGAAGACTAATTGATTTCTTTTTATAAAAGCAATGTTTATGTGGCTTAATATATATATATTAGCTGATCTATATATATCAAAATCTTTGTTTCTTCTTGAATCAGCCTGTTGCCACCTGTTTAACTGTTTGTATCTTTATCCTGAGTGCTGCTGTTTTTCTACTGTGTAGGAGTTACTAATATATGGTAATATATCAGGTATCTGACCATCACACAGGCAGTGATTCTAGCCCCAGAAAGGTTCTTCCTTCTCCATTTTTATCTCCTATCCATCATAGGACTACACAAGAAGTTAAAAGAAAGAGCATCAAACAGCAGGACACCACATATGAGTGCCCAAAAGAAAACAGATACAATCATTGCCATCCTTCTCTGTTTCTGTGCAGGGCGAATGATGTTCCTGTTACTCCCAGTGGGAGTGCTGGGTTCTGCTGTTCACTAAGGACGTGTCTGACCCAGCTGCACACAGCAGCCCTCCAGAAGAACCAAGCAGACCTTACTGGGGTCTTGCTGGTCGCAGCGGTGTACCCAAGCCTCCACCAATGTCACGGTGGGCATGGCTATGTTTACAGCATGTTAAAAGCACCCTAACTGAAGGACATTTCCAAGAAGCAGAACTTTAATTTCTACAGATGAGCAGAAGTGGGAAAGTATATAATACATCCCTTTTATTCAAGTCATTAGTCACGAAGGTGTCTATGTCATTCCCATGGAGAGCCTCAGTGTCAAAGAGGAAGAAGAAAATGCAATACTGGAACTGGAGGAGCAACGGAAATGCTGGGTATGAAAAATTATCTCTGCATTGCAGTCCACTGCTCCGCCACTTCTGAACGCAGCTGGGCGGGTGACGTGCTATAGGTGTCTCATATAAATTCAGCACAGCTGGAGTGCACTTCATCAGCCAGGAGGCTGTAGTTCCTGGTTAAGAGTATGGGAATAGTGAGAGCTGGCAGCTCAGATCCCCCTTCTTTCCCTGGGGCTAGGATCATGGCATCATGCTACACCAGAAGCAGAAGAGGATATTGTTATTAGCAGACGCCTCACTGTGTTATCTAAAGATGTGGATCAAGGCCCTTTGTGTGCTTGGTACGTGATGAATACACAAAGATTAAAAACAAAACCAAAACACTTTCGGAACGTGCTTATGCTTAACAGATTTCCAGGCAAACAGACAAAAGAAGTACTTGTCCTCCCTTGAAATATTGGCTGTGTGCTCATTTAATTACCATGTAATCATTTTTAATTGGAAGTAGAAATTTGGTTTTGTTCCTAATTCACTGAAATAATTTCTGCTACTACTGATCTAAACAAACAGAAGAAAGAAAAGAACCAAACCCCAAGCGTGTACTGACGATTGGTGTCCATTTTTTAGCATTTTTTCTATTCAAACACAACTAGTGGCTCCGTATGCAAAACTTTTATGACCATGAGATAATTTTTGCCATGGCTGCATGAGGTCTTTACTATGATATATATATTCTTCATAATGTTTAGTAACAAATACTCAATTATCAGCCTCCAAAGGTTTTTACAGTATGTCCTGCCAATAACAATTAAGTTGATATTGACTTCTGAATAAGTGAATATCCAGATTTATTGACCCAAGAGTTAAATATTAACTGAGGAGATGCCAAGGTCAATATTCTCCTAGAGCAACAATAAATCTTGATGTTCTTCACAATAAAAAAGATGCGCCTAATCCCATGTGTACTGAAATCTGTTGCCTGGATCCCCAGTCTCTCTGCTAGACAAATAAAGAACGTTCACAACAGAGGGAAATCTTTGTTATATGTGAGAATAAAGAGGGAAAGGCACAGCCAGCCATCCTGGAGCCTATTTTCCATGATGTTCTCTAAAGTAAACTGCCTGTTCTCACATATGCCAGGGAAGGTTTCAATCTGTAATGAGACCAACATGGAGAGAACAGGTGGGTGCTTGCCTCAGCTGCGGAGGTTACTCTTCCAGATTCATATGCTCAGACTATGACTCTTCATCCAAATTTAGGTGAAGCCACAGAGAGAATTAGATTTATATTTTATACCAATGAGCTAGGTAACCCATCTCAGACTCGTTTTGAAATGTCCTATTATGAATATTTATGAGAATATATGAACATATAAGAGAAATGTTGAAAATGGAATTAGATAAGAGAGAAATTTCTAATGCAAAGATCTCCTTCTTCTTTTCGATTAAAAAAAAAATAAATAGAGGTTTCATGGAATCCACTAAACAGTAAAAATTCAATTTTCATGCCTGATCCATTATTGTCTTTGCTTTGAAGAGAGTCAGAAAATGTTGGATTTGACTGAAGTTAGATACCAGCATTTATATATCATTTATCTGAGTTGTCTGCTTATGTAGTCTCAGTAGGGGTTTATTTTTCCTCAGCTGTAGCTCTTTCAGACTCAGTAGGATTTACTTTGTGGTGAAACAACATTCAAATCGCACCAAGTAATGCAATTTAGGGCCTGAGCGACTCACCCAGGTCACTCAGCAGATCAGAAGGCAGGGCAGGAACCAAACCAGCACGATTTCCAGTCTCGTGGATGGAATACATACCCACCAAACTGTTTGAGGTAAGGGTTAAAAAATAATCCGTGAAATTATAAGGTGTCCAGTAAAAGACTTTACATGAAGTTTAACTCCTACCCAAGGTCAGAAATAGAAGGACGCATTTAATTTTGTTAAGCCAAACCAGCACTAAAGCGGCTGCTTGCTTAGTTACTGTTATGAGATCAAAGTGATCAACGCAATTCCTCTGCGAGAAGCAAAGTCATGAACATAGCTTAATTTGGTAGATTAAGCATGGTAAATAGATACTTCCACAGATAAACTGATTGTACCATATTAAGCATCAGGCTCTAAGAGAGTGGCAAAATGATTCTGCGCATAACTTGTGCTTGAGGAGAAAACACCCTGTGGAAAATCCTGACCCAATTAACTTCAGTGCATAGACCGAAAGCAATGTGTTTTGTACGGATGTAAGGATGAATAATGCAAAGATAGAAGAATAAATAGTGAAAGTTAAAATGTCAGGGTGGGAAATCACACTCCAAGAATTGGAAAGGTACATTCAAAAAGCTGTGTGTACATACCTTACCTAGGAACGTACATAGGCTCAATTAGACACAATGAAAATTCTTCTAATTTTTCACACACATATAGCTTGTACAATACATTATAGGATTCAGCTTTGCATTAACAAGTTGTGGCTTTTTGGTTTTTTTTTTTGTATGTGTGTTCATTAATCCGTTATTTCTCCATACAGTTTCTTTGGAATAAGGTTTATGGAATAAAATCAGATAAACAAAGTTTTTGACCAGAGGGGAGTTTACAACCTATATGTCAAAGTGCATGATCCAGTATCAGTTAAAGGAATTTTCAAATACTTATTTGTACTGCTGCATTTTCTCACATGTACGTACGGTGTTAAGAATCATATCTCATCACATATTTTTACACTGTTTGACACTAACCATGGGGAAACGCTTTAAAGCGAGTAATTTTTTTCTTATTTGCTCAGTCTAGCTTCTGATATTTAAATGCAAATCACCTACGGTTAGCAGGATTGTTATTCTTATCTCCTGAACCTTGTCTTTCTTGTCTCTCTCATTTGTTCTGCTTTAATACATGTGAACTGTCTTTTTTAATTCCTCCAGGGAAGTTCCCGCAGGTCTGTTCTAAAAGGCACAGTGGTAAATGTTCTCTTCCTTCAGCTGGGAGAGCCACTCATTTACATTTCAATTCTCATGCTGCTGGAAATTGTGAAAAATCATCAGAAGGTTTGTTTATGTATCACTGTTTCTCTAAAGTTCAAACCATTATAATAAGAAAATCTTATCCAGTATTCATAGAGAAAAATGTCAAACAGAAAATATGGACATATCCGGTATTCAGGTGACTGAATCTCAAACAGTATTGTACTAGGGGAAGGGGACAAAAGCAATTTTTTAGTTAAATATTTCAGATAATTTAGAAGATGAACAGCAGGCAAAGGTCTGTTATTCACATCTCTTTTTTTTTTTTCTTTTTTGTGCTGAAATCCAAAATTGTAAGACTGTGACTGAGCAGGACGATAGCGCAGAGAAAATTGTTTGGCTCACTGTTTGACTTAGGAGTGTATTGCCATAACTGAGTTCCAATTTCCAGCTAAGAAGATTTTATTGAAAACTGACATTTCTGAACATTTGCAAGATGGAAAATAAACTAGCAATAACACGCACAAGGGAATGAGCCTGATGAGAGATTCTTATGAATATGCCCAGATAGCTTTATAAAAAGTTTAAGAAAACTGTATAGAAACTAAAGGGATTATTCTTCTTATTACAGACAACAAAAATTTAGGGAATAAATCCTGGCTTTTAATTATTTGTTGCTGGTTTTATTCTTTTAATTGAATTTAGTGTTTGGGGAAAATGCTGAATCAGGAAAATTTCTCCACACCCATAAAAATTAAAAGAGCTATAAAGCAGCTTTTCATGCACTGCCGCATAAATGCTTTTCTGCTGTGAGCTGATGGAGCTACCCCGACAGACCTTCCTGCTCAGGGTTTGGATAGTGTGATGTGGCTTTCCATTAGGTGGCCCTGCTTGAGCAGGGTGGCTGGGCCAGGTGACCTCCAGAGGTCCCTTCCAACCTCAACCATTCTGTGGTTCTGGGATGGTGGCTAAATGTGTTGGCAGCTTTCTGAGAAGGGTACCTGTCCACTGTAAACTTCTCTGAGCCCGTCAGGCTTTGTTCTTATGGATCAAAAAACTGTCAAGAGGCAGTAACAAATTTCACTCCCTCATGACCTGTCAGGTTCAGACCTCAGGACAGGGAAGACATTTAAGCATGTGAGTAACTTCCATATGCGAGCAGTGCCATTGAATAAAGCCTGCAAGGGTTTCACTTATTTCTTTAATAGGGCTATCTATATGCTTAAAACGATGCGTGTGCACTTGTGTTTTGCCCCAGGCCTCAGCTTTGTTCTGAGTTTCCCCCAGCCCCAGCAGAAGCTGCTGCAGCTCTGCACAGGCACTGCCCATTCGGAGGGCCAGTACCCCCAGTACCAGGGTCCAGCGCCCCTGGTATAATTTCTTCCAATTATATTTTTAGGCTGTTTCCTTTCATTTGATATTTATTATTGCTTAAACTGCAATACCTTTCTAAAGAGGTATTCCCTTCACTGTAATGCTGCAAGTCCCCTCCGGAGAGCTTCATTCTCCACTGCTACTCCTTATTGCACGTAAAGCCACCAAAATCCTTGCAGCTAAGCAGAGGGGTGACCTCTGGACTCTGAACTATTTTTTTTTTGTATCATCAGCTTGTATGGGGTTAGTCTTTGTAAGCTCAACATTTCTGCCTATGGCCAGGATAAATCCTCAAATGCTATTTAAAATCCTTCCATCAGCTTCTTTCTCCTATAGGTTCAGGGATAAACACTTCAACCTGGTTCTTCTAACAAATACGACATTTGATTTAAAAGTGAAAAAGGAAATTTGAGAGCGTATTACCACTTCATCTGTGTGTAGGGATTAATAACTCAGTACTAGGATTGACCAGAGTGCCAAGAGTGGTGTCACCCTCTCCCCCATGGGGGCAGACCATCCTCGCCGGGCATTTCCCCACGACATGGGGATGCCCCATCCCCACACAGCTTGGCTCGGATCAGCCTGGGAAAAACAGTCCAGGAACAGGCTGCGGTTCTTAGACCTTAATTCTGCCTCCTGTGGCAGTAGCAAGACCTGGAAGTTCCCTCGTAGTCTGGAAATGTTGATATAAACCTGGTCCCCTGGGGCCAGGTTTTTCTCCGGGTTTTTTTTTGCTGTTTTAAAACCAGAGTATCTTCGCTGACTCCTGTAACGTTGTATCTGAATTGCAAATGATATAACTCAGAAAAAAATTGTCCTTACTTTCAGTTACACAGGAAGAATTGGCGGTTAATCCCTTTTTCACAGAATAAAGTTATACTTTAGACATCAATTTTGCTCTCAGTTGAACAAGTATACTTTGAAAAAATAAATACTAAACAACCCAAAATCTAATATTTTCCAGTCCTTGCCCAATTGCTAATTTATTCTTTACATAATGAAGAGCTGGATAGCACAGAAATTATTATTTCACTATTTCTCTGAGGAAAAATGGGTTATGAAGCATGCTGGAGCATTCTTTAGCCAGGAAAGAAGTCCTCAACCGAGCTTGGATAAAACTAGAATCTGACAATCAAAAGACAATGCTTCATAAAATTTCTACATTTTTTCCCCCCCAAAAAATACTTAAAAGGGATTTATGACCTTCCCTTTCCTAAATTGCCCCAAATCCAACTGCATGAAAATTTTTTAATAATGTGAAGCAGGCAAAAAGCCAGAAACTTAACACCTCCACCGCAAATTTTTCTTTACTGCCAATCTATTTTCCCAGGAATTTGTTCAGATGTTGTAGTAATTGGCAACAGTACAAAACACGTAAATGGATGGGTCAGGGTGCTTATCGGCCATGTTCAGGTTCTAGATGACCTTTTCTCAGTGCCGATGATGTTGACTTTAATCCTATTAGATATTTCTGTTGTGCTGCATTGGTAATAGGTCATTGCTGAACCGTATGGACAGTTTGTGTGGGAGAAAGGTTTCCTGTCTGTTTTCATTATATTTATTATAGATAGATGGGCAGTGATTGTGTTCAGATCAGATTTAAGTTTCAGATAAGGCTTCAAAGTTCAGACCTAAGTTATATGGCTTTGGTTTTGATGATGGCCAAATTCTGCAGGCTTACCTTGTAAGATCTCTGCCAGTCCAAATTGGGAAAATTTTGCTCTCATGACATTCTTCCTATGTCTAAATTAGAAGCAGAAGAATCAGGATTTTAGTTTGGACTTGTCCTAAGTGTGACTGCCTAGGAATAGATGGAAGTTTGAATATATGCATTTCTCTTTCCCGTTTCTTCTTGGGCCCCATGAATGTATTTTTCCGAGTCCATTATCATTCAAGGACTTCACATTTACTTGTTTTCTTCAGTGATCTAAAACATGGATTCCATTTCCATTCATATGTTAATATTGTGCCAGTTTCTTTGAAGATCAGTTCTAATCTTTCATCCACTTCTGTACTTGTGTGAGCTTTCCATGAGAAAATAAATGTCTGGCTAGTCAAGTACATATTGAAATACAATGCTAATAAAAGTGAACTATTGAACTGAAATAGGCAACTTTCAGATGTCTTCTTCTTCTCATTTTTTTCTCTGCAGCACCCTTTCCTGGTCACACACTATCAATTTTGCTAGTAGTCTCAAGAATACTAGGGTTCACTGACTATCTATTACAAACCAGCCATTTCTAAGAAGACAAATGTATGAGTCAATTTGTTCAAATAGCAAGGAAGATTAGTGCCTCACTTCTGAACATTGGCTTAAAAGCATAATTTTGTTTAGATAGAAAAAAAAAATACAGTATATTGCTCTAAAGAGAAATGTTTTTACAGCATTTTAATACATGACAAGCATAAAGGTAATAACCTACCATGTCCTTTTTTATGGAAACAATGATTTTTGAGATCTCCAAAGAGGAGGATGGCTTAAATTAATATTTTGCAACCTCTATTCTTTCTATGAATGAAAAGATGAAGTGTAACGATAGTCTAAAGAAATTCAACCGGAGAGTTTACTTGGAACAAATCTCTTTATTGGGATCAAATCTCTTTATTGGGATCAATACTAGGTCAAGTTACCAGCAGTCTCACCGTTACGTCAGAATGATGCCGTATTCCCGTAGCAGCAGAGCACACATTTTATGGCCACTGTACTTCACAGGGACCTGTCAACAGTTTAAGAACAGAGGACATAACAGCAGCTCGTTTCTAAGACCAAATTCTGTTGGGGAAGCAAAGCCTACATAGGAAATACAGGATTTAATGAACATAAGAAAGAGTGATAAAATTCCTACTTTGTTATGCTTTCAACTTTAACTAGAAGCCCAGACACCCGGAGACATTTTTACTATATCTTAACTAATTCCTGTCACGAATATTCACAAACCAGCTATTTCAAAATGAAGGCTTCATTGTTTCAGTGCCTCTCTCATTCTACTTCGGGTTAACTGCTTCACAGAATCTTGGCTATTATTTCACGATGTTACGCTGTAACCTTGAAACAAAATGGTCAGGTGAAAGGAAAGCCAGAATTTTATATTACTAAAACTATAATTTTTAAAGTCACAAATAAAAGCAAAATAATGCATTGTGACAAATCTGGGTTTACTTGCCTTTGATATTTTTCATTTTTTTCTTCTAGTCTTCTTCCAAAAGGAAATAGAAATCAGAAAGAAATGAAGAATGCTAGTATGTTGAAGTAGTAATCTTATTAAGTTTTGCCAGTCAGAGCTCATTTTTTCTTAACTTTCCATAATGCCATTCATCTGAATTAATCAACTCGCATACAGAATGTGGTTTGTGTTTTAAAAAGGGCTGTTTTTCCCCCCATGAGATACAGCTAAGAAACTGGCAATTGAAAACAGATACAGAATGTCTTAGTGGGATGAAGTCGGCTGCCTCAACAAACAAGTCAGATTGACACAACAATTAGGCAAAACTCTCAAAGCAGTTGCTGTATCAGATACTTCCCTTATCAACCAAATTGCAACATTTTATTTACATAATTAAATGTAATTCTTCCTGCCACCTGCATAACATGACAAACAACTGACAATAATTTTTAAAAAGCTTTAAAAATATATTACCCCGAAGTGGTGGCTCTCCAGACTAACACGGGTCAAGGTCCACTGGGCTGACGTGAAATACTGAAGGATGTTCCAGGTAAGGAGACATTGGCGGGTGATTCTGGTTGGCTTTATATGCATTTCTTCCACTATTTCTTGATAAAAACATCACAGTGATCATCCACAGTCTATACAATGTTTTGTCAGTAGCTTTCTGGATTTTTTTTATGACTACAGAGAAATACATATTTTTTTGCCTGCTACAACACACATCTCTGCTGAGGAATTTAGCTGCAGAACCTAATTGCTATATTATGTTCTCCATCACTCCTATGATACTCCAGGGAAGTAAGAATGAGAAATTTATAACTGCGAAAGGAATCTTTTCACCCCTTTGGGCAGCTATGTCTTGAAATACTTTTAACTGGAACTTCAAGCATTATTACTTTAGCAGAGAGTCATCTTTATTCTAACCACATCTGGTACTCACCCGTCGCTTGCCAGTCCACCCAAGAACAGTAGCTCTTTTGCACTTAAACACAATCCAAAATGAAACAGTTAAGAGAGGTACCATTAGGTTTTTATTACATCTCAGAGTTAATGATTCAAAATGATACTGAGCTAACTGGAAACATTTTAATTCTGTCAGACCCATGAGACCTGGGTTTGATATCAAACCAAAATTCCTCAGAATTAATTTGGGTGAACTCAGCAAGTCCATTGACTCCAATTGTGTTAGCAGCTCAGGAATTCGGTGTTGTATTTCTGAAGACAGCTCCAAACGGAGTTTCATTTTCTCTGAACCTCCATCGTGCCACAGCTCTCCCTGAACTGGCTCTGCTGTGTGCAAATGACAGAGTCACTCTGGTTCTCGAGCCTTACAGGTAGAGTAGTTAAAACAAAACAAAATATCTTTCCTGTTCAGCACCTGTGCGACGATTAACATAGTGACTCAAAAAGAGAACGGGATAAATGCTAATTATCAGCA
Organism: Larus michahellis; assembly: GCF_964199755.1. Taxonomy (NCBI): domain Eukaryota; kingdom Metazoa; phylum Chordata; class Aves; order Charadriiformes; family Laridae; genus Larus; species Larus michahellis. Next base: position 12,906,565 of record NC_133896.1, read on the forward strand.
GAGAAGAATTCATGGTTTCATGCCATTGCAATTCTTTTATGCTTGTTTGGTTCAAATCTTTGCCACAGGAAAATCACTTCCTAAATACAGAATATGCATTCTGTCCTTGAACTCACAACATATTGCTCCTATTCATTGGACTCCACAGACTCCCTGAGCACATCCACTCTCCAAAACATTGTCCATCACTCTTCAACAAACCTTCCAAGAAGCCTATGGGTTGTCTCAGGCTGCAAAGAGACACCAACACTTACTTCTTCTAGGTCTGATTATTTTGCTACCTCATCCTTCCAGACTATTTGTCTGAGTTGCCCATTTGACTCTTCAGCTCAGATTCATCTCACCTACTTTTAGACTCCTAATATAAGTGAGAGTACTTGTCCTCAGTTCCTGTTAAATCAATGAAGAAAGACAAGCAATTCCCAAGACTCATTCATGGCTTGGGTGGGTTGAGTCTCCACAGAGGTGCTCATCCTTCTCCTCTGGCTGAAGAAAGATGCTACAACAACTTTACTTCTCATGGAGGCTTCTGAGCAAGGAGCGTATAGTCAGCTGGAGTTGCTCTGGGCTCAGTGCAGTCTCACATCCTTAGCTGACTTCAGTTTGCATGGGGACAATAAAACAGGGCCCTGGTCCTTGAAAGGGTTTTGGTATTGTTGTAACACTATTTGTGCTTCTTTTGGCACACTTTTCTGCATGCCATTTTTCCATTATCTCCAGCTTGTAGATTAAAAGACAAGTGAGCCCGATGTGTAATATTATATAATCAAAGCAGTGACTAGTCCCAGGAAAGCAGATGGGATTCTTTATTTTGTTTTCCTTCACAAGCCTTTTACTTCAATTTTCATATCAGTGTTGTCACAAAGTTTTAAGATCTGTTTTCTAATGGCTTCTTAGCAGAACGGGAATTATACTCTAGTAGACAGAGCTCTTTCCCAAAGCAACCAAAATGGCCACATTAAAATTTCTAACTTGAACTCTCTGTGAGGTGAGGAAAAGCTTCAAGTAAAGGAGCTATGCACTATGCAGTGCCAGCAAAAATCTTTTTCTCTCATCCATTCCAGATGCACTAGAATTGACAAGGACTGACTGCATGTTGGTGGTGGCCAACCAACCTACACATCGAGAATTGTACCTAACCAAGGCTGGGAAACAAGGATGAGAGAGGACAGGAGGAAACCTGTGCACCATAGGGCAGTACTGGTGCACTTTTGAAGCCCAAAGAAAATGAGTAACTTGCTCCATATCCCCCAGAACCACCCACTCCTCCATCCCCCAGCTGAGCTGAGTGGGGAATGTAAGGCATGAATCCATACCAGGAATGGATGTCACTGTAACCAGATCAGATGGAGACCAAACTCCTGGAACTCATGTCAAAGCCATGTATTCAGAACATGCAAGTCACAAGAATCACAATTGTGACCCCAGGTGAAACCTGATTCCCCTTTAATCCACACGTCTTTAATTTTCTGGACAGTCTCTCTCTCCCCCTTCCCATTCCTGCAGTGTCTGAGTGTACTTAGCTAAATGTATCTGTTCTTTCCGTGGTTATCATTAGGAAAGACTCTTTTTTATTATCTTTCACTTGACATCATTGTATCCCTAATCAACAATCCCACCTACATACATTCTGTGAAGCCCCGCAATGCCTTCAGACACCAACCATGTTTACATACGCTGCATCTTTTCTCTCCTACCAATAAAGTGCTGTCACCCAACAGGTTTTTGCATCCCATCTGGCATGAATGTAACACACAAACTAATTAACCTGAGTCTATTGATAACAGCTATTCTTCAGAATTATTTAGAACATGATTTAACATTGTGCTTTACACTAAAATTGAGCTGTAACACACTCCGGGCAATACCTCACGGGGTAATATGTACCTCTGGGGTTAGGGCTGAGGGGCAAAAGAAGAGGCCAAAGGACTTTGAATAGTCTCAGAGTGCTCCTAGTGCCTTAGAAACACTGAGCTTAGCATGTCATACTGCGAGCAGGAAATGAAAGGCAAATAACAAGATGAAAAGGTTACGCATTAAAAATGCCAGGGGTATAACCTTTCCGACAACAAAGCAAACAGATTCTTGCTTAACACTACACTTCCGTAATAATAATTATTGTTAATATTAGCAAGTTAATTAGCTCTCCACTGTACATAGTAGGTTGTGGTCAGAATATGATTTAGAAATTGTAAGCTATCTGTGGAGGTTTCTCACAGTGGGAATTGCTTACCCAATTTTGAATCAGTAACATTTTGATGCTGTAAGGTAGTCTTGTGCCCTTTATCATTTCCACATGCCATCTTTGGATAGTGCCCACCAACAATAAGCTACTTTTTTACGGCACCCTAAGGGCAAGAGCTGCCCAAAGGGGTGGATTTACAGAGGTATCCAAGAACCTTTTGATGCTGAGAAGTCCCTCCTCACTGGGACTCACAGAAGCACCTAAGCACAGCAGAGTTTATCTAAAGAGTAGTCTTTGCCAGCCAAACCCAGCTCTGTTCCCAACATTTCTTTGCCACATGACTGAAACTAGTTGTGTTCACTATGCAAAGATCTAAGATAAAGACATACAGAGCTTGCATGGTTTGTGTTCAAAAGAACGAGGAGCACAGACTTCAGAAGTAGTTTTGAAAATTAGAGACAGAGATTCCGTTGTTAACTTCTCTGTCATACATACGAACACACACCTGAACGCTAATCTAAGCATTTCATGCTCCAATCCCCAATTTGTCACTGACTCAATCTGTGCCTATGGGAAAATAATTTTCTCCCCTGTGCCTCAGCTTCCCTTTTCGATCAGTGGAAACTTTTAATTTAATAATTTCAAAATTCTCATAGAGAAAAATGTTTTCAGGCTTCGTATATTAAGATAAATAAATTGTACAAAGATGTTTGAAAAAGAACACCACATAAATGCTGGAAGATTTATCATAAAGAGCAATTGCAGCAAACACACTTTGAGTATTAAGTCTAAAATGTTTATAAGTGCATAACTCTTCAGAGGAAATCCTTTGAACAAAGCTGTTCCTTTCACAAGAAAGTTTAAAATCTGTTCTTTTATAATACACTTTTGGCACTGAACATATCTCACAAACACATGTGCGTTAAATGAAAACCAAGCAAGAAGACATGAGAACTATCTCTAAATAGTTGAGGTGCATAAATAGCAAGGATGGAGGCATGTCACAAGGTAATAACAAGAAGACACAAACAGAATAGTTCAGGCTGAATATGAGGAAGAAAAGGTCTTAATGATAAGGCCTATTGGTCTGTGGAATAGTCTTTAAAGGAAAATAGTAGATACCCCATCTCCAGGGACAGGTATAAGCACACTGGGAAAAAAAAAAAGAAATAAAATGTTGCAAGAAATAACCCTGATGTGACTTAAAATGAAGCAGCTTATTGTAATTGGTTTTGTTCCTCTTTAATACCTGTGATTCACAGTGGACAAAGACAAAAAGAAAACACACCGCACCATTTATTATTCAGAAAATATATTGATACTAACTGATTATTCATATTTGAGTTTTGAGGTCTCTGTTCCTTCCCTTCATTCCTTCTGGGCTACATTTAACAAAAACGTACGGTCAACAAAACAATGGAGACTCTGATATTTATCTCTATAGATCCTGTCAAGGCATGATCACTATGGAAATTATGTCGTTAATGAAGCCCAATTTTCCTTGCATTTTCATCTTCATTGCCATGGATACTTTCATCCTCATAAGCTCAAACATCCAGAATTGATAGAAGAATGTGTTCTGTGATATTATGACTTTTGGAAAAAAACACTGAAATCATAGTTTTCCTCTAAATTGAGGCCCCTGAGATGAAGGAATGGAGTAGTATTTTCCATTGCTAGAAGAGGACATTCAGCTCTAGGACAATGAAAAAATTTCTGGTTAGCCAGACTGAGGCCAGCAGCCATAAATTTAGTCTCTAGAAATGTTAAGGCCACAGATGCTAGAATGATTTTAGTTCAAAGTCTCTTCTAGTTTCTTTCCCAAATCTGTATTCTAGTTGTAAGACAAACTCTTCAGAGAGGAACCTCTGAAGATTTCTCCACCTTCCAAGTCTGCAGCCACTTCAGCAGACAGGGACTTAAAAGAACAAGTAACCAACCTTGAAAATCTTGAACTTTTGTTCTAGAAAGAAGATGGCAATGCTTAACAGAGCAGAGTGTGCAGGTATCTTCAGGCCATCATCCGTGTCACAGATCCTGTGACACCCTGAAGACCACAGTAACTCCTGAGAGTTCTCCATCAATGCCTATGGCTCAAGTGTAGAACCAGATGAAATATTTTATCTAATCTGCATTATAATTACGCATACCATTTTGTCTTACTGTTGAATAACTATGTATATGCCCATTCTCTCCAGGAATACAAAATCCGGCCCATATCTGAAGCTGGGGCAAATCAGGTGTCATGGCTCTCAGTGATGAGGATATTTTGACACAAAAGGGACAAGCAGTCAAACATGAGGTTTGAGATCTGCTAACCTATAAAACTAAAATACATGGCAGACACAAGCCAGTCTTGTCTGCTCTCAGCAGATGAACTCTTGATCGTGCTTGTAGCATAACGCTATCTGCTTTTATTTATACTCTGCTGCCATAGCAATTTAGTTCTACATTCTGATTCCTTTCAAAATGGTAAGGATAAACAGAACAGAAACTACTTAGATAAAAATTCTCACCTGATTTCTCTACTTAATGTGACATGTTGCATTTTAGGATGCAATATATATTTTCTCCCCTAATTCCTGGTTCTCAGGTGTATGACATTATGTGCTCACTTACACTCTCCATCACAACTTCAAATACGTAAGAACCAACAATTCTGTTCCTTCTGGCTGCTCTGTTTCTCATCCCTCATTTTCACAAGCCAGAGAGAAACACTGTGAGCAGTAGAGGGCTAGTTCTTGTAGGTAAATACCTCACATGCCCCTTTTTCTCTGAACAAGTACATTGTATTCCAAGTTCCCACTCAGCACTCCTAGCAAATTTTCAGGGTAGGTGGTAGCCCATGTGTTGTCTGCTTCCGAGTTTGGGACACACTGATTGACAGCCATGCATGCTCATCAACCAACTTGCAGGTATATTTGCCTTTTCCATAGCAGAGGGCGGTAATTTACTCCTCCTCTACTTGGCTGCAAATTGTAATGGCCAGCTGGTTCTTTATGGGGGTAGAGGGAGACAGACAGATGGGAGAAGAAAGAGGCGGAAAATCCACTGTCGCTGTTGCGGTTGTTACCAATTGTATGCGGAGAATTACCTTCAGCCTCTTCATCTATTGAAAATGGCTCACAATGGTATCTACAGATTTCTGAAACTATAAAATGACAAATTATTTAACTTTCTGTGGTTAGTTACGTTTTGTAAATATCAAATGCTACAGATACCTGGGATAATGAAGAGAAAGGCTTTTTGTTTGCTGATACTCATAATTGTAATGTAGGATTTAGGATCATTAGAACTTGCTCATACGTGGATAACAAAAGACGCAGACAAAACCTGGCAAAATCTTTTTTCGGGGAAATTTTGGGACGCACCTGAAAACCAGAATTACAAGCCATGTAAATCCACTGCTTTGGCTAAAGCTTTAAAGAATCCAAAGAATATTACAATTTGCAGACTCTGAGCTTTATGTCAGCATGTAGCTAAAACCCTAAACTAGAGCTACCTTTAGAGAAAAGTAAAAGCATCTAGGAAAAATGGATAATCCTGAAGTATCTTTTTCTCTAGAGTTTGAAGAGAAGTGACTCTTGAGACATTAGAAATATTGTTTTTAAGGCATAAGATCCCCAAATAGATGTGATACTTATGTTACATTTAGCCATCTAAAGTTAGGTATCCAGCCTAAGCTGGTCATCTAGATTCACTTTGTAGGTGGAGGGAGGCCAGCATTCAAGTCATTCTACACTTTTTGTCTAAGAGTGGAAGGAAATAGCCCTTCAAGGTATCTATTGCTTCCTGCAGCTGTTTTAGAACAGAAATTTTTAAGTTTCTGAAGCTGATTAGATGACTCCTAACCAAGTTGAGTGTGTTGCTTGTGCATAACAAAAGATTTGCAGCCAACTACAAGGAGGCACATACATAAAAAAAATCAGGTGAACTACAGGCACTTTTGTTACTGAGGGGCCACCACGTGCTATTAGGAGGGAAGAGGAGCCAAGGTGCAGAGGCAGCGAAGGGCTTGGCCACCTCAGCATGGCAAAGGCAAAATGCGAATTTTCAATGCAAAACAATGCAAATTTGAAAGCAAAAGAAGAGCTGAACGGAGTCCAGGAGACACCTGCAATTCAGGCTTGCTTCATTATTATACCTTACATTTCTCCAGATGCTGGGCCTGTCTTGAACCACTGCCAGTCTGCTGAACACCTCAGCACCTGGCTTCCAGTGTGTCACATTGTGACTGAGAGATAGGAGCTTCTTTGTTTTATTCCGTAGGAAACTTGAACACAACCATCTTCTCAGACCACATCAACACACAATAGCAGGTTGTCGTCTTAAAAAAAAAAAAAGAAAAGTGCACCAAAGTTGTCAATATCTTTTTGACTTTCCCCTCATCCATGTTTATGTAATATTCTAACAGACAAACCACTCACCTTTGAAAGAAGCAAATGAAAGTTCATTTTCTCCCCCTAGTTAAGAGAAGTCTTGAATGGCAAAACATATGTTTTGCCAATCATCTGTGCACGTACAGATTTTATAAACAGATTTTTAAACCACCTATTATTAAGTATCTATTATTTTAAAGTAGCTATTAAGCTAACTAACTGCATCTTTAATTGCATCCATACAGTCCTATATGAAGTATATTTTTTCACTGGGTGTGTAACTTGGGTGTTGTCCTTCGGTTCCATCACAGAAGTTTCAGGGCTCTGATTCCCACTTGCACTTGGATTTACCGTGAAGGTTTCTAAATGTAAATTCAGAACACTTGTGAAATGTTGCTGAATTTCAACATTAGTGTTACGCATCCACTGTATAAGACGACACTGATGCAAAATAAAGGACAATGCAGAATCTTAGGTCCTCAGACCTCAATGTTCAGGTCTTAATCTGTGCATTAATGTTTCCCCCATAGTTTTTAAGTTTTCAGAAGCCAGTAGTATTTTAGATCTGCAGGAGGCTATGAATAATAATGTGCATTAATAAGGCAACAGAAGACACAAGTTCCTGCTGATTGCATATCCAAGAATGTTGTTAATGACTACATTACTTGCTAAAAAAGTAAACACGTTCCTACTTGGAGACATCCAAGATATGCCAGTTGCCTAGTTGCTAAAGAATATTAACATTTCAGTAAAGAAATACTCAACTGTGCTGTCATTTTCAAGGGATGAATTTCACAAGTAATGTTTTTTTGGAAAGGATATCAAAACCACTTGAAAGTAAGATACATTTTGAAAAGAAGGTAAGGATTTTATTCCCTTCCTTGTCCACACTATTACGGTCTCTAGCATCGAGTCAGACACTAAAATGGGCAAGTAATGAAGCAAACCTTCAGATATAAAATACAAATTGTATTCATTAAACTTATTTTCGCCTTTTAGCGCTACAATGGAAAACACCCACATTTCTTTAACCAGCAGCTTAGTTTGATAACCTTATGCACCTGGTTAGAATTAGAATTCATCTTGTATCCCTGAGATGGATCCTCATACCTCCAACTGATGCCAACAGGCAGAGTCTTTCCCATTGACTTCCGCTGAGCTTTTCCCATGAGGCTGGATTGTAAAAGGATTAGGCTGCTTCCATGAAGATTCTTCTTTAGGTATATGAGCCCTGAAAGAGTTTATTTTTGGAATGTGGGAAATGTAAGTAGACTGTTGCATTAATAGGTTTATAGGAAGTTCTGCAACATACAACAATACATTTCATGTTTAGCTTTCTAGATAAATAAAAAGCTATAGAATTCTGGGATCCACCTGAATCAGACCCTGACTTATAATTTTGTCTAGGAAATGACTTATTACTAGTTATACAATATACGGCTTCCTGAGCTGCACTGAAGAGAAAGTGCAGGCTCCAACTGCAGACACATAAATACAATACAGCATTGTTTGGAGACTTCCATAGAAAGCCCAACAAAGGCATCCAAATGCTCCTTTCCCCAAAAGCTTCCACAGAACACAAGAAGCAACCAGTCGTGAGCTATTCCAATGAACAGTTTCATAAGGGACCGGCAGAGTGAGGTACCCAGTTAAGCCCTGTCCGGCTGCTATACGACTCACTAAGAAAGTTCAGGTAACGGTTGCTCGTAGGGCGAGTTTTTTCTGACCAGGGCTGCTAACTGCTGTAGCTGCTACTATGAAATAAGCCGCTCTGTGACAACTATTCCAGAGTAGCTTCTCTATGTAAACGTCCATTTCCAGACCTTACTCCTCCTGAATAACGTTCATAATGCCAAACTGCTCCAAAACAAATTAAACCATAGCTTATCTTCCAGAATAATTATACTTATCTGTTGACTTTTTAGTGACAAGGCTGAAGAAGACAATGGAAAAGCCTCGAAGAACCACACCATGTCCTGGGCATGGGGACAGGACCTTTTTCTGAAGGTTATTTTCTTTCTGACTAATATAGGTTGCTCTAGGACATCTAGGACAAGGACCTACCTAGATGCAAACAGCACACCAAAAGGAGATAGATCATCCACACACAAGCACCAGATTTGTGCTGATTAAAGTTCCAGCAGAGCTGGGACCAGGCACATGCTATTGGATTATGTGCCGTATTTCCTCATGTATCAAGCATTAGGAATGCCCATTTTAAGCGTTAGTATTGTAAAATATAGATGGCAAAGCCTAGGTTGGGTGTAAGACATCTTTGGCAGTGGTTCAATTTCTCCATCTGTTCGCTGGTACCTGAGAAACACACAATACACAATCATTATTTGCTATTCATATTTTGTCTTACCTGCTGGTTAATAAAAGTGCTAATGCAATTTCTACTTACACGCATAAGCAACATTACATAACATTTGCTTATACCATATAGTTAAATTTTACTTTGCACAATTGAGAACAATGAGGTACAAAGCACGTAGTGTGTAAAAACAGTGGGCACAATGCAAATTAGGAAATTTTAGAAATATCAGTGCAGCATATGAGCATAGTAAAGGGGGCTGTTCCTCAAGATATATCACATTGCTTTTGTCAGAACTGCAGTGTTCGCAACGCTTGCAGAAAGTTATTCTTGCTCTTGATGTTGCTAACACTCACGTTTTTATCATAACTTCACAACACTTTTCCTAAATCCTCAGGAAACGTTGGGATTTTTTTCTTCTTTCTTTTTTTTTTTTAAATGAAAATTTCTTACCCCTTACAATGTTACCGGAAAGTCTGGAAATGAATGGGCCCAGAAAAGAGACTCGGAAATCCCCCAAACTATCATTATTTTTAATACCCAGAATTTTTATGTGTGTCCTATTTGTAGATTGGTGGTACTGGCTTTTCTTGCGAACTATAGCAATTTATTATTTAGCTAGTTATGTTTTCGTATTTGACTACCTAAATTATTGCATAAATTTAATCCTACTTAAGGACCTAAAGAGCCTAAATTTTCAAAAAATACAGAGAAAATGTGGATAAAAAACAAGTTTGCAGTCTGCAGACTTATTTTTTCAGAACTGTGATTTTGGTTGGAATGAAATGAAGCAGCAAATCAGTACAAACTTTATACCAAACCAGCAGCTCCCTAGACACAGCAGCTGGGCAGTGAAACCAATCCCCTCGTTAACTTTGCCGTGCAGAGAAAGAACGGCAATTTTGCTGCTGAGAAGTTGCTGGGCGCTCCCTGCTTCCCTGGCACAAGGGCAGACCTTCCACCGGGCTCCTCTGGGGCCAGCCTCCGTGGTTCCCTAGCCTTCTCCTGGGAATTTTTTTATAATTTCACAAAGCACTCAATATCACAAAACATACAGGTTTTGACAATGGCTGGACCAGGTTAGACACAAAGCTCCGGGAAGCTGTAAGAATAATGACTTTTAATTTTTTTTTACTAATGATGTTGTATTCATCTTCATGGGAATAATGGCAAAAGTTAATGTATTTCTAGCACGATGATAGCCTGTAACCGCAAAGTGACCCTCTGGACAGAAACAGACAAAGCAAAGTATGTTCTGGAATCTGACAATATAGCATAGTTTTGGGGACATCAACTGTACATAGGTCTGAGAATAGAGGTATTTCTTTTCAATATTCTCTCTCAGCAGAGCAAATAAATATTAGTGTTGGGTGAGCAGATTGAAAATCTGAGCCTTTCCAAAACCAGCACCAGTTTAAATAAGCAATATCAGACTCTCCGTAAAGACAAGGCACAACAACAGGACAACATCTTTAATCGGAAAGATGAGCCGTGAGAGAGAGAGAAGTGCTCACTTATCCCAATGATCATCTTATGTATGTCTTTCCTCATCTGACATTTCACACTGCCTTTCCTCCAGGATAGTCTCCTTTTGAGGATCTCGTCAGGAGTTGTTTTGGGTGCAGTTTCCCAGAGCTGATTAAGCACATCGCTGGGTGTCCCTGCTGCTCTGCTGGGATACTGCACTTCTCTGGAAAGCTGCGGAGAGAAGGATGGAAATAGGACCAGCTGAGAGGTCTCCCTCAGTCTAGGAGAGCTGGACTTGCTTTATTGGGTGGATAAAACCTGTATGTGACCAGCAGTTAGTAACTGGCACTGGAAAGGATCTAATTGGGCCAGCAGAGCTAGATGGAGCTGAATGCCTACCTGTTTGGAAAGGGAAATAAAGCACGTGGAAGCTGGAACAGAGAAACAGTAATAAAAACTTGTCTGTGTGCTAAACGTTCAATGAATAGTGACATGATTAACAAAATAATGGTTTTAGACGCTTACAAAATGCAGCTTCAAGCACTACAGCTTCCAGAGCGAGGGATCCCACTTTGCTCCTACTGCTTGAGCAGTGATCGAGTCTGACTAGCAGGACAGGAGAGGCAATGGCAGGGAAAACCCTGCCCAACACACAAAGCAAGGAAACCGAGGAGCCTTTTCAATCCCTTTAGTCTTTATTCATGTTCTGGCTGTTCCTTATAGCATAGGCACGGAACAAGCAACCCTGAATTTAAGGTTAGTCTTCTTAACATGGGTAGTGTCTCATGGTGGGCACTGCAAAGAACTAGCACCCAGCTCATGGAAGACATATACATTAGAATGAATAAATATCTGTGATGCGCTTACATGAACGGGGAAAAGCAGTCGTCCAGGAAAGGCCATCTTTAAGAAACCAGGCAAACCCTGTGTTGAGGCATCAGGTTGGGAAATACTAGATGCGGTTTCCATTCCCATGTCTGCCTTACTCCTCCTGCCTGAATTTGAACAAGTCTCAGTCTTTCTTTTTCTACAGTCCGTAATGGAGTAATAATATTTTCCTGACTCTCTGTGGGATACTGTCATCCAGATATTGCACTGATGGGTGCAATTGAACAATCTACCATATATTAAAAAGAAAATATGTTCAGATGGATGGTGACTTTATCACTGGAAAATGTCAAGTGAACGAGGTGCATTCATTTTTTATGGGTTCCTTGTATGTTCTTTGTTATAATAAGAAATAAACCGCCACTGTGGGGACCTGAGTCATCTTTGCCCTTATTCTAATTTTTTGTCAGTGTTTTTCCTTGAATGCAATACAGATAAATCAGTATAAAAATGGAGTAATACCATGGTGAATCAGAGCTTTTGTTTTTCTCCCTGGAAGTTGCACTAGCCCTGCAGTCCAAAACAATTATTACCATGTAATTTATTTTCACTTTATTATGTTTCTCTGAAATCAGAATTGGAGTTTGCTGGTTATGCAATAGCTCCCCATATTCATTTCCCTTCACAATGAAACTTCAGCTGGGAATACATACAAATTAAGGATTCAAATCTTTCTAAGAAGTTTTGCAAAACTTCCTTTATAGCTCGCTTCTATCAAATCCCATTTGGTTTTATAAGCTGCTGAAAACCCTAATCAGAAATGTCTGTGCTTATGGGCTCAAAAGCGAGTATCATCTATATCTTACCTTACTTCCCTGCAAGAATCCCTGAATAACGTCAAAACGGCATGCCTTTCCTAATTCAAGCATTTGGCAAAACAGTGTTATAATAAATGATGTAACAAGGGAGATCCTAATAAGAAACATGTGTCCGAATTGCTGAAGGCAAGCTCAAAATATGTCAGAGTCTAAGAATTTACCACAAGGAAAAATTACTGACAAAAATATGTGAAAAATGTTTATGTTCAATGTTGCTTGAAATGCAACACGAACAAAATGCATAACAATACCACACAAGTAGACCACAACCCTCTTTTCATATTTACAAAGCTATTGAAGGGTTGGCACAGGGAAGAAAAAATGCAGTCCTTGACTAGCAGCCGCTCAGAAATGCATTTACTGTCCGTCGGCACAGGTCTCTCCACGGCGCCTCAAACTGAGTACAGCTGAGCCTCATTTCACACAAATGAGCACATTCAGCCTTAGACCACTTGCGCAGGAGAGAGAAAGATGATTATCTCTCTTTTCATTGGAAAGCGGAGGTACGGAGAGGTCAAGTCAAAATTGTTCCTCTAATCTGAATGCAATAAAACTTGGGCAATCAATTTCATTTACCTGTTACTTCACTGAAAAATGCGATGCCTCTGAATCTTCCATCGCTTTCAGCTAAAGAAAACGGTTTTTTGGCCTCCTTGGACACCATTTCCAAGATTTCTCAGGTTAGAGACCCCCAAAATGAGTAAGTGAACTTGAAGGTCATTCACAGCATAAGGAAATTGCCTGAGGACAAGCCGATTCCCTGTGCTTCATCGCAATACTTTTTTCCTTTCTTACAGGACTTTTTCTTCATCCATCTGTACCAGTCTGAAATGAGTAAGAAAACCAAAGAGAACCACGCTGCTGAAACACGTTATGTTCTGAAAAGCCATGCCAGGCCCTCACCAGCAGGTAGGGAAGGCGGCCACCGAGACGATGAGCCGGGATATAGGAAAAAAGTGCTCTCTGAATGTCATGCCTTTAGGCTCCAGGAGGAACAAGCAACGCAAGAAAAATAACAAGGAGATTAGACATATTCTGGAGAATGAATAATAAAGTTGGACAAGCGAGCAGCACCCTGTCAGCCGTCTGCTAACAAAAGGCTGACTTTTCCAGGAACTGATGCCCTGTGCCTGGAGTCCAAGAGACAAAGGTGCTGAGAGCCTCCAAGGTCTTCTACTTTCCTAGGGGCTTGGTCAGGTCTAGAAGGAAAATACTTGAAGTATTACATAGTATTGAGCGGGGCTGTCTCTGCTGTACCAGATACCTGATTATGAGAGCTCAGGGACTACTGACACTGTACGCCACTGATACTCAAATTAAAATTCTTGCTCCATGCTTGGCTAGTAACTGGATTTTTATTTTTTTTGTCGTTCCTCAGAGCTTTTCAAAGAGTGGTTGAAAAGCTGGAAAGAAGCTGTTTCAAGGTTTTAGTTGATGTTAATTGTTTCTCCACGCATGAGGCCACATAGTTTGGAGGAGAGCTGAGGATGGCTTTTTAATAACAAACTCCGTTACTCATAAGTACATAAAATATTTTTGTGTTCTATAAAAATAATGCTGATTCTGTTCAAATAAACTCACTGCTCAGATGCTGCAGTGAGCTTCAATATTTTTAGACCATTTGGGCCCCAGGCAATGTGAAGTAAATATATTTATTTTAGCTTATCCCGGGTGTAAACAGAGAAAACCTGAACATCAGGGTAAAGGTCATACTCCCAGGGGCAACATCTGCTCTCTTGGATTTTGAGGAATAGTTCTGACTGCGTGTGCAATAAAGCTCGACAACCCCGCTCTAGATCTCAATCTTCTCACACCCCTCCGAGTCCCCCAGTCCCAAAATGACCTTTGGATGTCACCTGGTGCATCAGACGGGAGCGGGTCAGCCACAAGCGCTGGACAGGCTTCAAACCGCGAGTCAGTCTCAGAGTGTCCCAGCTTAAGCGAAAATCTCCAACAAGCTTTCGCTACCTCTGATCATCGCTCTTTAAATCAGGAAGCAAGAAACTCTACATAGGAAGCCATCTATTTTCGTCTTATTTGTGTGTCATCTGCGCTTATTGTTGTAAAGAAAAGGCGACACTCTTCATTTAGTTAAAACACTGCGGACAGAACAAACATGATCTTTATGCTACATTTTGCCACACGGATACTCGCATTTAAAAGCTTATACAGTTTGTATTAACTTGTTTTCCTTCTATTGTGCTAGGAAGTGAGGAATGGCATTTATTAATCGTTTTACTCATGATTTCTTGCTTTGGCAGGAATCAGAAACCATTTCAAAATGCCAGACATCTCAGTTATGCCTGATTATAATTTATGCAAAATTATTTCGTATGTTCTGGGTGAAGAAGAAAAAATCACGTATCAAAAACATTTATTACTGAAAAGTGACTAAAAAGTGAAAAGCAGTTATTGTTTCATATCACGCAGTCCTTCAAGATTTTAGATCTAAGCAGATGACAGTCTCTCAGCTGTCTGGGATGTTCAGATGTAAGACATTGCTGCAGGACCGTCCCTGGTTTTCTGTGTTTGCACTGCTTATCCACAACAGAGCGCCTATCTTCTGTGTGCCTGTCGTTGTAATTTATAAATAACAGCTTGTAACAAACTGTTCCTGTGCTCTTCTGCTCACAAGAACTGATACAAGCATAAAACATAAGTTCTTCAGGGATATTATGCTGGGATTGTATCTAGTGAGGTTATTGCAAATCTAAACTAATGAAACAGCTAGGTTAAAACCTCAGTATTTTTAATTTTATTTATAGCAAAGCAGCTGTACTAGTTCAAGGCATTTTATTTTTCCAAGTGAGCTTTTGCGTAACGGTCTGTCTTTCTTGTTCAAATTATGAAGAGGCAAAAAAAAAAAAATTGGCAGTGTATGAAAGGAAGAAAGCAGACATAAGAAACACATTCCTAACATGGAGCCACAGTGACACAATGAAGACCCTAGTCTGGGAATTTACCAAAGAAGTCTGGACATATTTGGAAGCAAAGGAGGAAGTCCCTTGGAGACACGTCTCTCAAAGTCAGAGATATTTTCAGATGAGGTCTAGATCTCCTTGAAATGTCAGATATCACACCAATTCCTTTACTGCAGATCCAGGCTCTGGTGCTGAGAGGGTGCAGCCTGCCCTGAGCTATGGTGTTCTATCACTGTAACTGAGCTGCATCACCTTTCGTTATCTAAACAAGCTGAAGTCATGCCTTTACTCCTACAGACCAGTGAAATCAGGGAGGCACAATGAACATTACTCTTTGTCAGCATGCATAAGAAGTTCCATTTTGCATTACATTAGATATTAACTGATAGCAAGCAATTATTTATAATGCCACACAGAAAGGCTCTATAGGAAAAACACGTGCAACTGTATTTTCAAGCTTGACTCTGTCTCCTGACTGCTGATTGTTTGATTTCTGAAGCTCTGAGATGCATAAACAATGGGCAATTATTAGGTTATTTAAGATGTAGGCAGATTTAGGCCAACTATGGATATATCTTCCATATATTTACTTATTATTCATGCAGATGACAAAGGGTCAGATCCTGAGGATGTTGGCAATTCATGAGATCTCAGGATGTGGCCTAAAGAATCACATGCAGCTTTTGCATTTATCTAAATTTCCCTGCCAAGAGGCCCTGGATTCCCAGACCACCCGAGGCAAAGGACCACATCAGCAGCCACAACTCTGCGTATCGCCGAGCATTTTCTTTGCCTTGCAGGTGCAAGCGGTTCACACATCACAGCATGGGAATCACAGTACTAAATTACCTTTCAGTTCCTGAAATTATGTGGCAGCTTAACTAACACTGGAAGAGACAACGTGGATCACGGAGTCCAGTCTTGCACAAACTCAGGCAAGTGCGTCATTGTCACAAAGGCCAGAAGGGTGCACAAGGACATCCTTTCTATCCTACGTACCACTATGCATTAAACATCCCACTGATTTAAGATCTTCCACTTTAAGGAACGAAAAACCTAAAAAAAATGATCACGTGCAATGGCAGGAGAAATTGAGACTCTCACCGATGGGATGGACCCTTGCAATGGCCAGAAAAGTGCTGGCACTAAACCTCCTATGACCTATATTTATGCTACCCTAAAGAGAAAGAGTTCTTCCTAATTTCTGAAAAGTAAAAAAAAAGGACAGATATATAATTAATACAGGCAGTCTTATACAGTTTAAAACCAATAAATGGTCAGTACTGTGAGAGATTTTACCTCACCCTCCACGTACTGTTAACATCTTAGCGCTAAAGCTGAACTACAATTAAGAGATTGAGATAAAATGGAAAAAAATAGGCTCAAGGCAGAAAGACTTACAGACCTTAGAAATGGATTTCTAAATCTCTAAACACTTACGATTTTTCTGAATTGCAGTGATAACCTTTTATTGGAAGCTGTCTTGTGCAGCTTTTATATCTTATCCTCGTAGCACCAACACAAGTGCACTTGGGATATATGGTCATGGATTCAAGCCGAACATGTGTGTTTGACCCAACCTTTGCAAGAGAAACACTCTTGGTGTCACACAAGTGCCGCGATTTTCTTTTTTTCCCACCAACCAGAAGAGGTTGCATCCCCTGTGCAGTAGCTGGGACTGAGACACCCTGACCAGGGCCCTGCACTCAAAGAAGTCCTGCCGAATGCGATTTTCTACTTAGGGGTCCAGGAACAGCAACTCTCTTCCTCGTCCTGTGGCCTCAGAGGAGCCATATGCATTGCAATACGTAAACTGTGCCCCTGCTACCTGGCCCACGGCATGAATCTCCCATGTCGCTTTAATCAGAAAAGCAGATGGTGTGGAAGCTCCTCTGCATATTTTCCCAGGCAAATGCCTTTTTAGAGAGTGCCCCCCAGCTAGGAAGAGGAGCTCGTTCCGACCTGAAACTTCTGTGTGGATAACAACAGAAAGCATAACACCAGGCACATCTGTTTCATTGATAAGTGGTTTTATGCCGAGAGTTTCAAAGCTGCCCAATGCAAATACCAACCTTGTCAGATCTCTCCACAAATATATCCACAAAAAAGAAGTGAATATGACAGTACTATAGGGACAAAATAATAAGCAAATTTAAAAAAAAATTAAACAATAAATAAATAAATACACTAAACCCCAAAACAAGAATAAAACCAAATACAGCCCCTTCCCCAAGGGGGATAAGGCATAGCTTGCCTCCTACCACATGTTCTTCTTTGGTCATATTACCACAACCCCAACTTTTACCCTCTAGGAATGGATTTGTCAGTATCTCTATGGTATAAGTTAGCTGAAAATATGAAATTAAATATATTTCATACCCTTCAGTAGATGTTGAAATACTTTGTTCTTATCTTTCCCTTTGGTTTATTAAGCATATGAAGAGTTTCTTATTAGTGTTCTGTATATTTTAGCTCTTCAGACAAAATATTATAAGCTACAGGTCAAAAAACAGATTTTCTGTAATACTACTCTATTTTTAAGCTACTGTGACTGCTAAATTAGCAAATATATTTACTCTTATAAAATTAAAGTAGCTCAGAGAAGAGCCATCAACCCATGGGTTTATTCAATTCAGGATACCAAGAGTCACCAAGAACTGTCTACTTAACCCATCAGGGAACCGTGCAAATATGACTCAAAAATAATGTGCCCCATGGTGCCAGCCACAGTGAAATACAAAGCCTGCCTCACGCGTACACATTTTAGCTTTTTCCACAGCCACAGCAAGAGGAAGAGCAAGAGCTAAATGCGTGCGGCCTCGCTAGCTGCTGTTGCCAGCTCAGAAGTGAGCACACGTCCTCCGAACCAGGGAGAGCTGGAGATGATGACCATGAGCTGCAGGAAGCCTACAGAGGTAGTGGTCACTCCCGCTCTCACTGTTATACAGCTCTGTGGGATATCTTTCTACCCACTCTCTGAATGACCAAATAATACAGAAAATCCATTTTAGGGAAGAACTCGCCTTTTGGCTAACTTTTCATGTGGTTTCACTCACTAGAAATATGAAAGGTGTCATGACCAGCCAGCTCTCCGTGCATCATTCATGGTTTCTCTGGGGGCCACAGCTGCCTGATATGAGGATCAAACACGTTTGACACCAGCGTCATTTCAGCAGCAAATGCAATAAAGATGGTAAGTCCCAAGAGAAACTACTGCATTTTTCTGAGGAAGGCACATAGTATTAAAGCAAAGAGCAAATTCTCCCCCAGTCAGGTGTGCATACCAATGACGTCTCCTGATTCTGTTCCAGGCCATAAGAGAATTCTCTCCATAAGAGAATAAGCAATCATGGACATCTTTTAATTTTGAAACACATAAAATTATGCATCTTAATGCAAATGGAAAAAAAAACCCCAAACTGAAATACAATTCTGATCCTGTATTCTGAAGCTTTTGGAGGAAAACCAAATCTAACTCCATATTCCTAATGAATACAAAAAAGCTGATTCTTCACAGTTGGCAGGTCAGTGTGAGCCAGATAATGGAAATTTGTGGCTGTTCTAGCTCTGGAGTTAGAACTAGGGCTATCAAAATAAAATGATGGATGGCAAGAGATGTTTTACAATGTCTGCTCCAAACCTGCTTACATTTTGCATGTAAGTCCCTTTCACTGCAATGTGCTCGGAGAGCAGCGGATCTGAATGCTCTCAATTGTAATTGTCAGCTTCGAGTAACTCAGGTGGGAACAACAGCGCGATACTGGCTTAAAAACAGCCCACGTGAGAAGGGAATCAGGCCCAGCCGTTACAAAACAGCTATATTAGAAGAGGGTTAGCCGTTTCCATAGAAATGGAAAGGAAATATAGATTCAATCCCTTCAAATCAGAGCTCTGAACGAAGCAGGAGAAACTGAACTGTTTGTAAACGTGTCGTGTCAACCAGAAATGTCTGGTAAAAGTATAGACTTGCAATGCTTATAATGCTAATGTAACTAATGTTTATAATATAAAGCTTGGCAAAACACAGGCCCCAGCATCTCCGGTAAGCCTTGCTCACTCTTGCTGCAGTGGGAAGGAGGAGGACTGGAAAGCAATTACGGATCATTGATCGTTGTGATGGTTCCCAAGTCCCTGCCCGTGGGTAGAGCACTTTGCAGTGCCCTGATAGATCGCACCCACGGTCACTTACCCCCTGAGCATCTCTTGTCACAGGGGGATTGCTCCTCACGGAGACAGCAAGGGGACACAGTGCCAGCAGATGGCACTCCAGAATACTCAGCAGCATCCCAGCTCTTGCTGCTGGGCAGCGCAGGTACCTCCCTCCCAGGGAACCAGAGGTCAGGGCTCATAAGGAAATTACTAGAAATACTCCCAGGCAGAAATGCGTGTGGGATGGGGGGCAATGGCATCCCCCCTGCAAGCATGAAGAGCTCCCAGTTATGCCTGCGGCGTAGAAAGTCCTCAGTCCGTGCTCCGCTTGGCATTCAGAGCGCAGCCATCCTTGCCTCCGCCGGGTTTTAAACACCAAAGTAACTGCGACTGGGCATGCAAAGCTACAGCAAAGCGCCCAAGCAGAAACTGAAAAGAAAAACCAAGCGGTGAGGGAGGCGAATAAGCAGCAAATTGTGAGTGCAGGAGACACCAGCACAGTAATTAGGGCAAGGAAGACTGAGGACGGTTCCCTGTAGCTGGGAGATGCTAACAGTGCACGGACAGCCTGAGCACCAGCGGTGCCCGGACATTCAGGAGGGAGCCACCCCCAACCCTTCCTGCCCCATACACGCCAAAAATCAATCAGCGGACACTTTTCTTTCCCATTTAATCCCGATCTGGGGGTTTTCATTAGCTTGGGAGAGTGTTGGCAACTCCCACATCAGCAAGAATTTCCCATCTGCTTTCAGGAACGCTGCTCGCCGCATTCCTCCGAGAAATGCCTTCCCATTTATTTGCACGGCATAAACAAGCACACGCACGTGCCACATTTTCTGAAAACCCTTTGCAGCAGTGAAAAGCAGACACTCCTCCACATGCCTTTATTTCTAAGCATGAACTTTGACTTCTCTGCTTCTATCAGTACTTTTTAAAGAATTTTTTTTTTTTGCGATAAAAGGAAAAGAGGAAAGAGGGTAGAAGCAGGCTCAAAACACAGCTCAAATAAATGTTTGACGCTTCCCGGGGAAGACTGAAAAGAAAAAATTATTTTTATGAAGTATTTTGCACTAGGCTTTATTCTTAATTTCCAGTATATCCTCTTGTCCACCGTGGTTTCATACGTTCTTTTAATTAACTTTGTTCATAATGGCAGGTTCCGGACCCTTATTCCCTATTTTCAGCATTTTGTCCTCCGTATCAGCCTCCTGTACTTACGACCGAGTAGCAGATGCTTGCGCTCTTGGTCAGAAATTTACTATGTGCCTTTGTTCTTTATTAGGAATGGCTGATTTGGCTAGGCTGAAACTATTGTTGACAACAACAAAACCATGGGGAAAATACTGACATATTCCAAATATTAATTTCATTATTTTAAGAATGAAAACCTGCTCTTCCACAGTATTTCTAGTCCGATTAGGATGTTCTAGGTTGGTGTTCAGATGCTTCAAAATGGTCCCGTATTTTCCTTTCAGCTCAGTCACTCACTATAACAATGTCCTAAACCATCATTAGACTTGGAAACATCAGTTCATTAATTTTAATAATTTTCGCTTAAATATTTCCATACTGAGGTAAATAGAGATATAGAGCTAAAGCTCTTAAAACACTACATGGATGTGTTCCATGCAGAGAGCTCTAGGAAGTCACGAAACAGCTGAACGTTTTACACCCACATTTTCAACACTGTGTTTCACAGAGCAGTAAATTGGTCACTATGTCATAAATACCTTATGATTTCTACTGACTTTGATGGATAAAAAAAACTAGGGAAGCAAATCCTATTTCTGAACCATGAATGGAAAAATATGTGGCTACATCAACGCTTAAAAAAAAAAAAAATTACTTGAAAAGCCCAAAGCATTTTTGAAACTAAATAATTAATTCTTGCATATTCTAGCACATGTAGATACAGACATAAAACGCTGAAAAAGTATAGAAAACTCTAATCTGCCTGATTATGTGTCTTTTAAGCAACTGCTCATTAAAATGATTTCATGCATGTCCTCCTATCATGAGTGAAAATTAGACTGACTGTTTAAAAAAAAAAAAAAAGACGAGTTTTCTGTCTACTTGCAAAACAACGTTGAAAAATGAACATAATTTCCTCTCCCCTCTCACACCCACCCACACATTTTTTTGTTCAGTGAGGATTTCTTTTTTCATTCCTACGCCTTTAGCCCTCCTCCAGGTCTTCCTTCGAACAGTGCCCTGATCTGTCCGTCTGCGTACGTGCCATACGAAACTTGCTGGAAAGGATTTGCGGCGGCTACTAAACTTGATTAGATCTCAACTGCTAGTCTAACGATGGACAAGTTTCGGCAGGGTGTACTCATTCCTTCTCGTGGTTCCCTTTCCGGCTCCGTGTCTAGCCCTTGTTGAAAATCACGTGCTAGGTTTTCCATCGCCTCTTTCCTA
The DNA here is from genome assembly GCF_964199755.1 of Larus michahellis. Lineage (NCBI taxonomy): Eukaryota > Metazoa > Chordata > Aves > Charadriiformes > Laridae > Larus > Larus michahellis. Next base: position 12,928,104 of record NC_133896.1, read on the forward strand.
CAATCAGGTCTAATAGCGAAGCGCACCCACTGTTTGGTCCCCAGAATTAAGAAGCTGATAAAACCACCTGCCTCTTCCCTAGCAGCTAGCACAGTGTTTGTGTGAGGCACAAGGGAAAAGCCTTTTTTCTGTCTGCAGAGCTTTGAACTTGCCGCATGTTTTCCATGTTAATGCTTTGAAACGCAAAGCTATTGGAAGTTCTGTCCTCCAAACTGTTCCGCTGCGCATGGCACACAGAAACAGACACTTGTCGAAAACAAAAAGGGAGATTACGTGTGATATGATATATGCTATACAAACATAAAGGTGATCGATTCCTGCTGGGAAGTTACAGAAATTGCAGTCCTTGCTCCAAGTACTATTTAATACAGGCAGTACAATACTGAGTGTGTGCTCTCTACCCAAAGGCAGCGCAAAATGTCATGCCTTCTCTCCCTTGAATACAAGTAGTTATTTATTCCTTGTAAAATAAAAATGCTGCATCATGAGAAGCTGAGAAACGTACATAGAGTGTCATCAGGCTGCAAAGGGAGTTTTTTCACTTATTGAGTGAAGGCTAACCGTTAGGTGTTGGAAAAATTAGATATAAAACATGACTTATGCAGATAAATGTCCTTTCTTATGATTTTAACAGGACATGGGGCAGAAGAATGTTGTAACAATTCACATGTTCATATTGAAGACATGAATGGGTCTCTTTCTTGGTCATCTAATTCTTCCTACTCACCACGCAGACGTCTAATTATCAATACATAATTTATAGATATCCAGGCATATAGCTCCAATCTTCCCCTGACCGCTCAAAGTTGACTCTTGCAACATTATAATGCTGCAGGACCCAAGTCCTGGAGTCCCACATCTGAAATAGGTGCAATACATTTTTGAAAGATGTTTGCCCAGGTCTAGAACTCATCAGTCAATTATTCTTTTCTGCAGGAGTTTTTAGAAATCAAGGTGATTATTTATAATCCCAACTGGGGACTTTGGACCCCACCTGTTCTGTCCTGTTTGAAAAGTTTCACCACAGCCATTTTATCGCCTATCTGCAGGATCTGGATTTGTTACAGTATTTTCCAAACTATATGGATTTAAATATATTTTTTTTTCCAATTAAGTTTTCATATTTCCATGAAAACCTGGTTTCCAAATGATACTTTAAATGAACAATAGCTCATTTTGGTAGCTGCTCTACAGAAATACAGCACTTGGAGTTTTGCCCACAGTACAGCAGAGTTTTATGGGTATTAAGAAACGTAGAATTTATATTTATAAAGAATTACATATATGCTTGCAGCTACTAATGTTGATTTCTCTGAACACAACCTGCTATGCACATTAATTTTAAGATTCAGAGTTCCCACACAAACAAGGAGACAAACACATGTCCATATTTCACCCACATGTACCTAACTCGGCAGGAATATAGCACAATAATAAAGAATTAATATCTAGTAAGAATAATTTTCAAAGCGTTTTACAACTTTCAATGAAACCTGCCTGGACTACCAGTGAGTAGGTTACCATGCTTGCTTTTTCAAAGGGAGAGGCTGTGTATGATTTTGGAACTCCGTTTTCCCACCAGTTACCCCCAGGTGGGAATGGGGACTCAGAAACACTTGAAAAGAGGTGAAAGGAAATGCTTTGACCTGCAAAACCCCAACATATTTTTATGAGTCTGTGTGTGTGTGAGGAGAGACACTGTAGACTTAATATACCTGTGAGCCTTACGTACTTGCTCTGACTGCGCCCTGCCTCACCACTGCTCTTTCCATTGATCCTGGGGTCTCTTCCATTGCTGTGACGGTTCCCCAGTTGGACACCCTTTTCCCACTGGAACTCTCCATCCAACTCCTGAAGACCAGAGGGTTTCTGCTTCCCCCCTGGTGCTCCTGGGACTGCTTTGGCTAAGCCATCCAATTGAGGGTACCGGTAGGACCTCCCTCTTTGAGATGTACTGAGCAGAGGAAGGTCTCACCTCTTTGACACCAGATGTTGAGAAGGGACTTAAAGCCCCATAGCCAGGTGATTCCACCCACTTCTTGTCTGCTGACAGCTCAGTTATTTCTCTGAGCCTTGCCAAAGTGCTCGAGAGGAATCTGGATGGGGTGGACCTTGGTCGGTGGACCCAGTTTTTTAGCTGGTTATCAAAGAAAGCTTCAGACACCAAAACTAAATTTGACACCTAGTCATTTGAGCAGGAAGAATGAACACACGCACCTTACAGAAATGGTCCAGAATCTTATATCCAACACTTCAGAGAAGACAGGAGGCACACAGTAAGGAAAGCAAATCCACTTCCTAATAACATTATCAAGCATCAATCTGCATCTCTTTCAGTCATCTAATTATCATGTTCCATTAAAAACATTGCACCATATGTCATAGTATGGATTTGATCATGTTTGCATGTAAACATTTGTTAACAGATCTGGGAAATAATCATAAATAGTTTAAGTATTATGCTAACTTGTATTTCGACACAGTAGTTATCATTATTCCTAAATAATAATTACATGATTGTTTTCTCACTTTTGTGTATATAGGTAATTAAAGTGCCCCCCTTGAGAAACAGAATGATTTCTAATTCACTATCAAAAGCTTTTTACTATGACAGGTATATTAATATTTCTAAGTCAGAAAAAAGTCAAACATGACTGTCATTCAAAGCCAGTTTTAAGGTAATTCCCTGCTCAAATCAGGGCTTGGCTAGATTTACATTAATTTCTTCCAACAAGGGATATCTAAAGAGGCAGGAATCCTCAAGCTGATGGAGCTGATTAAATATGCCATGCAGAGAGAAGAAACAGAAAAGATTAGCACATGGGAAAAAATAGGGGAAATTACATTTTCCATGACTTTTTTGTCATTTCTATTCTGTCTGGCTATTTCTAACTAAATATCGTCTAACATAGAAAGCAGTGTGTGTTTAACTTCCATCTCCTATTCCATGAAATTATTTTTCTGTCCTGTTACATAAGTGAATCTTGTTTGAGTGCAATAATGCACTAAAAGGCTAATAAAAAAAACCCACCAACATAATAGAGAATTTTATTCTGCAAAGGGCAGTGCATGGGGACAGCATTCTGCCCAACGGATTCTTTCCCAAGTGTGTGGCCCACACATACAGAAACATTTCATTTGTTTAAGGTTAATGATTTGAGCATCAGACTTTCATTACTGTGCTAATAAAATAATGGATTCATGATTCATTGTACTAGTTGGAACTTGTAAAATTTGCAAGGTAAGGTGGACCTAGGAATAACACTAGGAAATGCAAATCCAGAATTATTTTAGAGCTCATCTGAAGAAAATATGGGAGCGCCTGAGAAAAGTTTGCGAACTCTGTAGATAAAGTATCTTTTAATTCATTTTGTACACCTCAAACGTAATTTCAAATTCTTCGCCCTTTTGCTTCTTAAAGGCCACATCAACACCATTTTCTATGTCACCATAAGCATTTAGGTCACCGATCACCTGCAGGAATTTTGTACTCCTTTAATAAGTTATCCTCCTAAACTAAAGAAACCGCTTATTTGTTTAAAGTTCAATCCCTATTAAAAAATGTGTGCATTCAGAATCCAAATCCATTCGTATTGTCTTACATTGCCATAAATCACAGGCTACAGTAATTGTAATTGGGAAAAAGCATCCAAAATCCAAAGTGAAACAATTAAAAAAAAAATCCAGAAAAGCAGGTTATTTTAAAAAATATTAACTATATTTTGATTTTACCCAAATATTAGCTCATTGATTAATTTAGAAGAGAAGTTTAAGTTAAGTTAACAGTTAATAGTTGCAATACTCTTAACTAAAAAGTGTTGATTAAATTCAGTTCACCAACACCAAGACACTGTGTTGATAAACGGCTAAATTTCTTGACTAATTTAGTCCAGTGTATTAGATACATCAATCCCTTTTTAAATTTTTTTATTTGTTAAACCAAATAAGGACACCTCAGGAGGTTTATTCCTATTACAAGAAAAATGAGCTGCATCCTCAGGGATGGAGCCACAATGTGGTCCTAGAGTTCGTTAAGTTTTGATGGTCAGGGGGAAAGACTGCAGAGAACAATGTTTGCCCTTCAGTTTGCCACAATATTTGCCATTCAGGTAATTATTGTGCTCTCTATGTTAAGTCGTATAGAAGCAGGGAATACAGAAAAATCCAAGGCCCCAAAAGAGTTTACAAATCTGGATTACAGCCAGACACAACAGTGAGTGAAGTAAGCAGATGGAAGAATAAGGGCTAGGAAAAGGAGCAAGTTTTTCCTGGTAAGTAGTAGTCACAGCGTAACACCTGCCTACTACCGTCCCCTGATCACTGCAGAAAGCCAAGTGTTAGTAGTAACAAATACTGTCAAGTGCCATGGTTTTGCAAAAAGGAGTGCGCTCATAAGGAGTGAGCACTCATGACAGTTAAAATCACTGCTTGAATCATAATTTCTAGAAACTTAAAAAAAAGGAAAAAAAGTCTGTGATTCAGAATAAAAAAATCTAAGCAGCCACATTCATTGTCAGATGAAAGTAAACAATTTATGTTGCCTTCTACATCTCCAGCAATTATCCTAGAAAACCACCCACTTTTCAAATGACAAACTAATCTTATAACTACTCAAAGATAACAAATAAATGTCAAACTACAGGTAAACCGAGGGACGTACGCACATATAGTAGAAAACGGAAGTCCAAAATAAATCATTAAGAACAGAAAGTCAACTTTAATTTTAAACTCTTTTTTCTCCCTAGGATTAAAGTGAATCTGTTAATATTAACATAGACTTTGTTTTGATAATTAATTATAACATGCATGCTACACAAATCAATTCAATGGAGTTAAAAATCATAATTACACCAAGGAGTGCAAATGACTTTACTTGCTTTTTTGGGCTGAAACAGGCTTGCTATTTCTGAATCACAAAATTTACTTATTTTCCTTAAATGTATAAAAACCAAGCCAACCTTGAAAAGGTTCTTTGACACACTTCTTACCGGTTTGGTTACTGCTGTTTAAGAAACAAGGTGACTCCTTACTCTTTTGCAGTGACTGAAAATGTGTTCTTCAGAAAGCCTTTCTTTCGTAATAAAAGCGCGGTGAAAAATCTAATTTGATTCTTTGTTTGCTGTGGATTTAATTTTTTAAAAAATAAACTGACTAACTTCAGAAGATAGTAGATTAAAAATAAATGTATTAGATTTTGCAACAGTACAATCCAAAAGCAATAACTTTCAGGATTTTTTCAGATACAAAGGATTAAAAAAAACCTGACTACCTTTATTTCTTTTGAAGACAACGCGATGACTGATGGACTTCAGCAGGAGCCAAGGTACAACAGTGTTCAGATCTGCTTTAGAAAGATCAAGGCATACACAAAATCTGCAGGTGGAAACCCGTATATATTTTGAGCGAGGGGCATCCTGAGGTTACGCAATACAAAAACTGAAGGAGAGATATTAGGAAAACACTGAAGTACCTGAGAAAACAATATTGTTAATTGAGTGGGTCACACTTTTTCTCACACCGGTAGTGCAGGGAAACAGCTGCCAGTGAAGCACTCATTTTTTAAGTGCAAGCAGCGAGGAGAGATTTTTTTCCATTGACATGTAAGAATGCATACACAACATTTAAGTCAGACATTAAATGCAGCAGGATATGGGGCCCACTGAAAATTTGATTTCACCTGCTGATACCTCCTGTAAAGAAGTAAAAAAATAATTCACTGTTAGTTTATCTGCGTAGCATGATGCAACATTTTAGTCTATTTCCAGCACGCACAAAAGAGACACGATCCTGTCAAATGACTTAAGTTGCCATTTTCTCTCATCACTGGGAGAGATCGGTTCCAACCTAAGACCTGCTGAACTAATACCAGTTGCACCCATTTACTACTCCAGAAATGCCGATATATTAACCCAGTTAATACATTATTAATTCATTCAGGACTCCTAGGTCTGGAAATTAAGCGGTATATTAATCTGGGTTTGGAAGAAGTGTCTTAGCAGCGCCAATTAATTTTTAAATTGAATTGCATATTAACAGCTTAACCGTCAGGTCAAGAGGTGCTCAGAAGTCAATTTAATATATAAGTCAATGGGACAATTGGTATGAAGAAGTACTACTCAATCTGATAACTGCACAGCTGGTCTCCATCCATAACAATATCGGTTTTGTACAACTTTATGGCAAAGATGATGTGGTTCGAGGAACAGTTTTGTCACAAGACTCCAGAGACTTAGGTCTGGTTGACTTTGCTCCTAACACAATCACACTGAGTCACTGAATTGTTGAGGCTGGACAGGATCTCTGGAGATCACCTAGTCCAACCCCATGCTCAGAGCAGGGTCAAGTAGAGCAGGTTGTTCAGGGCTGAGTCCCGTTGGGTTTTAAGTGCCTGAAAAGAGAGACTCACCAGCCTCTCTGCACAACCTGTTCTAGTGTACAAACACCCTCAACTTCTGTTATATGCTCAGAAAGTGATCTTGGAGCTGTGCGATCCTGCCTGCTTTTACCCATATTACCTACGACATTGTCGTGGTTTAGCCTCAGACGGCAACAAAGAACCACGTGCCGCTCGCACGTGCCTTCCTAACACAGGAAGGATCGTAAGAAAAGGCAAGACTCTTGGGTTGGGACAAAAGCAGTTTAACAGAACAGCAAAGGGAACAGGCAAACAACAACAACACGGACAGGGGAATATACAAACGCGATTACGGGACCGCCGCTCCGCCGCTCCCCGCCGCTCGCCGACCGGCCGGACCCGGGACGCCCCAGCCCGCTTTTAAGCAGCAAGTTCCTGCCCCCTCCCCCGGCAGCTCAGGGTGGGCGTGGCTCACATGGCATGGAATACCAGGAAAAGTTAACCCTATCCCCACCGGAACCAGGACATTATCCACCCCTTATTCCATACCATCTATGCCATGCCCAGCAGGTTCCAATGAATTGCCGCCACTTTCCCCTGTTATATATATATATATATATACACACATATAATGCCCTTAGTTTATGGGTCATCCCTCCAAAGTGTCCATTGAGTTCTTTTAATCCACGGCTTTGGGCTCCATTTGTTAAAACAGTCTCTCAGGGCAGGTGAGATGCTGGGTGGTGCTGGTCTGTTGCATGCTGTATTTTTCGGAGCTTGTGACTGGTGCACCCGGTGTGGCTCATGCACGCAGTCCGTGGGCTAAAGATGTAGATCTTGAGGAAACTGCTGGGCGCCAGCTGCTGAGATCAGTTCTTATCCCATCATCCCTGTGCCTTACTTGTAGTACAACTGATATCAATTATAGCAATGAGGACATACAGTGACAGTGTTACTTATCAATTAACAGCACACGATCTGATTCATTGGCTATTCTCGCCCAAAATCAGATCCCCATGAGGTACACATCGGACTTCCCCATCCTGCCGCATCACCCACCAAGTGCACCCAGGTCCTTGGGCAAAAGCAATCCCACGGATGGGTTTGCCTTTGCCTGAGGCAGGACTAACCCAGACTGTCTTCCCTAGCATATTCTTCATATGCACTACGGGGACTTTATCCCCTTCTACAGTACGTGGAAGTTTTGATTGGGCAGGGCCAGCCCGATTGTTAGATCCCCTGGTGTTAACTAGCCAGGTAGCTTTTGCTAAATGTGTATCCCAGTGTTTGAAAGTCCCACCACCCATTGCTCTCAGTGTAGTTTTTAACAGTCCATTGTATCGTTCTATCTTCCCAGAGGCTGGTGCGTGATAGGGGATGTGATACACCCACTCGATACCATGCTCTTTGGCCCAGGTGTCTATGAGGCTGTTTCGGAAATGAGTCCCGTTATCCGACTCAATTCTCTCTGGGGTACCATGTCGCCACAGGACTTGCTTCTCAAGGCCCAGGATAGTGTTCCGGGCAGTGGCATGGGGCACAGGGTATGTTTCCAGCCATCCAGTGGTTGCTTCCACCATTGTGAGCACATAGCGCTTGCCTTGACGGGTTTGTGGCAGTGTGATATAATCAATCTCCCAGGCCTCCCCATATTTGTATTTCAGCCATCGCCCTCCATACCAAAGAGGCTTCAAACGCTTGGCTTGTTTGATTGCAGCGCATGTCTCACATTCATGGATGACCTGTGCAATAGTGTCCATGGTCAAGTCCACCCCTCGGTCACGAGCCCATCTATATGTCGCATCTCTCCCTTGATGGCCTGAGGAGTCATGGGCCCACCGAGCTATGAATAGTTCACCCTTACGTTGCCAGTCCAGATCCACTTGAGCCACTTCAATCCTAGCGGCCCGATCCACCTGCTGGTTGTTCTGATGTTCCTCCGTGGCCCGATTCTTCGGTACATGGGCATCTACATGGCGTACTTTCACAACCAGATTCTCTATCCGGGCAGCAATATCTTTCCACAGTTCAGCAGCCCAGATGGGTTTGCCTCTGCGCTGCCAGTTGCCCTGCTTCCACTGCTGTAACCACCCCCACAGAGCATTTGCCACCATCCATGAGTCAGTGTAGAGATAAAGTACTGGCCATTTTTCTCGCTCAGCAATGTCCAAAGCCAGCTGAATAGCCTTCACCTCTGCAAACTGGCTCGATTCACCCTGTCCCTCACTGGCTTCTGCAACCCGTCGTGTAGGACTCCACACAGCAGCCTTCCACTTTCGATGCTTTCCCACAATACGGCAGGACCCATCAGTGAACAGGGCATATTTCTTCTCATTTTCTGGCAGTTTATTATATGGTGGGGCCTCTTCTGCACGCGTCACCTCCTCCTCTGGTGACATTCCGAAATCCTTGCCTTCTGGCCAGTCCATGATCACTTCCAGAATTCCTGGGCGACTGGGGTTTCCCATTCGAGTTCGCTGCGTGATCAGTGCAATCCACTTACTCCATGTAGCATCGGTTGCATGATGTGTGGTGGGGACCCTTTCTCTGAACATCCAACCCAGCACCGGCAGTCGAGGTGCTAAGAGGAGCTGTGCTTCTGTACCAACTACTTCCGAAGCAGCTCGAACCCCCTCATATGCTGCCAATATCTCTTTTTCTGTTGGAGTGTAGCGGGCTTCGGATCCTCTGTATCCACGACTCCAAAACCCTAGGGGTCGACCTCGAGTCTCCCCTGGTGCTTTCTGCCAGAGGCTCCAGGTAGGGCCGTTCTCCCCGGCTGCGGTATAGAGCACATTTTTAACATCTTGTCCTGCCCGGACTGGCCCCAGGGCCACTGCATGGACTATTTCCTGTTTGATTTGTTCAAAAGCTTGTCGTTGCTCAGGACCCCATTTAAAATCATTCTTCTTCCGGGTTACTTGATACAGAGGGCTTACAATTTGACTGTAATCTGGGATATGCATTCTCCAAAAACCCACAATACCTAAGAAAGCCTGTGTTTCCTTTTTACTAGTTGGTGGAGACATAGCTGCTATTTTGTTGATCACATCCATTGGAATCTGACGGCGTCCATCTTGCCATTTTATTCCTAAAAACTGGATCTCCTGCGCAGGTCCCTTGACCTTACTTCGCTTTATAGCAAAACCAGCATTCAGAAGGATTTGGACTATTTTACTCCCTTTCTCAAAAACTTCTTCTGCTGTGTTTCCCCATACAATGATGTCATCAATGTACTGCAGATGTTCTGGAGCTTCACCCTGTTCCAGTGCAGTCTGGATCAGTCCATGGCAAATGGTGGGGCTGTGTTTCCACCCCTGGGGCAGTCGATTCCAGGTGTATTGGACGCCCCTCCAAGTGAAAGCAAACTGTGGCCTGCACTCTGCTGCCAAAGGGATTGAGAAGAATGCATTCGCTATATCAATCGTGGCATACCACTTGGCTGCCTTGGACTCCAGTTCGTACTGCAGTTCTAGCATGTCCGGCACGGCAGCACTCAGCGGTGGCGTGACTTCATTCAGACCACGATAGTCTACAGTTAGCCTCCACTCTCCATTAGATTTTCGCACCGGCCATATGGGACTGTTAAAGGGTGAGCGAGTCTTGCTGATCACTCCTTGAACCTCTAGTTGACGAATCAGCTCATGGATGGGAATCAGAGAGTCTCGGTTAGTGCGATACTGCCGCCGATGCACCGTTGTGGTAGCAATCGGCACCTGTTGTTCTTTGACCCTCAACAACCCCACAACAGAAGAATCCTCCGAGAGACCAGGCAAGGCAGACAACTGTTTAACTTCCTCTGTCTCCAAAGCAGCTATGCCAAAGGCCCAGCGGTACCCTTTTGGGTCCTTAAAATACCCTCTCCTGAGGTAATCTATACCAAGGATGCATGGAGCCTCTGGGCCAGTCACAATGGGATGCTTTTGCCACTCATTCCCAGTTAGGCTCACTTCTGCCTCCAGTACAGTCAACTCTTGGGATCCCCCTGTCACCCCAGAAATACAAATGGGTTCTGCCCCTCTATAGCTTGATGGTATTAAAGTACACTGCGCACCCGTGTCCACGAGAGCCTTATACTCCTGTGGGTCTGATGTGCCAGGCCATCGAATCCACACCGTCCAATAAACCCGGTTGTCCCTTTCCTCCACCTGGCCGGAGGCAGGGCCCCCCTAATACTCGTCATAGTATCCATTACTCACTTCTTGCATAAATGACTTGGAAGTTCCTTCAAGAGGATCAGAAGCAAGATCAGGCCTTCTGCTTTGTCTGGGGAACGGCCCACTGGAAACTGGGGCGGCACTTTTCCTGGAGGGATCCCCTTTTGTGGTTGTCCTTCCTTGCAACTCCTGTACCCGTGTCCGCAGGATCGAAGTAGGTCGTCCATCCCACTTCCTCATGTCCTCTCCGTGGTCCCGCAGGTAGAACCACAGGGTGCCTCGTGGTGTGTACCCTCTGTACTCTCTCTCTTGAGTGGGGAAATGCCTGCTTCTAATAGCTGAGATGCTGGCCCGTGCAGGTGGGGAGTAGAACATATTCTCTTCAAGTTGCTGGACCTTCCGCGACAGTTTCTCCACAGCTGAGACAAGGGGGGAAGAGAGACTTTCTTCATATCGCCGGAGCCGGCCAGCTACCTCATCCACCGTTGGTCCCTCTTCACCTTTCCATTCCATTACTGCCAGGGAGTTGGCATATGACGATGGTGCGCTCCGTACAAACTTCCGCCACATGGGCCTTGTGCATCGCACCTCATCAGGGTCTGTGGGTAAGTCGGCATTGTCCAAGTCATAGTAAATCATCTCCCGCACGGCTAATTCTCTCAGGTACTGGATACCTCTTTCCATGGTAGTCCACTTGCTTGGCTGACATACAACATCCTCACTGAAGGGGTACCTCTCCCTCACGCCTAACAGGAGTCGTTTCCAGAGGCTGAGGGCTTGGGTCTTTTTCCCAATCGCCTTGTCAATGCCGCCTTCCCTAGACAGGGATCCCAGCTGCCTGGCCTCCCTACCCTCTAATTCCAGGCTACTGGCCCCATTATCCCAGCACCGGAGCAGCCAGGTGACAATGTGCTCGCCTGAAAGTCGGCTGAAGTCTTTTCGCATATCCCGCAGCTCACTCAAGGATAGGGATCGAGTAATTATCTCTGGTTCTGCCTCTTCCTCCTGCTCTCGTGATGGCCCTGGTTCATCATCATCTCTTACTAAGCGAACTGATTTCTTTGTGTACTTCTTCTTCTGTATGGGGGCAACTGATACCGGCACGGGTTGGTTCTCTGGTTCAGTGGCAGTGGCTACCACGGGGGTTGCAGTAGCGGCAGTGGCTACCACGGGGGTTGCAGCAGCCGCAGTGTCCGCCGCAGGGGTTGCAGCAGCCGCAGTGTCCGCCGCAGGGGTTGCAGCAGCCGCAGTGTCCGCCGCAGGGGTTGCAGCAGCCGCAGGGGCCGCCGCAGGGGTTGCAGCAGCCGCAGGGGCCGCCGCAGGGGTTGCAGCAGCCGCAGGGGCCGCCGCAGGGGTTGCAGCAGCCGCAGGGGCCGCCGCAGGGGTTGCAGCAGCCGCAGGGGCCGCCGCAGGGGTTGCAGCAGCCGCAGGGGCCGCCGCAGGGGTTGCAGCAGCCGCAGGGGCCGCCGCAGCCGCAGGGGCCGCCGGTCTGGTTTCCATCTCTTCCCCTTGAGGGTGCTGCATAATTCTGAGCAGTGCCTGGTAGATACTGGCCAGGGCCCAGCACAGCGCGGTGAGTTGTGCCTCTCTAGAATAGCCACAACATTTTCCCTTCAAATATTCTACCACTTTATCAGGGTCCTGTAATTGTTCAGGGGTGAAGTCCCAGACCATTGGAGGCGAGTAGTTCTCTAGGTACCTGCCCATGCTCTCCCACATGCCATGCCACCCCTGACTATCCAGCCTCGGAGCAGATCTCCGGGTGGTAGTCTTAAATAGTCGCTTAACCCTAAACAAGACCTGGAACGTATTCAGGAGACATAGCACTAGGAACACACTAGTTTGAGTATCCCAAGGATATTCAAGATTCTCAAAAGCTGTCATACCTGACCCGAAGGAGAAAAGGGAGGCAAAAGGGCTGGGGAAACTATTAACAAATTCTGAGAGACTGTGTCCAATGTACGGACAGGACAACAAAACCACATAAACACCCCAAAATAACCGTCTGAACAGTGATGTTATCATATCATAAACAGATATCGCACAGGACAGCAGAATGATAATCCTCATCCCTCTTCCAGACATGGTAAACAGCATCGCAGGGAGTACATAAGCCATATAGGAATTTATGTAACACAGCCATGAGAACAAACCAAGCAACATGATGACCAGTGACTACTTACCTAATAAGATAAATGCATACAAGAAAAAAAACCAAAACCGTTTTTTCCACGTTCTAGTTGGATTCTGTCATTATCTCAACCCTTCGAGCCCCACGTTGGGCGCCAAAAAGGACTGTCGTGGTTTAGCCTCAGACGGCAACAAAGAACCACGTGCCGCTCGCACGTGCCTTCCTAACACAGGAAGGATCGTAAGAAAAGGCAAGACTCTTGGGTTGGGACAAAAGCAGTTTAACAGAACAGCAAAGGGAACAGGCAAACAACAACAACACGGACAGGGGAATATACAAACGCGATGACGGGACCGCCGCTCCGCCGCTCCCCGCCGCTCGCCGACCGGCCGGACCCGGGACGCCCCAGCCCGCTTTTAAGCAGCAAGTTCCTGCCCCCTCCCCCGGCAGCTCAGGGTGGGCGTGGCTCACATGGCATGGAATACCAGGAAAAGTTAACCCTATCCCCACCGGAACCAGGACAGACATCTGGCTTATAAACTGTTCAGAGCATGAACCATCTCTTACGATGTAACTGCATAGCAAAAAGCTCATGGTGATAGTAGGAGTCCTACAAGAAATGTCTGGGAGATCATTCAGTTTGAAGGCTAAAGTGAAAAAAAGACACATCCCAAATCAATATATATCACAATGTCTTAGGGAGGTCATTTGATTCTTTGTAAAGTTCTTTCTGATGACAGTAGTTCTTTCCCTCTTCCTCTCCACCCTATTAAAAAACTAATTTTAAAATCTCAATGTATGGCATTAGTCTCATTATTTACCTGATGGTATGTTCATGCTTATTCCACTACCTCATTATTAACTTTAGGGTGAAAAACAATGGAGTGAAGAACATCATGTTGCAGTAGCAGAGCTGTGGATTGGAGGTACAAATTCATACATCATTAGCTGAAAGGGACAAAAGAATAAGTGTTACTGTCTTCAGATATAGCAACCCAGACCCTGGACATGACAAGAAAGAACAAGGCTTGCAAATGAAGAATCCTTATGAGAACAAAGTACCATCATGGCATGGTTATGAAGTTATGAGAGCTCTGACGCTATTTAGGTAGAAGAAAACCTACATGCTTGTCCTTGAATGAAGTATCTCAGATTAATTAAATAATCTGCAGGAAATTTCCAAAATAATCTAATTGCCCATCCAGCATTTCTTTTTCAGGTGCGCTTCTAACTACACAGTCAGTTACTAAGAACCTTTTTCCCTTTGAATAGTGATAAAAAATTCAACACCTATGCCAGTCTAGGAAACACAGTATTTCTTTCATTCCCAGCTATCTTATAACAAGGCAATGATAAAGTACAGTATCTTTTCCTCCCAGCACAAGCAAATACATTTCCAAAGACAAAATCAGAATAATTTGACTTTTGAAACCTTTTTTCTATTTTTATATTCTGTGTGTTCAACACAAATCTCTCAACTGACTGCAGGAAGAACTAAATTGTGCCTGCCTTGCTTCATGAGAGTGGGGCACACTTCTTTAAATTCAGTGCAAGTCCCTCTCTAAGAGCTTTTTGTGGGATAAGTCAGGGTTCTGTGGTTGAGCCCCAAATATTCCTGGAGACTGTGGACTTGACCTACAACTTGCAGGAGCAAATATCTTGAATTGAAATCTTGATTGAGCCTTCTGTCTTCAAATCATTAGGTTTAGGTCATTATAACAGATGAAGCTTCTTTTTTTCTGAAAAAGTCATCCAAGAACAGACCTTCAGCATTAGTGACCTGGCAATACAGTACCAGTCTACTCTGTGAGCTATTATTGATGGAAGCACCTGTGTAGAAATGTTCTTATTGAGCCTAATGTACAACCAGTAGCATGACTGAGCATGAAGCCATATTCTGAGAATAATGCCAAAACTGCAGAATATTGTAATTTAGCCTCCTTGAATGCATTTTTGTTTTCAATCATCTCAATTCCAAAGCAAAGCCCACCATGTGCTTTTAAGTGTGTGTGAACCAATTCCAGAACTATATAAACAAAATGGAATAAAAGCTCAGTGGCGAGTTTTTATGAGGACACTATGCATATGCAGGGTACGCAAATGCCTTTATGTCACATCATCTGGGAAACACACACGCTGGGTGCAGGGCAGAGAGAAGGGGTTATCAGCCTCTCAGTTTACCCTAGCATTCAAGTTTGGGGAGTATTTATACATCATTCTGGAATGAAGCCCTGGTAATTGAAAAACATTTTTGCCACTAAGCTTAGTGTGATGATACTTTCACCTAAACGCTCATCCATCACTAGATAATCCTTCAATACAACCAGCTTTTGGAAGCAATCTGAATGTTTTTTGCAGTTGTGAAAAGCATCCACAGCAGGGAGTGGAGACTAGCTGGAGCCTGGTCCTCCATCTGCCATGGGACAGCACAAGCCAGCAACCCCGTTGAATTTAGAAGCTTGGCAGAGCAATGGAAATAAGACATCATCCTCACCCAACTAAATGCTCTAAAGCTTCAGGCTTACTAAGGTAAAAAAGTTGAGAATTTGGCCAGTTCAGTGCTTTGGCACCACTTGCACTGAAGTGCTAAATTGACTGAGGTGTAAATCTTTCCTACACTGTTTTGCTCGTGCTTGGCCTCTGAGCAGTGACAGGCGTTTGGGTGAGTTTGGGCAGGTATTATTTTACAGCCATTTTCTCTAATCTCCTCGCTGTGCCATGCTTTAATATTTAATGGAAACGTATCTACAAAACATGTAACCTTTTATAAATTTCCATGGTGATGTCTGTGAGAAAATACGCTACTTCTAACTTCAGAAGTATTTGTTAATTTTCATGACAAAAAGTCTTCACAATCACATTAAGCACAAGAATTTTGACATGGAAAGGTGATTCCTCTCAAAGAGATGAGAGAGATGTGCAAATAAGGTTCTGAATGGACACGCTGTCACAATTTTACGTGGAACATGAACAATACATCCCTAGAATAATACGCTTTCATTTTATCTTTTATAAGTTCATAAAATATTCATCTTCTTTCCCAGCTACGCTGCGAGATCAATCTCAGCAGCACTGTTAGTTCATAGGAAACGTAAAATGAAACTGATTAGAGACATGAAAGAGGAAAACCTCATTTTGGTCTAATCCAAGGGAAATGAAAATGCAGCAAGGAAAAAAGAATTCAGGGAATAGGTCTTTTGTAGTTTGTTAATCGAAGATATCATCACATAAGAGCAATAACTCATTTTTAGAGATACTTTAATTGTGAAATAAACCATTGAATAATAAATATCATAATGGGAAATGAAGATACGAGAAATTCAAATTCAGTGAAAGTTACAGGCTAATCCACATCATTCAATGTGGTAATACTCTTGTGCTATCCAATGAGGCTTACCGGTGAGTACGGGGTAATTGAAGCTAGCGAGTGCACAAACCGGTGCCAGGGTAGTGGAGAAGCTGTCATTCCAAACCCAGGCAGCTACCTGGCCAATTCATTTGGTATTTTTCGGAAACCCAGCCACCACCGCCCCGTGTGCTGCGAGGATGTCGGCAGCAGTAATTCAATGTGCGAGCCTCACGCTTCTCTTTCCATTCGTGGGAACAGATATTTGTAGGCTTGCTGTCTTTCCAGAGTGAGGTCAAATTTAAAGGATTATTTTCTGACAGCGTATTCTGTGCAGTTCTGTTTCTGTCTTATTCTGTCTCCTAGTGTGGGTATTTACAGGGACGCAATTTAAACTTGCATTTCTGTGGAAAGAGGCCACCATTTGTTTATTTTAACATCTCTTACCAAATTTATTTTGACAGCCTGTCTCCCAGAACTTTGTCCCTGGGGAAATTTTTGACCTCCAACAAGTTTCCTGCATCTCACCTTAATCAAGTCACGAGCAGCTAGCAAGAGCAGCACAGGAAGTATGTAATACCGAGGTTTGATAAGAAGAGAGAGGAAGGAGACTGCAAAAGACCACATTTAAAACAAACACCAATTCAGAGATGATCAGGAGAGAACAAAATGTCTCCTGCAATCTTATAAACTCATTGTAAACTATACTATTTAGATGAACTCCTCTCATTAAGTTGTCCTTCGCTACAAAAGGCAGCATTTATTTTTTCAGTACAGGCATGGAGACTATTTTCTTTACATCCCGGAGCAATGAGATTTGCCCTCTGCAACAGCTACTGCCACAGCAGAAATCCTCTAATGGGCTGAGAAAGCTGAGTATTTCCCATTACCTTCCAATCTAACCAGATATGTTTTACAAAGTTTTGAAGACTACAATCAAATAATGGTTTATTTTGAAGCACTGATGGCCAAAACTATGGAA
Organism: Larus michahellis; assembly: GCF_964199755.1. NCBI lineage: Eukaryota > Metazoa > Chordata > Aves > Charadriiformes > Laridae > Larus > Larus michahellis. Next base: position 12,945,075 of record NC_133896.1, read on the forward strand.
GGTTTTTGGCCTGAGACTTAAAAAAACCCCAACCAAATCCTTCTTTGGCTTTGTAGTAAAATAAAACATGTATTTTTTTATCAAAGCTTTCAGAATGTGGAGGACTTGGGAAAAGAGGTTTGAGATAAATAGCCTGCGGTTTTAGCCTTTCTGAAGCAAAAGGTCTCAAAATCCGGAAAACTGGAAAATATTATATTAGTAATAATATAAGGCTCATACTAGTAAAATTAGGCTCGTAAAAGATGTGAGTGGCAGTAGTAAACATCATAACAAACTTTTAGTGATTTTTTGGTGAAATTTGCATCTGCAAAGGGTAGGAATTTGGAATTTTTATCCAAAGAAAAAAAGGACTTAGAAGCTTCTCAGAATCCCAAGGACCAACATTTAAAATTCCCAGCAGAAGACAGTGAAAGCAGCTAAGATACTGGAGCTCTCCTGGTGGGAATATTAACTAGTACAATCTTCTCAGGCAACTAAAGACATAGGCAAAAATTTAGTGAATTTGGATTTAAACATGACGATTCTGCCCAACTCCTAGATGGACATACGTCCTGTGGTGGACATATGTGGTTGTAGCATTGAGAAGCCTCACTTAAGAATAAGGCTGTCAGGTAGTGGGCATCTAAATAGAAAACTGTGAGAGAAAAGAGGGATTATGCCCATACTAAAAGGGAAAAAATAAGAGTTGGCAATGTCACGTAGTCGGCACCCAGTCACACAGGAAGCATGAGCCGAAGATGGAAATTTAATGTCTTCTGAGTTCAAGTCCCTTGTTACAAACACAATTACAAGGTAGAGAACTCCATTCCTGCATAAATAATAGTAGATAATGGATGTATTTTCCTTTTTTTGCCCTATGGCACGTGCAATACATCATTTTCCACTTGAGGAATTCACTTATCCAAAAATGTTGCATACTGAAAATACAGACAGAATTCAGTTACTTTTGTACTGAATCTGTAGTGTTACCATAGGAAGGATTACTTTCCAGCTACAAAATACATTTATTTACCGAAGTCTCACACTTCAGCTTACTCATGTGCTCAACTTTACTCCCAAAAGTACAGTGACTTACTGGTTCCTGTGTACCAGATTTAAAGGGATAATAAAAGGCATTTGTGTTGTGTTTGGTGAACGTGTTTCATTACGTGCTGTTATTACTTCTCCCCATAGGAAATCCCTCGCGCTCGATGCCCTTACATTCACGCTCAGGACCAGTGCATGCCCTCCTGGGATGAAACCCGATGGAAGGGACTAACAGAAAGATCTTGGCAAGTCACAAAGTCAGGGGCCAGGCGGAAAATCTGCAAATTCGCCCCCTCAGCCACGTGCCGGCACACTTGCTCTGTCAGTGACCAAGATAATCTTGTTTTACAGCTACCCCTCTATCGCCATAAAATTGAAACAAAGTTATCTGAAAGAGTATAACTAACTGCTACAAAAGGACTTTATATAAGGTTTGGTTTCCTCGCCATATATTTTCAAATAGAAGACGAAAGCAAACTATGCATTTCCATCAGTGTCCTTACTACCCTAGAGCCCGAGACCATAAACCAGTAGCTTAGTGTTGTACATATATTGTGGTGAACATGAAGTTATTTAGAAACTGACTTTTAATTATCAGACAAATCAACAATTTCAATACTATACTAGCAGAATGACTACAAACTGTATTAAGAAACAGTGACCCCTTTAGCAGAGTAGGCTTTAGTAGAGCAGAGGCCTCATGTCCTGGTTCCGGTGGGGATAGGGTTAACTTTTCCTGGTATTCCATGCCATGTGAGCCACGCCCACCCTGAGCTGCCGGGGGAGGGGGCAGGAAGTTGCTGCTTAAAAGCGGGCTGGGGCGTCCTGGGTCCGGCCGGTCGGCGAGCGGCGGGGAGCGGCGGTTCTGTAATTGCGTTTGTATATTCCCCTATCCGTGTTGTTGTTGTTGTTTGCCTGTTCCCTTTACTGTCCTGTTAAACTGCCTTTGTCCCAACCCAAGGGTCTTGCCTTTTCTTACGATCCTTCCTGTGTTAGGAAGGCACGTGCGAGCGGCACGTGGTTCTTTGTTGCCATCTGAGGCTAAACCACGACAGTCCTTTTTGGCGCCCAACGTGGGGCTCGAAGGGTTGAGATAACTGGTCATCATGTTGCTTGGTTTGTTCTCATGGCTGTGTTACATAAATTCCTATATGGCTTATGTACTCCCTGCGATGCTGTTTACCATGTCTGGAAGAGGGATGAGGATTATCATTCTGCTGTCCTGTGCGATATCTGTTTATGATATGATAACATCACTGTTCAGATGGTTATTTTGGGGTGTTTATGTGGTTTTGTTGTCCTGTCCGTACATTGGACACCGTCTCTCAGAATTTGTTAATAGTTTCCCCAGCCCTTTTGCCTCCCTTTTCTCCTTCGGGTCAGGTATGACAGCTTTTGAGAATCTTGAATATCCTTGGGATACTCAAACTAGTGTGTTCCTAGTGCTATGTCTCCTGAATACGTTCCAGGTCTTGTTTAGGGTTAAGCGACTATTTAAGACTACCACCCGGAGATCTGCTCCGAGGCTGGATAGTCAGGGGTGGCATGGCATGTGGGAGAGCATGGGCAGGTACCTAGAGAACTACTCGCCTCCAATGGTCTGGGACTTCACCCCTGAACAATTACAGGACCCTGATAAAGTGGTAGAATATTTGAAGGGAAAATGTTGTGGCTATTCTAGAGAGGCACAACTCACCGCGCTGTGCTGGGCCCTGGCCAGTATCTACCAGGCACTGCTCAGAATTATGCAGCACCCTCAAGGGGAAGAGATGGAAACCAGACCGGCAGCCCCTGCGGCGGCCCCTGCGGCTGCTGCAACCCCTGCGGCAGACACTGCGGCTACTGCAACCCCCGTGGTAGCCACTGCCACTGAACCAGAGAACCAACCCGTGCCGGTATCAGTTGCCCCCATACAGAAGAAGAAGTACACAAAGAAATCAGTTCGCTTAGTAAGAGATGATGATGAACCAGGGCCATCACGAGAGCAGGAGGAAGAGGCAGAACCAGAGATAATTACTCGATCCCTATCCTTGAGTGAGCTGCGGGATATGCGAAAAGATTTCAGCCGACTTTCAGGCGAGCACATTGTCACCTGGCTGCTCCGGTGCTGGGATAATGGGGCCAGTAGCCTGGAATTAGAGGGTAGGGAGGCCAGGCAGCTGGGATCCCTGTCTAGGGAAGGCGGCATTGACAAGGCGATTGGGAAAAAGACCCAAGCCCTCAGCCTCTGGAAACGACTCCTGTTAGGCGTGAGGGAGAGGTACCCCTTCAGTGAGGATGTTGTATGTCAGCCAAGCAAGTGGACTACCATGGAAAGAGGTATCCAGTACCTGAGAGAATTAGCCGTGCGGGAGATGATTTATTATGACTTGGACAATGCCGACTTACCCACAGACCCTGATGAGGTGCGATGCACAAGGCCCATGTGGCGGAAGTTTGTACGGAGCGCACCATCGTCATATGCCAACTCCCTGGCAGTAATGGAATGGAAAGGTGAAGAGGGACCAACGGTGGATGAGGTAGCTGGCCGGCTCCGGCGATATGAAGAAAGTCTCTCTTCCCCCCTTGTCTCAGCTGTGGAGAAACTGTCGCGGAAGGTCCAGCAACTTGAAGAGAATATGTTCTACTCCCCACCTGCACGGGCCAGCATCTCAGCTATTAGAAGCAGGCATTTCCCCACTCAAGAGAGAGAGTACAGAGGGTACACACCACGAGGCACCCTGTGGTTCTACCTGCGGGACCACGGAGAGGACATGAGGAAGTGGGATGGACGACCTACTTCGATCCTGCGGACACGGGTACAGGAGTTGCAAGGAAGGACAACCACAAAAGGGGATCCCTCCAGGAAAAGTGCCGCCCCAGTTTCCAGTGGGCCGTTCCCCAGACAAAGCAGAAGGCCTGATCTTGCTTCTGATCCTCTTGAAGGAACTTCCAAGTCATTTATGCAAGAAGTGAGTAACGGATACTATGACGAGTATTAGGGGGGCCCTGCCTCCGGCCAGGTGGAGGAAAGGGACAACCGGGTTTATTGGACGGTGTGGATTCGATGGCCTGGCACATCAGACCCACAGGAGTATAAGGCTCTAGTGGACACGGGTGCGCAGTGTACTTTAATACCATCAAGCTATAGAGGGGCAGAACCCATTTGTATTTCTGGGGTGACAGGGGGATCCCAAGAGTTGACTGTACTGGAGGCAGAAGTGAGCCTAACTGGGAATGAGTGGCAAAAGCATCCCATTGTGACTGGCCCAGAGGCTCCATGCATCCTTGGTATAGATTACCTCAGGAGAGGGTATTTTAAGGACCCAAAAGGGTACCGCTGGGCCTTTGGCATAGCTGCTTTGGAGACAGAGGAAGTTAAACAGTTGTCTGCCTTGCCTGGTCTCTCGGAGGATTCTTCTGTTGTGGGGTTGTTGAGGGTCAAAGAACAACAGGTGCCGATTGCTACCACAACGGTGCATCGGCGGCAGTATCGCACTAACCGAGACTCTCTGATTCCCATCCATGAGCTGATTCGTCAACTAGAGGTTCAAGGAGTGATCAGCAAGACTCGCTCACCCTTTAACAGTCCCATATGGCCGGTGCGAAAATCTAATGGAGAGTGGAGGCTAACTGTAGACTATCGTGGTCTGAATGAAGTCACGCCACCGCTGAGTGCTGCTGTGCCGGACATGCTAGAACTCCAGTACGAACTGGAGTCCAAGGCAGCCAAGTGGTATGCCACGATTGATATAGCGAATGCATTCTTCTCAATCCCTTTGGCAGCAGAGTGCAGGCCACAGTTTGCTTTCACTTGGAGGGGCGTCCAATACACCTGGAATCGACTGCCCCAGGGGTGGAAACACAGCCCCACCATTTGCCATGGACTGATCCAGACTGCACTGGAACAGGGTGAAGCTCCAGAACATCTGCAGTACATTGATGACATCATTGTATGGGGAAACACAGCAGAAGAAGTTTTTGAGAAAGGGAGTAAAATAGTCTAAATCCTTCTGAACGCTGGTTTTGCTATAAAGCGAAGTAAGGTCAAGGGACCTGCGCAGGAGATCCAGTTTTTAGGAATAAAATGGCAAGATGGACGCCGTCAGATTCCAATGGATGTGATCAACAAAATAGCAGCTATGTCTCCACCAATTAGTAAAAAGGAAACACAGGCTTTCTTAGGTATTGTGGGTTTTTGGAGAATGCATATCCCAGATTACAGTCAAATTGTAAGCCCTCTGTATCAAGTAACCCGGAAGAAGAATGATTTTAAATGGGGTCCTGAGCAACGACAAGCTTTTGAACAAATCAAACAGGAAATAGTCCATGCAGTGGCCCTGGGGCCAGTCCGGGCAGGACAAGATGTTAAAAATGTGCTCTATACCGCAGCCGGGGAGAACGGCCCTACCTGGAGCCTCTGGCAGAAAGCACCAGGGGAGACTCGAGGTCGACCCCTAGGGTTTTGGAGTCGTGGATACAGAGGATCCGAAGCCCGCTACACTCCAACAGAAAAAGAGATATTGGCAGCATATGAAGGGGTTGGAGCTGCTTCGGAAGTAGTTGGTACAGAAGCACAGCTCCTCTTAGCACCTCGACTGCCGGTGCTGGGTTGGATGTTCAAAGAAAGGGTCCCCACCACACATCATGCAACCGATGCTACATGGAGTAAGTGGATTGCACTGATCACGCAGTGAACTCGAATGGGAAACCCCAGTCGCCCAGGAATTCTGGAAGTGATCATGGACTGGCCAGAAGGCAAGGATTTCGGAATGTCACCAGAGGAGGAGGTGACGCGTGCAGAAGAGGCCCCACCATATAATAAACTGCCAGAAAATGAGAAGAAATATGCCCTGTTCACTGATGGGTCCTGCCGTATTGTGGGAAAGCATCGAAAGTGGAAGGCTGCTGTGTGGAGTCCTACACGACGGGTTGCAGAAGCCAGTGAGGGACAGGGTGAATCGAGCCAGTTTGCAGAGGTGAAGGCTATTCAGCTGGCTTTGGACATTGCTGAGCGAGAAAAATGGCCAGTACTTTATCTCTACACTGACTCATGGATGGTGGCAAATGCTCTGTGGGGGTGGTTACAGCAGTGGAAGCAGGGCAACTGGCAGCGCAGAGGCAAACCCATCTGGGCTGCTGAACTGTGGAAAGATATTGCTGCCCGGATAGAGAATCTGGTTGTGAAAGTACGCCATGTAGATGCCCATGTACCGAAGAATCGGGCCACGGAGGAACATCAGAACAACCAGCAGGTGGATCGGGCCGCTAGGATTGAAGTGGCTCAGGTGGATCTGGACTGGCAACGTAAGGGTGAACTATTCATAGCTCGGTGGGCCCATGACTCCTCAGGCCATCAAGGGAGAGATGCGACATATAGATGGGCTCGTGACCGAGGGGTGGACTTGACCATGGACACTATTGCACAGGTCATCCATGAATGTGAGACATGCGCTGCGATCAAGCAAGCCAAGCGTTTGAAGCCTCTTTGGTATGGAGGGCGATGGCTGAAATACAAATATGGGGAGGCCTGGCAGATTGATTATATCACACTGCCACAAACCCGTCAAGGCAAGCGCTATGTGCTCACAATGGTGGAAGCAACCACTGGATGGCTGGAAACATACCCTGTGCCCCATGCCACTGCCCGGAACACTATCCTGGGCCTTGAAAAGCAAGTCCTGTGGCGACATGGTACCCCAGAGAGAATTGAGTCGGACAACGGGACTCATTTCCGAAACAGCCTCATAGACACCTGGGCCAAAGAGCATGGTATCGAGTGGGTGTATCACATCCCCTATCACGCACCAGCCTCTGGGAAGATAGAACGATACAATGGACTGTTAAAAACTACACTGAGAGCAATGGGTGGTGGGACTTTCAAACACTGGGATACACATTTAGCAAAAGCTACCTGGCTAGTTAACACCAGGGGATCTAACAATCGGGCTGGCCCTGCCCAATCAAAACTTCCACGTACTGTAGAAGGGGATAAAGTCCCCGTAGTGCATATGAAGAATATGCTAGGGAAGACAGTCTGGGTTAGTCCTGCCTCAGGCAAAGGCAAACCCATCCGTGGGATTGCTTTTGCCCAAGGACCTGGGTGCACTTGGTGGGTGATGCGGCAGGATGGGGAAGTCCGATGTGTACCTCATGGGGATCTGATTTTGGGCGAGAATAGCCAATGAATCAGATTGTGTGCTGTTAATTGATAAGTAACACTGTCACTGTATGTCCTCATTGCTATAATTGATATCAGTTGTACTACAAGTAAGGCACAGGGATGATGGGATAAAAACTGATCTCAGCAGCTGGCGCCCAGCAGTTTCCTCAAGATCTACATCTTCAGCCCACGGACTGCGTGCATGAGCCACACCAGGTGCACCAGTCACAAGCTCTGAAAAATACAGCATGCAACAGACCAGCACCAGCCAGCATCTCACCTGCCCTGAGAGACTGTTCTAACAAATGGAGCCCAAAGCCGTGGATTAAAAGAACTCAACGGACACTTTGGAGGGATGACCCATAAACTAAGGGCATTATATGTGTGTATATATATATATATAACAGGGGAAAGTGGTGGCAATTCATTGGAACCTGCTGGGCATGGCATAGATGGTATGGAATAAGGGGTGGATAATGTCCTGGTTCCGGTGGGGATAGGGTTAACTTTTCCTGGTATTCCATGCCATGTGAGCCACGCCCACCCTGAGCTGCCGGGGGAGGGGGCAGGAAGTTGCTGCTTAAAAGCGGGCTGGGGCGTCCTGGGTCCGGCCGGTCGGCGAGCGGCGGGGAGCGGCGGTTCTGTAATTGCGTTTGTATATTCCCCTATCCGTGTTGTTGTTGTTGTTTGCCTGTTCCCTTTACTGTCCTGTTAAACTGCCTTTGTCCCAACCCAAGGGTCTTGCCTTTTCTTACGATCCTTCCTGTGTTAGGAAGGCACGTGCGAGCGGCACGTGGTTCTTTGTTGCCATCTGAGGCTAAACCACGACACCTCAGCAAAGAAGTGACTGTAGAAACATTTGGGAAACTGAAGGATAACAAGATGTTATGTCTTGTAGTTTCTCTTTTTAGACATTCTTTTCCTACTGACTTTTGAACTAAAATATCTTTATCAATGATCTGGATGAGGGGATTGAGTGCACCGTCAGTAAATTTGCAGATGACAGTAAGTTAGGTGGGAATCTTGATCTGCCTGAGGGTCTGAAGGCTCTGCAGAGGGATCTGGACAGGCTGGATGGATGGGCCGAGGCCAATGGTACGAGGTGCAACAAGGCCAAGTGCCAGGTCCTGCACTTGGGTCACAACAACCCCATGCAGCGCTACAGGCTTGGGGCAGAGTGGCTGGAGAGCTGCCTGGTGGAAAAGGACCTGGGGGTGTTGGTCAACTGCTGGCTGAATATGAGCCAGCGGTGTGCCCAGGTGGCCAAGAAGGCCAACAGCATCCTGGCCTTTATCAGGAGCGGTGTGGTGAGTAGGACTAGGGAAGTGATCTTCCCCCTGAACTCAGCACTGGGGAGGCCCCACCTCGAGTACTGTGTCCAGTTTTGGGCCCTCACCACAAAAAAGACATTGAGGTGCTGGAGCGTGTCCAGAGAAGGACAGCAAAGCTGGTGAGGCATCTGGAGAATAAATCTTATGAGGAGCGGCTGAGGGAGCTGGGGTTGTTCAGCCTGGAGAAAAAGAGGCTGAGGGGAGACCTAATCGCTCTCTACAACTACCTGAAAGGAGGTTGTAGAGAGGTGGGGGTTGGTCTCTTCTCCCAAGTAACAGGCGGTAGGACAAGAGGAAATGGCCTCAAGTTGCACCAGGGGAGATTTAGATTGGATATTAGGAAAAATTTTTACACTGAAAGGGTTATTAAGCACTGGAACAGGCTGCCCAGGGAAGTGGTGGATTCACCATCCCTGGAGGTGTTTAAAAAACGTGTAGACATAGTGCTTAGAGATATGGTTTAGTGATGGTTTTTGTCAGACTTAGGTTGATGGTTGGACTTGATGATCTGAAGGGTCCCTTCCAACCTAGGCACTTCTGTGATTCTATAAAAGGGCAAGGGCAGGGCTAGAGAGAGAAACGAACCCACTGACTCTCTTGCTCTCTTTCCAAGTGCCTTAGCCCATTTCTGTCCAGACCAGAGACCCTGCTCCTAGTGGCAGCAAGACACTCCTGATGGTCTTTGGAAAAAGAGACCTTTACTGTAATCCTTGCCCCACCAGTGAAAACCTCTTAGTACCTTCCAGTCAAAGTACCTTTGCGGTTCCCCTCCCATCTTCATTCCCTCCGTGCTTATGGATGTCTCATTTCCAGTTTTGTGGGGTCTTGGTGTTTTTTTTTTTTATTATTGTTTAATCCCACTTTTGTGAAGCCCCTCACATCCAGAGGGCCACACACTGGCCACACTGGCCAAAACCACGCAGCGAAGCAGGTGAAATGACTCGCAGGACACAGACTTTAGTAATTTCTCATTGCTTTCTTCCTCCCCCCTGCATGTGCCCATTCCACCTCGAGTGCACAAGGACGTTAAATGAGTAATTCTGGGAGAACATGAACTGAAGAACCCTGGTTTCCCACAGACTTATACCAAGGCTGATAATGAGCTGTAATTGAAACTTTTCTCATTACCAAGACATTTATATGGTCTCTCAACCATGTGAATCACCATTTAATAAGAGGCAAGTTCATGTTACAGCCTTTGGGACATTTACAGGATCTCTCAGCCCTACCCAGCTGCCTATTTTCATGAAATATCTTAATTATATTTGAGATAGATTTGGGCAAAACTGCCCAACAGCTTCAAAAGTTATTGGAGAAGTAAAGGAGACACAGCCAAGCATGATCGCATAAAGGCCTGTTTCCATAGGAACCTAGAGGGAAAACAGCAATACAATTTGTGAAAAATTTCATTGCGGAGTGACTTTAATTGAAATTTTAAAAATATCTGACCAGCTTTAAATCACGTGTGGTAACACACGCTACATTTCTCCCGCCTTCCCCCATTCGGCACCCAGCCTGCAGACCCCTGCCTTCACGTATCCCACTCTCCTGCAGCCTCCAGGCACAAAAACTACGCTTCTTAAAGTCAGGAAGTTGCTCTGCCTGCATTTTGTCAATCTCCCCTTCAGATGGAAACTATTTTTTTAGGCAAGGCAAGCATCTCAGAAAGCCATGCCAACTGCTACACACCACCGCTCGCACACGTGTTAGGCATATGACAGAACTAATTAAAGGCGAGCCCACAGGAGGAGCGGGTTACAGTATCACCTGCTGAACAAAGGGCACCCCAGAGTGATGCTCTGGAGGTTGGAAATGCTGGTCTTGGGATGCGAAGGTCATTTGGGGTTTAAGCCCAAAGAGCAGGCGGCAACCTGAGTGAGGGTAGCGAACATCTTTTACAGAACAAACTGCCAGCCCTCTCTTCGTTACACTCTCTTCAGGTATAAAGGTACAACACCCATCTGAGTTTTTAGCTCCTGTCTCCGGTGGCCGCGAAAACCGGCGCTAAAAATTACCCCCACGTTCAACTCAATCAACTGAGGCGCGAGACCTCGGAAGGGAGGGAAGCCCCCCGGGGAAGGTTCGTCACGCCGAGACCCTGGATGCAAAGGGCGGCCTTTCGTCCTTCTGCCCACCAACTCGGCGGCCGGGTCCCTCCCCGCCGGCAGCGGCACCTGGACCGCAGCATCCCCGCCTGCCCCAGCTCCCGCACGCCGCTCGGGACGCTGCGGTGCAGCGCGGGGGGAGCACGGCCCGCCCCGGCGGAGGGGGAGGCCGGCCGGGTGAGGCAGCCAGGGGCGGCTCATCCCCCCGCTCTGGACCGGGGCCGGGCGGCGGGGGCCGGTCTCCCCGCCGGGTGCCGTCCACCCCCCGCGCCGCCCCGCCCGGGCCGCTCTCCGCCTTCTGCCGGCCGTGCCAGGCAGCCTCCATCTCGGCCTTCACTACCGGGTCAGGCGAGGCGGGAGCGGCGAGGCAGCGCCCGCCTCGTTCCCCACCGACATCCCTCCTCCTCCTCCTCCCCGCGGCCGTCCCCTCCCTCCCTCTCTCCCTCCCTCCCCGCTGCCAGTTTCTCTACAACTAGTACATCCAGGCAGAGGCAGGGTCCCGGCCGCCGCGGCTGCGATGGATATCAGCTAGAGCCGGAGGGAGAGGGCAGAGAGGCGCTCCCCGAGCCAGCTCCCAGCCCCGCGGGGCCGCCGCGCCCCCCCTCCCGCTGACGGCTCCTCGCCCGCCCCGAGCCTGCCCCGGAGGAGCCCCGGCTGCCCCGGGGAGGCGGCGGGGGCGGGGGTGAAGAGGAGGGAGGGAGGGAAGGGAAGGGAAGAAGGACGGAATCCAGGGAGGGAGTCGGGCAGAGCATCCCCACGGCAATGTCCAAGGGCTTGAAGAAGAAAAGCCACTGGACGAGCCGAGTCCACGAGATCGTGATCGTGAGGAACCCGGAGGGGCAGCTGGGCTTCGAGCTGAAGGGGGGCGCCGAGAACGGGCAGTTCCCCTACCTGGGGGAGGTGAAGCCCGGCAAGGTGGCCTATGAGGGCGGCAGCAAGTTAGTGCCGGAGGAGCTGCTGCTGGAGGTGAACGAGACCCCCGTGGCCGGGCTCACCATCAGGGATGTGCTGGCCGTGATCAAGCACTGCAAGGACCCCATCCGGCTCAAGTGCGTCAAGCAAGGTAAGGCGGGGACCGCCCCCCCCCCCCCCCCGACTTCCCACCGCACCCCCAGGGAGCCGGGGCAGGTCTTGGGGGGAGCAACTTTGTTGCTGCAGTTTGACTTTCCCCCCGAATTCCCCGCCGGAGCCGCCCCCCTCCCCGCCGGAGCGGGGGCGGGGGGGGGGAGGAGGATGCGAGCGGCGCGGCGCCGTGCCCGCAGCCGGGCGAATTAAATGTGCGTCAGTGACAGCGCTTCGCCATGCCGCGGGAGGGGGCGGCGGGGCGGCAGCATCACCTCCCCCCCGCCCCGTCCCCATCCGCCGCCCGCCCCCCCCGGCACCGGGACCGGCCGCTGGACCGGCCGCTGGGGCCGGGGGAGCGGGCGGGGAGCGGGCCTTGCCCTTGCCTCTGCTTGGGGACAAGGCGTGGGGGAGCTGGGCGCCGGGTCCCTGGTGGCATTAAGGGCGGCTTGAGCATCTCTTAAGTGTCATTAGCGGAAAAGTCATTCATTTGATCCCTGGTGAAAACGATCGCCTAATCCTAGGGAACGGGGAGCTCGGGAAAAGTGGGAGGGAGAGGCAGGAAGAAACTTTCGGGAGAGAACGGTCTACTTTCGCCTCTCCTCTGTTTCTCTTACTTATTTCTGAAGTATGGTAATAGGTTAATGCATTTCTAGAAAAGTCAATAGAGACGCCACAGACGCTGTTCATGTGTTTGTTTCTGTCCTCTTTTAAACTATGCTGAGCTGGGCTATCTGCAGCTGAACGCTTGGGAGGAGGTTTCTGCTGCCCCAGCAGCATTTCTGAAGCCCAGGAGCTGTGAGCTGCTCTGGGAGCCGAGTCCGTAGGTGCTCCTTGGACATGGATGGCACAGCATCTGGACGCGTTTCACTAAAGTACGCGTTTCAGCCGGGCTGTAAGCTCAAGCATCGAAAACTTGGGGATTTCTGCAGTGGGATGGTTTTTGGTGGCGTGCATCAGAGACGTTCGTGCTCTGCAACTGTAGCCGGCAGCCTTTGCTCAGAGGACATAGAGGAGAGTTCCTCTGACATTTGGTAAAATTTTATCATTGAACTTCCTCATTGTAATCAGCGGTTTATTGTTTAAAGTGGCATTTGCGATACTTCTGAATGCTTGAAAGAGATGCCCATTATAAGTTTATCCAAACACGACAAAATCAGTAGAAAGAATTTGACTTTCACTCAGGCCTTCAGCATGTACTTTATGATGTATTCAGCTATCTACATAAGGTCAAACCTCTAAATAAAGATATGATCTGGGATTTTTCTTTTTGTCCTTTTGGGTAAGTTGTGCAATATGTTGTAGATCATATCTTGATAGTCATGCAATGCAGGGAGACACAATAGTTTATGTGATAAGTGAAGATTAGAAAGGAGTATAATGGATTCTGTCTTGCAGTGTAGTGTCATCTCTGGGCACCTGGACTCCAGGAAACCTGCTGTGTAGTTTCCTCTTTTTATCAATAATTATAGTGTCAGTGGTCTTACTGTGACGGAATTCAAATAGAAGCATCAGTGGAAGTGTTAAGAAGATAAGGGTCAATATCAAGAAGATACTGTCTGTCAAGTTATTTAAATTCTTACTTTTTTCTTTGCAGAAATCCTATAGCTGCTTTACAGTAATGCCAATTTAAGGTTACGTTAATTTACTATGTGAAACAGTCTCTGTCCCACCTCTTCACTGTTTTCCTAGTATTTTTCTTTAAGTCAAAGCAAGCACCAGTGATTCATTAATGTGTGCACCCTCAATAAAGATATCTGTCATACATGAATTAGGGACATTAGTCAGGCTTTTAGTCTGTGGATTACTGCAAGTTCCTTGAATGAGACATAGAGGATGAATTCTAAATTCCGCCTAGTTTTTATATATATCTATATATCTCTGAGGAGTTTCACTTCTGTATGTTAACACACTACACTTTTGATGCGAGTCCTCAAAACACTGGCCAGATGACTGCGTGCTTGGAAGTGACATTTCTGCATAGATTCTTGGACTGAGAGAGACTTCCTGGCTGGAATGATCTTTCTTGTGCTCCAGCATCCTTTACTTCGCCAAAGGGAGAGGCCTTCTGGATCCAACTTCCCATTTTTTTTTTTAAATAAAGGTCAATGGTTCGTGTTTTTACCTCCTCCAGTGTAAGTCAGACCAATGGGTATTTGTAACCCCCCCCCGGTTACAAAGCGCAGACAGCAGGCATCTACGTTACTCACAGTAACAAATTACTATTCCCCAACAGTAGTTTGCAGCAGTGTGTAGGAGAGAAAAAGTATGGCAATAAAATCTTGACATGTGTTTGTAACTTTTGTTCTCCTTTTAATTATAAAACACCTTTAGTGTGCTGGAACAAGGTTAATGACTCCATTATCGTTGTTTCCGCATAATTTATCAATGATATCTCTGTAAATTAGAATAGCATGACCTTGAATGCACCATGTGACTGTAGCTGCTTCTTCAGTGCTGCCTAGGAATGAAGTCAGAGGGAGAAATGTGGAGGTAGGACACGACTATTTATAATGTGATGCTTAAGAGACTGTGAGTATTTCTCTTGTTTGAAAGTTTTCATAATTCAGCAGTGACAATTCACTTGTAGACGAAATCAGGGAACGGCTAATTCAGTTTACAGGAATTGGTTTTAGCTGGTTTGAAGTACGGATAAATAAAGGTGCTTTCATGATTTTTCATTACGTTGTGTTTGATTAAACACCCCCCTCCTCGAAATAATGAAATACTTCATCTTTTATCACATTACAAGGTGAAATACTTCTTTAAAAAAAGTCGAATGGAATATTGCTGTTTTATATGAGCTGAACATCTTGAGCTAAAAATATTAACTTAGAAAAAACCAGTCATATAACGTAGGAGTTGCTGTATATAATCAAGAGGAGTAAACATCATGAGAAACTATTTAGCAGTTCCACGATATGATCCGACATAGAACTCTCCTAAATACGACACCCAGTGAATAAGGTTTTAATGCAGGAAATTATTGCCTGGTTTTGCATGGGGAGACAAGATTGTAAGAATCATTATTATTTTTTAATCCTAATTGTTAAGAGTTCTCAGAGAAGTATTCCTTGGAGACTATTTCCTGTTTGGGTTTTTTTGTTAGTTTTTTTTTGCGAGCCACTTATTGTACTACTGTTGCCAGAATCACAGAGATTCTCTTAAAATACATGGGGCGAAATCTTGGCCCAGATGAAGTCAATGGCAAAGCTGTCCTTGACATCGAATGAAGAAGACAGGATTTCCTCTGTAAAGTCCTATGCTTTTTTGAATATATACACTTTCAATGGGAGAATTTTGTACAGCAGTCAAATTAGTCGGGCATATTTTGCAAACGTTACGCATTCTGACCTTCTACGCACTCTGGTGAAGAGAAGAGCCTTACTGTTTCTCAAAGAAATACTTCTGAATTTCAAATGTGATTGTTTTTACATGCAGAACATTTTAGATTAAGTACTATCTTCTTCCCACAGATGCACAGATGCATAGTTGTAAAAGTAGCGATGTGTTAAGGAAAGGCATCCTAATTTGGATAAGTAATCACACGGGGAAGAGTCATGTGAGGAGCAATGCTTTCTCCAGTTCCACTCTCTGTTCATCACTGCTGTCTCAGATCCATAGCATCTTTCTCCAGTAATTCCCATCAGTAGGCGACACAGGTCCATGACGTGCACAGCCTCCAATACAGCTTTGGTTTTAGTTTGAAGGGTTGCAGGAACAGCCCACTCAGTTGTACTGTATAAACCAGGATCTTTATTCTTTGCATGGAGTTATAAAGTTCCACGGATGTGCTCACCAGAATCCCAACGGTTGGTCTGAAAACATGGATTTCAGAACTCAGGAGCATTGCAGCAGATTTTGTCCTGGAGCTGCTGCCTGACACATCTCTTTCTCAAGGAAAATGGTTTGGACATACCGAGTAACCAGGTGATCTGGCTAACTGAGCAGTTTAATTTACTTTTAGAAGTATTTAGTTGTATGACTGTATGAAACTAGTAGTTGAACTGGATAACATTGGTACTTTATGTTGACACTTTCCGAAGTCTCTGATTTGACTAAATCACCAGACTTTAAGGTTCAGCCCATAATGCTTTAGCTCCTTATGCAAAAAGACATTTAGTACACATAATGTAAGCAGGGACTTAAAACCAGTTTCACTTTCTCAGTCTAATCGTTTACTTAACAGTGAGCACATGCTGAAATGTTTTGCTGACTGTAGATGGACTTGGGCATATTTGCAAGTGCTTTCCCAGTCAGAAGATCTGGACCCTCATTAGGTTGGGTACAACAGTGGCCATTTGGGCAGGTCCACATCCTCCACATCCTATTTCTGGTAGCGGTGACAGCGATTTCACAGTGAAGAGTAAAGGGACAGGATAGGACTGTCCCAGCACCCAGTGATTTGTGGCTTAGGGATTTAGTAGCCTTGTAGCGTTTTGGGGTTTTGTTTGTTTGTTTGTTTGTTTGTTTTCTTAATGAGTTAAACCATGAATTTTGCAATTAAAACCTGGATAGCACTTAACTTTTTTTTTTTTCCTTTAAAAGTCTGCCTTTTGACAGCGAAGTACAGGAATATTTTGGTTTTCCAAAGTTTTGCCCTGCACATGTAAATACCGTCTCAGTTGGTTAAAATGTTACTATTTTCCTACGGACTTTTCCACACACATTTTCCTATGTATAGTTATGTTTTTAAGAAATTTCTTTGGTTATTCAAATTAATCAATAATTCTCTTCTATGTTCATTAAAGTACTCTGTGCATACAGATTGTCTTTTTGTGTTTTTTCTTCCTGGTATCAATATATACTATCTTCCAAGATGTGAATGTTGGATAGAATTTTCTTCACTAATATAAAGAACAATATTTTACAATAGAAAGCTGCATGATTTTCCCCCAAAAATAAAATAATTCACAGATGCCTTGCAAAAACCAAACCCAAAGAACTTAGAAAACCTGCATGGTTGCACTTCTGGAATATAATACAAAGATAATCTTTGAAAATAAACTGAACTTCAGACTTACTTCTTTTTCCTAACTTGTGCTCCTTAGGATTTTACTAACTCTAGAAATTAAATTCAGAATTCTCTTTTTACCATTACTTTAGGTCATCCTTATGGTTGTCCATCTTAATTTAAAGACCACTGAAGCTGACTTCTGACTCATGTAGCCGGTGATTTATTCTTCTGCTCCTCCAGTGAGATTGTGGTGTTTCATGTCAGGAACTCTGTGTGTTCACTGGCAGTAGAATTATATTCATCAGTCTTTTTCCTTCTCCGAGAATTACAAATGTGTCATTAAAGGATGGGGCCATGACTTTGTTAGTGCATCATTTCCTTGAAGAAATGAAATAATTGAGAGTGCTCTGCTTAGTTCTGTTGAGTCACATATGGTAAAGTTCATCTCGCACTAATACTTGTCCATCTGTTGATACTGTTGACATCAAAGGAAAGTACTCGTTATGAGGGGGTAAAATTGCATCTGACTTATTTTATGCATCCTATAACCTCACCTGCATTAATTCAGCATTTCATGAAAGATATGGATTCTGAGCTTTTGCTTTCAGCGTTCGTGATCTTCTCCTTGCTCCTTATAGATGAGGAGCTCCTTTCATGACATTAAAGAGTTGATAAATTATTCATCTACATTTTTTGTATACGAGAAGTGGTGTATACATGGAAAAAGTGCTCCTTCAGAAGGGATTTATGTGAGGAGGTGGTCATAACTGTGATTTAGAAAGGGTGATGGAGAGGAAAGCGCTGCAGAAGTTGTAGAAGCAGATGTTTCTTGTTCTTCTCTTCCTCATAGTGTTATAAACAAATAAACAAAAAAAATGGAAACATTTCTTGCTGGAGACCGTCAAGGCAAGGGTCGAAGAACATAGTGCTATTGCTTGACTGCGTTAGCATTCTGGAAGCAATTTTTTTTTCTTCCATGTGTATAATATGTGTTTATAAATATATGAGTATACAAATACATCGGTATCTATTATTTTTTTTTCAGAGAGCTATGTGTAGGACTTTTTATCTGTAGGTTGAGAGTGTGTAAGAATTTGTGTAGTATTGCTACACAGTAATATAATATATAATTATGTTAATGGGCTACAGTACTAATCTGGAATATTTTTCATACAAGTTCCGATGCATATATATGAGATATTTACAATGAACTCATTCACTCTCATGGCCAAGCAATGGCACCATATTCTGCAGTAGCAAATAAAATCATCATAAACTTTGGAATAAGACTGACTAGATGCCTACCCAAGCAGGTGCAGTCTATCGTGCAGAGTTTGAAGGTATTGATTTCAGTAGCAAAGTGCCCATCTTTGGTTTTGGTTGCTGAATGTCATTGCAATGGTGGCCTTAACTGAATTTTCTAAAATCGCAGGGGCTGTGATCCCAACAGTATCTCTTCAGCACATCTAATTTATTACAAATCAGCTTGCTTTCAACCGCATGGAAATCTACCCCGTATGAAAGCGTAATAGTTTTGCTTGCCATTTGTATAGCTTTCTCACTGTAGGCTGAAGCTACCACAGTGGAACAGCAGACAGAAGCAAGAGCAAAGGAAGAGAGCGAAGGGCTTGAACAAAAAGGAACTTTATCCAGCGTTCCTAAACTGGACAAAAATTCTCATTGATAATTGGTAATCTCTAAACAGTACTTATGCTTTGAATGTTCTTTTAACATTAGCCTAAAAATTCCAATTTATTCAAACCTCCTATCCGTAATTTGGACTCTTCGCTAGAAGCTTAGTTGACAGAAGGCTGCTGTTTGTTTATATCTGCCAGGTATTTACCCTGTTTCCAGAGTGTAAATGAACCAGAAATGCATTCTTCCTGAACTCTCAGTCAGGACATGCAGATTGCTAGGATCCAGACAGCTTAATCAAAAGGTACGTTGCTGTCAACACAGCACTTCCAGGTGTCTTCTCATTCGTATATAGGTTATGATTAGTACTATATGAATAATGCTGTTTCACTCTGCTTATCGGCTTCAGACATTTCTCCTGAATGTCTCTGATTATTTCCACAATGTGTGACCTCAAGACGAAGGAAAGTAAGACAGGGAACAGAATGAAGAAAGTAAAATGTGGGAGAGAAAGCCCCAGGAAAAAATATTCAGAGATTATTAAACTAAAATATCTTTTTGGTTTAGAAAACATACGTTCTGTCATATTCAAGAGAGACTGTACAGCCCTGAGGAGATTCTCCAGCACAGGGAACATGCATTTACTACGTCTTAGTTCCTCAGAATATGTTGATATCTCATGCTGGGCTAAAACCGACCCTCTAAAATACCCACAACTGACTCATTCCAATGAAAAAATGGTACTCCTTCTCCTTGAGCTGACATCACGAGTTGTTCTTAATGCATCTATATTTCTGTCCCAGGTTCTCACCAAAGTAGGGCGAAACAATGGTGCCCCCTGAGAAACGGGGGAGGAATGCATATTTGTGTTGGATGACACATATTTGTGTAGGATGGCTTTTGTATGTGTGTGACAGTCCTACAAAAATGGAGATTTTACCCGGTAGTGTTTAGTTGCCATCACACCAGAACTGCAAGCCGGGTCCCTTGCTGCTGAGGTGGCACCTTCACCTCCTTGGTTCACTGTCTGCATCCCCCCCATCTCTGGTACCAAAACAGTTGTGGTGACATTGACCTTCAGAAATAGTGCTGTCCCACAAACACTTAAGTAACTTCTGCACCTTTCTTTTCAGACCTCCGACCTTGGGAAGCGAGGGTTACAGTTCAGGTGCTCAAGACCATGTGAAAATGGAAGAAAAACCCGAGCATGCATGTGTGTTATGGTTTGCAGACAAAACAGAGTGGCTATGTCCACTGCCAGAAAAAACGCTGTAGGTGAAATAATGCCTCCTTACATTTCTGTATCACATTTTTCTAAGTCTCTTGAATCATCCTTGGTTCAGATCGGTGAAGGAGCTCCCCGCATATACCTTTTCTTTCTTACAAACCATGGAACCTTAACTGACACCAGTGTCCTTCTTTCTTGCCTGCTCCACAGCTTTTCTGCTACTGAAGCATCTTTGTTCAGGCCCTCCTGTGTCCCTGGAATTCACCTTGACCCTTTCCAGTAGTGTGTCTTTCAGGTCTGGCATTAGCGTCAACTAGTTTATTCTGCCAGTAAGATATTTCTACCCTCTATGTTGAATTTACTTCAGAAAGGATGCAGAAACTTTTTTTGACCCAGAATTTTAGCATTCCATGATTCCAGATCGTTCCTGTTCTGATGGGAGCAAGCCTGGTATAACAATCTCCCATTGTCCCTGGTCTGGGAGATACATGACACAGCCTTGACAACATATGGTAGTCTCTATAGCCATCGATGGCAGTCATTTCACTGAATTGTCCAGAATGATCAGATTGTTCACAGAGTCCCCAGATTATCACACTGGGAGCCAGGGTTTTCCTTCGGAAGTCTGTTAGGTCAGACACCGAGCACAAAACTGAGATCACTCACTGTCTGCAGAGTTATAGCGAGTTTGTTGGTTTGTTTTGAAAAACTCAGAACAGAAGAAATATTTTGTCCTCAGTATGCAGAAAAAAAAAGAAGAAAAAAACCTAGAAAGAGATTTTATAGTTATGAGTAGTGCTGATGGATTTGCTATGAATAGCACAACAACTGGAAAATAATAGTAGGAATATAACGAGCATAATTTTCTACACTGTATACTAGCTAGTAAATTGTGTAGCTGTGTTAATGTAACATTAGTATTCCAGAGTGGAAATCCTTCCTGGAAACTGGTACAAGTCACCTTTTATTACTTACCTATTTAATCTCGGTATCTTCATATCTCACATTGTCCTTGCATTTGTCAAAATGAAATGTGGAATATGATTTGTTAAATTGCACATTTTATGGTGGGTTGTTTTTTTTAAATAAAATAAAAATTCTTCCAGCTTTGTTTCCTTCTTGGCAATCATGAATTAATCTGCATATTTCTGATAAAATATATCCATTCCATAAAGCCACACCTAACTTGTGCTACAGAAGCTGAAAGGAAACAAAATTAGGGCATCAGTCTCATTCCAGGACATCCGTTTCACATGTAAGTTCTTACAACACACACATTTTTTTGTTTGCTTGATTTTAAACTCAGATTGACAACTGTGGAATGGTCCTATTTGTACCCTGTATGAGTTATACTGAATAGTTTCTAATGTGTTGCATTCACATGGCTGGTTCTTTAACTGGTATGAAATGAAATGGCTGTCTTAGTTTCTGTTATTTCCTTACTAAGTCCTTCTTTGTGCTAAATCTGCATTAATAAATGTCACGTAAGCCCCTCTTAGGCTTCCAAAGTGGTACGTTAGTATAAACAAGGATTAATCCCATTATATTTTAATTCTCTGTCCTTGGATAGGAACAGCGTTTGGTATTTCAAAGTGTTTCAGAGTCCTGTCGCAGACTTAATAAGCTGATAGAGGACCTTGGTGCTCCCATCACTGAAGAGCAGTCCTTGTGGAGCGAGGAAGGCAGCAGCGGCTGAGCTCCTGTGGTGGGTTGGGGCAGGAGGTGAACACCTTTTCAATTTAAGCTATCGTGTGTTTTGCTTAGGTAAAGCGTAATTATCCCCCAAATTTCCCACGCAGCCACTACACTGTTCTTTTGCAGCACTCTCCTTGAAGCTGAGAGCTGTGGAGGTGCCTGCTCTGCACTTGACAATATGAGGTGGTGTGCTGTGACTCCTTTTCATTATATTGACTTTTTTTTTTTTCCTGGTATTTCTGATTTCTCTTTCCGTGTGGGTTTGCTATGTCTGCCTGTTGTCTCGCGCATAAAGTCTGAAACCTTTTGGTGAGAGGAACTGCCTTTTTGTTACAGCAACTAGCATGACAGTTTCAAGTTGGGAGTCTCTGGTTTCTATGGCAATGTAAGTAAGTAGTCACATTAAATGCAGAGTTAGCCATAATGACTTTCTTGGTAATAGTTACTGGAAATATTCTGTATCATTTCAACACAGGATCTGTAACTCAAATTGACAATATTTCAGTCTTGGTGATAGAAGCTGTAAAGTGGATAAAAGTTGAACAACAGGATTTAAGAGAAAATACCCAGTTATGTGGAGCTTCTGTTATTGGTAGCACTGGTCTGTTGTCTCATGGTCTTTCCATTACAGCTACTGCTAGTGAAGCCTGGTCAAAAAACCTTAGCTATTCTGAATACAGAGAATATATTTTCCGAACAATTCAGTTTTTTCTTTTTATCTGCTTCATTTACTTCTGGAAGAACATTTCCCCCCTGTAAACTTCTAGAAGAATTACTGGAATTTGTGATAAGCCAGTAAAAAGAGCTTTTCCAACACTCACTCTGTTTGGTCATTTTCCAGTAAAAATAGCATAAAAGATTTTAGGAAAATAATGCATCACAGCACTGGAGGTTTTGTTGGGAAAATAAAGTAAAACCAAGAGGTTGGGTTTTCTTAATGAAAAGTCAGTAATTGAAATATTAATTAAAAGGTCTTCTGGATTCATATTTATGTTGAGTTTTTATGTTATGCCTGTGGTACTTATGTACTGAAATACCCTTCAGAACAGATGAACCCATAAAATTTAAAAATGTTTCCTTTAAATATGTGTGAAATACTGTAGAGGCTTGTGTACAGTTAATGTAACTTGCAGAAGTATAACAGCTGCTTTGCCTTGATAGGGATCCTTGTTCATGTGTGTGTTTTAAGGGTAATAAAATTTATATTTTTGAATATAAAAGTTGGAGAAACTGAAGATATTTTTTGGTTTTTGCATAGCTGAGAAAGCACCTCCTGTATGTGAACACAGCAGCATCAGTTTCTCTCAGGAAACATAGCAGATCCAATTGGGATCCAATAGTGTTCTTTTGGGTCAATATTAAGTCAATTTCTAGTAAGCAGTAAGCAACTTTCTCACCAGTTTTCTGTAGGAACTAGTTGCAGTGAGCTGCAGAATTCCCCCCCCTCCCCGTATCTGCAGGTTGTTGGCCAGCTAGTGAGGAGGATGCTGCTGGGAAAGAGATGTGCAGCTGAGACATTAAAACAGGATTCTTCACATGTATCCCTCTAGACATTAAAATTACTCTTCTGAATAGCTTCCAGATTCTGAAAGTCCTTTACAAAAAGAACTTATTGAGACTACCCCAGCAGGGAGTAACCCTCCACGTCCTCACCAACCTCCGTGAATTTCAGTGCGGGGAGGGAAGCTGGGACGGCATAAAGCTGCCTCGCATCTTTGGTCTCCTGATCTAGGCTATGAGATGTTGTTCTTAAAAACTCCTGGGAAATTGCTGAATTTCACAATTGTAGTGATTGTATTTTCATCATGTGTGCTGTCTTTTTATGTTTGGTTTTTTTTTTTTTTAAAATGTTATTTAAACTAGGCTTTTAGAAAGAAAGGATTTATCTAAATCCTTTCCCAATAGAACTGGCACTGTATTTCTTCAATGCAACTGCATAGTTTTTTTCTTTTTATTCTTTAAAAAAATTAATCTCTTAAAACATGAACGTTATTATTAGTCTATCAAGACAACTGAAATCAGATTCCATGGAGACAGGTGCTACAAGCTGGCAGTGAGAAACAGTCACTGCCCCAAAGGGTTTATAAAGGCTAATTAGACACAGCGGACAGGTAGGGAGAGACAGAACCGCGCGGTGGTGAAATGACTTGCCAAAAATCTCAGATCCATCAATAGCAGCGTGAGGAACCCTGCAATGTAATTTAAAAGTCTATACAAGCAGTACCGCATCCAAGTAAAGGCACACAAACTGCAAAAAAAAAAAAGCCCTCTCCTGTTCAATGAGGATTTCTATTGATTGCTTGAGTAAAATATTTTTGTAGGTATTTATTTTAAATTCCATGACAAATCCTGTGTAAAGCAGAAGCTTTGTCAATAACAAAGAATCACAAGCATGCAAAGGTCTGTACAGAGAGCGTGTGGTGGAGTGTTGTCTCTTAAAATAAAATGCCTTTCAGATATATATTAGAAGTTGTAAAGTGTAGGAAGTCAAAGTAATATACATTTATATATTTTAATGAGATATTTATGTTTTTTTCAGTGTTAATTGAACATGTAGGTACATCAACCACACTGTATGATAGATTTATTACAATTTTTCTGGCCTGTTAAAGCCGCTGCCTGACGAGTGGCAAATTATAAATAATTTGTGTGGGTTTTTTTGGGGTGTGAGGGGTTTTTTTCCCCTTTTTGTTTTAAAAAACTTCTAATTTGTTTTGGAAATATGAGGAGTCCTAAAAAATGGTAGCACAGGCAAAGTTTCATTTGTCAAACGACACATACAAAACAATAATTAAAAACACTTCGGGAACCTCTCACTTTTCACAATGTTGGAGGGCTTCAAATCGGCTTCAGTGGATGGTGGCACTTTTCAGAGCCCTGATATTGCCATCTTTTGACCCAGATTGGTTACTGGCAGAATCCTAGATTTAACCGAACTTGCAAATAGTTAGGGCTAGGGTTTAAAGTTGTCAGGTGGCATCCCTCCAAATTACTGAGGAATCATGGAAAACCGAGACTGTCCTGATGTTATGAGGACATCTGGTAATCCCAGGCAGGGCTCCATTCAGGCCATTTCAGTGGCACAAAAGGTAATACTTGGTGGCTCTGTGTGTTTGTCCCTCTGTAGAGAGCTGTTGGTCCCTCCTTGTGCTTTCACTTCCTTCTCTTTGGCATCAGTTTCTCATTTCTCACTGGAAACTCTTGCCCCCCAACTCCCCTTGGAGAGGCTGGCACGAAGGAAAGGGCAAGGGGACACCCTAGCGTTTACCTGCTGTGATGAATGTCTACTGGAGCTGGTGGAGTATGTTTCACTGTGAGGATCCTCTAGAAGGTCTCCATGTCCTCTTATTTCTGTGCCTGCGGCCTTTGTAGAGTTAGAGGCAATCAGTGACAGAGCAGAGCTGGATTTTACCTTGTACAAGCAACAAGACTTAGCTCTTGATGAATCTACCCTCATTTTTCAGGAAAAAGGAGTTACGTAACATTAAGGATGACATCCAGCTGAGGTTCTGCAATCCTTTTTTTAATCCTCTTTTATGTACTACAATACTGCTAGGTCCTTTAAATAAAACTGGCACAAGGCAGTGCAGCATATTAGGGACACCTGAATTCATGAAAAATCTCATGTCATCTTTTGACAACCACGCAGTACTGTTCACTGCACAGCACGGTTCGTTATGTTGTTAGTTTGATAGGACTTTGGTCCTGAAGTTGATCATGAGCACACTGTTGCCCTGTGTTTGCGTTATTAATTAATTGAGGCTTTTTACAGGTGTACTCATTTGTAGGACTAAGGGCAAAGGAAACCTTGACAAGCTGATGTCTCCTGCCTGAAAAAGGGCAGCTGGTTCAAAGCAGCAATTTGGTACAGAAAATGTGTAATGTTCTGTGAGCCAATATCACCAGAGAATCATAGAATTCGTAGAATGGCTTAGGTTGGAAGGGACCTTAAAGATCATCTAGTTCCAACCCCCCTGCCACGGGCAGGGACACCTCCCACTAGACCAGGTTGCTCAAAGCCTGGCCTTGAACACTTCCAGGGATGGGGCATCCACAACTTCTCTGGGCAACCTGTTCCAGTGCCTCACCACCCTCTGAGTGAAAAATTTCTTCCTGATATCCAATCTAAATCTACTCTCTTCCAGTTTGAAGCCATTACCTCTTGTTCTATCACGACATGCCCTTGTGAAAAGTCCCTCTCCACTTTTCTTGTAGGCCCCCTTCAGATACTGAAAGACGACCATAAGGCCTTCCTGGAGCCTTCTCTTCTCCAGGCTGAACAACCCCAATTCTCACAGCCTGTCTTCATAGGGGAAGTGCTCCAGCCTTCTGACCATCTTTGTGGCCCTCCTCTGGACCTGCTCCAACAGGTCCATGTCCTTCTTGTATTAGAGGACTCCAGTAGGTGAGATCAGTGGGACTTTGGCTCAGGCACCAGAGTTAATAGTCCATACTCCTGTAAAGGAAAGGTCCAAACTGTACTTGGTGGAATAGCACTGGGATCATTCACTTCCCAGGACCATCACCAGCTCTTCACTGTCCTGAATTCAGCCAGAGATAGGGCTGTTCAGGCATGCTGGGTGATGAAAATACCTGTCTTTGGAGGATGCTAGGGTCATCCCGTGCTGGAGAATACTGAGTTTTTTATCGTGCATGTGTGTGTCTGCCACTGTCATCAGAAGGATGGAATAGCCAAAGCTCCACAAAGTGCTGGGCCCAACCACATCCCAAAACAGATGAGTGAGCAGTGGACAGCTAGCTAGGTGGTGGGGACCTGAGCTTTCCTTCAGGGAATGTCAGACGGGGCACCATAAAGCTGTCCCTAAGTTCACGCTTGCAAGCAGGTAACTGAATGGGCTCCTAAACCAACTCAGAGACCATCCTGTGGAGCAGGTCTGTGCAGTAATCTCCAGTGACCCTTGGTGTGGGACTACACTTGAGTGGGAATTCCTCAACTAATATTTGAAGGATTTCCTTCTTTCTCCTCTGTTTTATTTTTTTAAAAGCATAAAATGAAACCAGTTGCCAACCCTTCTTTTTTTTTTTTTAAGCAGAATTCTTGTTTTCTGACCAATCTTTCTCAGATTAGTTATATCTGTCTAACTTGAGAGCAAGTGCTCCCTGCCACATTGCTGGACACGGGTCATGCCCAGTGAGAAGAGTGCCATCTACTTAATCACCAACTAGTTGCAGCTTTTAAGCTCCTGTCCGGAAGCCTTCCTAGCAAGAGCTGACCACATCTCAGCATTGTTTATCTTCGAAGATCTGATGGGTCACAGAACTAGTGTGGCATTGCTCTGAGTCAAAAGTTTATGCACATGTTTATTCATGTTTTGCCTGAAAACAGTGTTGTGTGCCACTGCTGAGGGGCGATTTCTGATCAAATCCGGGAACAGCCGAGCCTCTGTGTCTCTATAGCCTTTTGTAATCTATTTTTTCCCCCTTGGGCTGCCAGCTTCAAATACTGCTGTCTCCTGAAAACAGCCCGCAGCTAGGGAGGATGGACCTGCAATACATGATTTACACAGAAGTTTTTCAGAGGGGCAGCAGAAAACAGAGGAGAAAAAAGCCCCAACCAAGGTGGTTCACCCTGGTCTGCAAGTCAAGGACCCCTCTTTATATTTTAGATTTTTCTAAAATATATTTTTCTGTTATGAAGAGCATATCTGTTGAATTTGCAGTAATTGTTTTCTAAATCAAATGGTTAAATTTTACTACAAAGAATAGATGACTTTGCATATATCAGATTTTTTCCTGACCTTTTTTTCCCCCTTGCTGCTCTAACCTACACACTGCAAGGGCTGTTTGACTGCTCTGAATGCTTTGAATTTCATGCAAAACATATCTTCAAAAGTGAAAGGGACCTGTAGAAACGGCTCCATCTTTAAGTCCTATAAGGTATTTTACACGTTTGTGGCTTTGTATAAGAAACAAGAAACTCTTACATTTGGAAAATTAAATAATCAATTTGATTAACAATATTACAGGTCGTATAACTTTAGAATTTGGCTTTGAGGGGCTAGAAACTGCAGTTTTTCTCAGCAGAAATTGCATGTGTTCTGTAGCTTTCAGGGCGAGACAGACATTTACAGTGTCCGAGCCCAATGGAGCTGCCGCTGCCGGGCAGCCCGGCGACTGGCCCGGCTGGAAGTGGCTGTCATCCCCAGGGACGCTTCAGGAGCCTGCTGGAGCCGGCTCCTCATTCCCGTAGCAGCAGCCTGTTTCCAGTGCCACCCTAACATAACGCAATAGCTTCTGCCTGCTCCAGACCAGGGGTGGTCATAACTACTTCCACCTGTTTTTTGGGGGTTTTTTCTTTCTTATTCAGCTTGGAGATCTTCCTTCAGCTCATTTTCCTTTGAAAAAAGTTCATCTGTTAACAATCAGCTGGGCGTCATGTTTGCTTGCAAAGCACCTGCAACAACACATAATTTCTGCTTTGCTTATGTCAAACAAGATGGCCAAGAATTACAGGCCCATGCTGATTTATGCTATACTGGTTGGAATTACATTGGAAATGCATGAATTTCATGTGTCTTGCTGAGCTTTGCTTTATTTTCGTGTGCCAATATCAACTACTCAGGGCAATTTCATATTAGTATTATCAAGTTCACAGTTCAGTGTGGAATATGTTGCATTTCTGTTGTAGGAGAATTGCCATCCGACTGTAGATCTTGCACTTCGCGTGTTAGAGCTGTGTTTTAAAGGTTTGTAATAGAGTTTTGCTTAATAAAGGTGTCCGCAAGCAATGCCTGTAATTTGTTTCAATCTTAGAACTGTTTATGAAACAAGGAAATTTTGGATTGCCTTGTTTTTCAGAAAGGTTCGTGAAGTATTTCTGTAACTGCTTATTATAAATATAAAGAATAATCTGGCCAGCAAAGAAAAGTGAGGAAAGAGGAAAAAAAGAGGTAGGAGCGGAAGACGGTGCTGAATAATTCCATCCTGTTGCTCAACAGCCTACAAAGATTTGTCAGTCTGCAGTGCTGGTGCTACTGCATGAGAATTTCCATCTTTTCATAATACATAACGTACCATAGGACTCTTCAGTTGGTTTTTTTTTTTTAAGAAGGACAACATCTAATGTAAGAGCTGGGAAGTTTCCCTGGGAAATTTCCCTGGGAAATGGAGATGTCCTGCCTTCTGAGCCCTGGCTGTGACGTGGGGGAAGGGCTGTGCTACAGCCCAGCTTAGGAGATGGAAGAGGCCCGGAGCTGGTGCCCTAACCCTGACTACAGGAGGGGAGAAGTGAGGGAGGTTGCTCTCCCCGGGAAGATGATTCCAGCCCCTTGTGCTTGTAGAAACCATGGGAGATTGAGCAGAGTTGTGCTTTTACCCCTGGGACCGCCGCCTGCCCTCCGTTCTTGCTGCCCATCTCCAGAGAGGAACTTTGCTTCCCTCCCTTTTCTTTGCTCTGACATCCTTTCCAGTTGGATTGGCACCTAAAGCTTTGGCTCAGCATTGAGTCGGCCACCTTGCTGACCCAAAGGCTTACCCACTGATGAGCTCTATGCTGCGCTGCTTGTCCCCCCACGAGGCTGCACGTCCCATGGGCTTTGGGAGCAGGGCAGAGGCCGGTGCTCCGGGCAGGCTCCTCCGCGGTGCCTTGAGAGCCAGAATCAAAGTGGGGAGATTGGTTGAAAAGTCTCCTTTTAACAGGTCGTTAAAGCTGTTTGTTGTTCTTCCTGGTACAATATAATTCAGCTCAGCAGAGGAAATAAATTCACTTGGTCTAAAAAAAATTATATTCCTCACAATTTTTATGAATCTGTATAACAAAACCCTTTGGAGAAACTGTATGCTTGATGCATAAGTGGTTAGGTTAAGGTAACATTAAAAATTCAATTTAATCCAACAGAATCAAGGATTTTCAAATAAAACCCCAAATCTGTCTTTTCATCCAAGTTTTGTTAAGCATGTAAAATGTCTTTTGTTAAGTATGTAAAATGTCCTGGTTTTGTGACTGTTTCCAGATTTAGGGCATGCTTTCTTCATTTCACTAGCAGAAGAGGTTCAGGTTTTCTGTACTATCCATAGATCCGGAGCAACTCCCCGATCCCATGTGTTTGGGGCCTCACTGGTACGTTGGAGCATGTTCAGCATCCATCAGATAAACACTCTCCTGTATCACAGTCTTCAGTCCTGGGATTTGAAGGGAGTTACGTGCATAATCTCTCTGTGTTTCAAAGATGTTGGAGCTCTCAGCTCTTTTCACACTTCTACCCTGCGTTTTAAATATGAGTTTTATTCTGTAGCTCAAATGGCAGAACACTCAATATATGAAGTATTATGTTGTTGCTATCCATGGCACTTAATGGACAAAGAACAAAAAAGCCTTTCAGTCCTGAGGAGCTTAATATTGATAAATATGCTGTCTCAAGGAGTGAAGAGATAAACAGCCAAAAAAAACCCAACAAAAACCTAAGAGAAAAAAGAACAGAAGGGAATTAAAAATAAAATTTTAAAGCATTCAGAAGAGGATTGGGAGACTCCATAATTTAAACCCAGTATTAATCTGTTATAGTTGATATGGCGCTTTACAACGTGACAGTTTAGCTTGGAGCTGGTGGACGCTGGGGATGTCTCCGCCGCCCCTCATCAGCCCCACGGCCAGATGAAGGGAACTGGGGTGGCTGCTGCTGGGAGGGGAGAGCGGTGCCGGTGCCCTCTGGGGACTTGTGTGGTGACATCTCGGGGGACGGAGGAAGGGCTGGAGGTTGGCTGCGTAACCACTCCTTACCGCACTGAGACAGACCAGTACATCACTGCTTGAAAGCTCGCTTTTGTAGTTATTTATACACAACTGTATATGTAAAGGGTCTGTATATCATAGTCATGCCAAAAGGACAGCGTTTTATGATATATCTCATTTGATACAGCGCTGAGATATGACAGTGTCACTGTCGTGTTTGTTGCCTGTTTTAAAATGATGAATCTACAGGTAGTTTCAGAATTTTCAATGAGGTGTTTGAAAAATGCGGTGGCGTAGATTTTAAAATATATAAGTAGATAAGGCAGTGGGCAAGCAGTCGGGAGATCGTGGTTCCGTCTGGTTCTCTAGAATCCTTAAATAAGTTTCTCGGTCTCTCTGCCTTAGTTCCCCAGTGATAATACAATCACATAGAGTATTAAACTAATAATAGGTCTGTTCCTGAGAAAGAGGTTCTGAGGGTAACTCAATTAATAATTGTGGTGCAATAGTAGCGAGGGTAGCATACTAATATGACCTAGAGACATATAATTGCTAATTATTCAATATTGACCTAAACTCTCAAAGCTGAATCAGATCTTGTGTAAATAAGAGATAAATTATACTGATTTTTTTAGTTAAAGGGTGTATTTGTATTTGTTCATTTTCTCTACATATAATGCACTGGCTCTAGATGTTTCCCATGTCAGTTTTGAGACAGTACTCTAATCAAGTCAGTGATCTTTTTTACTGTGTCTTTCTCCCTTCTTTTTTTTTTTTTAGCTGCATGGCAAATAAAGGCTTTTCCCTTAGCTGAGAAGTGTCTTTTCTGTTATTATTACTTTTCCAGAGAGATGGTTTCTCTTTGCTGGCTGGGAGAGGTACGAAGGATGCTCACCGAGTGCATTACTGAGTGCATTTCACCAGGGTAGCACGTGTGCTGGAGCTTTTATTTCAGCATTCATTTAATACCTATGGCCAAATGTTTTGACTCTGGGGTAGTTCCAGACAATTTAATTCCTTACTTTCCAACAGAACGGTAGTAGTAGAAGTTAATGTTGTTTGTGATTATTATCTTTGCACTAGATTTTTCTCCTGAGGGTATGTGATCACTTCGGAAGATATCTGGCAAAAAAATACATCTCTCTGTTGCTTTGTTATTCCCCCTCTACTTTTTTATCATTCTGTGGTTTGTCTATTTTATTTCTTTATGTAAGGAATCTACTTTCTGCATTATATTTCTTTGTTTTTCTGAGGTTTTGCACTTCATTTTCATTCAAATTCATACTTGTGGGCGTTCTTCTGTTTGTTGTAGAGGCAGCATTGGAAGTGAAGAGAGTTGTAAAAACCCTGGTCTCAGAGTCAATACTAAAGGTAACTGTATTAACTCATGATCTGTCTTTGCAAGATTTTAATTGCCCAAATCCTACAGGCTGGCTGCAGTATTTCAGTAGAATTTGGGAGCACATGATGCATACAGAATAAGGCACTTCACAACCAAGTTTCAAACTTGATTCCAAATGAAGGTGGTTTTGAAAAGAAAAAAAAGTGTAAATTACTCCTTTGATCTTTCTGGTTTATATTAAAGATATTGAATTTCAGCATTTTTTCCTGAAGGTATTGATTCTTTCATGCACTGTCAAACTGTTTGTGATTTGTTAGGTAGCTTTTTGGGTATTCTAGCTTCCAGGCCTGGGCTTGTTTATTGTTCTCAGATGTGAGGTAAGATACAGCGTCGTCATCTTTTCTTTTGCCTCAAACTGATTTTGCAAAACTATGGTTAGTTCAACAAGGCCAAGTGCAAGTTCCTGCACGTTGGCCAGGGCAATCCCAAGCACAAATACAGGCTGGGCGGAGAATGGCTTGAGAGCAGCCCTGAGGAGAAGGACTCCGGGCTGCTGGTGGATGAGAAGCTCAACATGAGCCAGCAACATGCGCTCGCAGACCAGAAAACCAAAGGCATCCTGGGCTGTATCAGAAGAAGCAGCAGGTCGAGGGAGGTGATTCTCCCCCTCTACTCTGCTCTGTTGAGACCCCACCTGGAGCGCTGCGTCCAGCTCTGGAGCCCTCAGCTCAGGAGAGACATGGACCTGTTGGAGCGGGTCCAGAGGAGGGCCACAAAGGTGATCAGAGGGCTGGAGCACCTCTGCTATGAGGACAGGCTGAGAGAGTTGGGGTTGTTCATCCTGGAGAAGAGAAGGCTCCAGGGAGACCTTACTGTGGTCTCTCAGTACTTAAAGGGGGCCTACAGGAAAGATAGGCCTACAGAAAGGGGGCCTACAGACTTTTTAGTAGGGCCTGCCTGTTGTGATAGGACAAGAAGTCATGGTTTTAAACTGAAAGAGGGTAGATTTAGACTAGATGTAAGGAAGAAATTTCTTACGGTGAGGGTGGTGAGACACTGGAGCAGGTTGCCCAGAGAGGTGGTAGATGTGCCATGATGAGTTGTGGAGAAAGGATTTATTGTTCATTCTTCCAGGAGCATGAAAAGCTGAACTCTGGCTTGAAGTGATCTTTGATTCCATCTTTCTACACAACTGCAAATATCTTAACCTATCAAATATTCATGTAACTCACATGTAAACCAAGAACCAGTAATGTGAGTTTTCGTCACCTTTAGTTTTGTGTAATCTGCTGCCCACAAAGCAATTGAGATGCGTGATACTATGAAGTCCAGTTGGACTTCCTCACCTCAAGCTCTTAGCCAATACATAAATTATATATATATTATATATAATATAATATATATAATTATATATTTTTAAAAACACTATATGGTAAATTACTGTGGCAAATCTGTGCTCTGAAGGGATCAGTACTGCACCACAGCTGATTAAGAACTGGAAAAGAAACTCAGAGTTCGGTGGCTGCATCACAGCAGCTGAAAAAGCAGTTTGTAGGTGGAACACTTGCTTGAGGTTGATATGATCACATTATCTGGGAACAAAGCAATTTTTTTGCATTCTGAGCAAAATTCAAACTCTCTTGTCAGATTTGAGTTTTAAAAATCCCCCAGCTGCTGTAATGCAGGTAAATAGGTAGATTTTGCCAAGCAGCTCTATAAGCCTTGAGAATATTTTTATAGTTTAATTATAAATTTATCACATGAGAGCTTTCTAATATGTTTTAATATAAACCCTTCAGTTTAGCTGTAATAAGAAGCTCTACTACAGGTTAATTCGTAGAATAGTTAAAATTAGTATCAGGTTTACCTAGAATGAAATACAAATTATTTTCCTGTATATAATAAATGAAAGAGTAAAGTATGTGATAATTAAGACTTTTACCTAATCAAATTTATCAAAGGCCATTTGAAATTGAAAATATATTTTGACAACCCTACCTGAGATTCACCTGAGAGATCAGGAGTATTTTGGATTTTTTTTTTTAAATTGTTTTTATCATTTATTTTTGTTAAATGTTGAGCAATTCTAGCTTTTATTGATGTTAGAATTATGGGTGCTTGATGTTTTTGGATAGTAAGCCCTAGTATCAAAGATCTAAATCGATTTGTTAAAGTGGAGTGCTGAAGTTGTGGTTAAATGGTTTTCATAGCTTCTTTGAATCATGATTAATCTCACTAGGAAATATGAACATCTAACGTTTTTTTAAAAAAATCGTATTTCAATTTTGGGTAGCCCAGACCATAGAACTTGAAAAAACATAAGTTTTGAGGTAGAATATTCAATATTGGGATACTACAGTGTCTAGAACTACAGAAAAGCATGTCAGGAGTGGGATTTCAAAAGGACGTAATGCATCAGGAAATCACTGAAATACAATAGTCCTTTTGAAACCTCCTCTAAGAGAATAACGTTTCAATACTTGGTTAGCACAGTTGGTTTCCTCAAATGATTTTGTGATCTGAGGGACCCCGAGAGAGCTGTGGGACTGTCAAGCACCGATGATCACTTGGGATTGAGGCCAAAGCTTGTCTCGTATTGACAATAAATGCAACTTGACTGCAGTCAACATCACAACTGTCTTTTGTTCTCTGGGGTTCCAGTAGATGAACTAAAACTGGTAGGCTTATTAGTAATTCTGTTTTCTACTGTCCTGTATTGCATGATTTAGTACACTAATTTATTTATTTACAAGAGCCATTTGGCAGTCTTACCAGTTCATTACATTTGGTGCTGCCTAATTCCACCCAGTAATACACGGTTCTTTGTTTCCACAGAGTACCTCATTCAAGGGGAGGAAACACTGCATCTTATTTCTTTGTTGTATGCACACATAAAATAAGAATCAGTGTTTACGGAAAGGGAAGAGGAAGTAGCCATACCTCTCAAAGCTGCTAATGGATTATTTTTTATCTTTGTGGAAAGGACAAATAACTGGTTAATATGACGAGGAAGTGAGGATTTTTGTTGTGTTTTTTTTTTCTCTATATTAGGAGTGTCGTAGATCCCTCATAAATAATCGAGTGACCATGGTGTGTTCAACTCTTTTTGCTCTTGGTGAAACACATTGATTTTCCCAGGGTAAATACACTTGAGAAGTGGTAAGGTGGAAAGTACGTGTAATGCTGCACTTGAAGCAGCAGCGTGAATTCCTTCATACCACAAACAGAGCAGCACACCTCTGGCTGGGAAGGTCCACAGGTGCCTTTCATGGTGTGGATGCTGCTCTGTGGGCATTTGGAATGGAACAGAAGAATGTTTTTCACCTAGGTCACTACCTAGAGGTAGGCACGTCAGGTATGGACGGTGCCCAGGGTGGCAGGTCTGGGGAGCCCTGGGCTGCACGTGCTGAGAATGCAGGGGAGAATGGTGCCACCGAGGTGCAGCTGGTGTACCTTACAGGAACTCCTTATGGGCTTTGTAACACATGTACCCTAGGGTGGTTCTGCCTGCGTCCTGCAGCCATTCGTGCAAAATGTCTCAGTTACCGTGAGAATTCAAAAACTTTGTGGATCACTTCTAAAGGTAAATACAATAGGGTTGGGAGGCATCAACGGCAGTGCGTATGTAAATTTACTACAGTTTCCAGTAACTTTTACTCACTACCATTCTAGGCTGCATTTGACCCCCTGATATACAAAGATCAGTATTTGTTTAAATAAACAAAAAGATATATACTGTATTTCTTGAATGACCAGGAATAGTCTGTGAAAATGAAATATGTAAAAGTTGTCATCACAACCCAAGGGGCAGGTTTGTGCTTCAATGTCTGCATCCTTTCCTGTGGGGAAAAAAAAATGAGACTGAATTTAAAGTAGATAAATCCTGGGGGACTGGAACATCTCTCTTATGAAGAAAGGCTGAGGGATTTGGGTCTCTTCAGTCTGGAAAAAAAGACAACTGAAGGGAGATCATATCAATGCTTATAAATACAAAAAGGGTGGGTGTCAGGAGGATGGGGCCAGGCTCTTTTCAGTGGTGCCCGGGGACAGGACAAGAGGTACCAGGCACAAACTTGAGCATAGGAAGTTCCATCTCAACATGAGGAGGAACTTCTTTACTTTGAGGGTGGCAGAGCACTGGCACAGACTGCCCAGAGGTGGTGGAGTCTCCAACTCTGGAGACATTCCAAACCCGCCTGGACACATTCCTGTGCAACCTGCTCTAGGTGACCCTGCTGTGGCAGGGGGTTGGACTAGATGATCTCCAGAGGTCCCCTCCAACACCTATCATTCTGTGATTCTGTGAACTCTGTTCTTAATATGAGATATTTGGGGGGGGAAGACCAAAATTTACATCCTTCAGTAGCAC
Organism: Larus michahellis; assembly: GCF_964199755.1. Lineage (NCBI taxonomy): Eukaryota > Metazoa > Chordata > Aves > Charadriiformes > Laridae > Larus > Larus michahellis. The sequence continues at coordinate 12,980,659 of NC_133896.1, forward strand.
AATAAGATTACCCAATGGATTTTTTTCTCCCTGTAGTTAAATACTTATTGTATTGTATTGTATTTGTCTGATCCAGGCTGTAAGAGTCTTTCCTTTGTTTGGTTATAGATAATACTCCTCATAAGCTCTATATGCATTAGTATTCACTCTAACAATGTAAAAGCAACACAGGAGAAAAGTAAAATTTCCTTGTTAACTGCAATAAATAAATAGTTAGCTTTTAATGCATAATAATAAAATAGGGAAGTATTGCCAAAGGCCTGTCCGAGTCTAAATTATTATCTGCATTTATAACTCCATGGTGGAATTTTGCAAGAATTTCAAACTTCATCTGCAGAATTGTTGCCCCGAAGAATTCTCTTTAACTTTAGCAATCTTAAAATTACTTGGGTAAAAAAAATCTAAGTCAGTTTTAAAGGGCACTTTTTAGAGGGTGTACTTCAAGTGAGTTTTAATAATGAGAACACAGAACCACAGACTGACTTTATGTCTTGATTTTGATGTTTTTTCACTGGACAGTGAAAGAGTAAATTAATCTCCCTTTCTCTGTACTCCTGTCTGACCACTGAGGATAAAATTTACCTCATTTACATGTTGTGTTGATTCACATGTTGTAAAGATGTTTTGTACAGAAGAAAAGCAGATTTAGTCTCTTATTTGTGATGTACTCAGAATCACGTGACTTAATCACTTTGGGTAGTAACTGGAACAGATAATCCCCTTGGAGCTTAGGAAGTGCTCCAAAATCAGGGTATGATCTTGCAATCCTTGATTACTTGACCAAAGACCATCAGCTCTATTTTTAAAGATTGGTGCTGAAAGGTATAGAGGCAGCCAGTGAGATTTTCGGGTGGTTTAGGCGCTCAGGAAAACTTTACTTGCCAGCTGCATCTTTATACACTCACAGACTTTGCTGGATATTCCCCAGTGTGTGTTAATATGAGATTACACATGGGAAGCCTGTATGTTGTTCTAACCTAAATATGTTCATGAGTAAATTTAAGAATGTGGATCAACCAGTTTTAATTCCTAAATGGATTAAAGAAAAGTGGAGTGGAGCTCCTCTTTGAGAAGCAGAGGGGATCTCTTCTTCAGTGATTTGACCGCGTGTCGTCTCCTTCTTCAGCCTGTTCACTGAGGATGTGTAGATGCAGGAGAGAGGAAAAAATTGTTACCCAGCTGGCTTCCAGCTTTTTGATGAGTTGGTTGGAACAGCACCAGCCCCTAATGATGACTAATGAGGGATTTTTTTTTGGTTTGTTTGTGTTTTGTTTCGCTATCTGGGAACCCCTTGCTGAAGGAAGAACGTCTGTTTTGTGTTTTCTGCAAAATTGTTGTAGCAGAGTTTGTAGCAGCTGTGGTGTTCAGGAGTTCACCAACCCCAGGCCCTCCACCAGTGCCTTCCTCCCTCCAGAGCCCTTTGAACAGCAGGACGGGTGCGGAGAGGGTGGGTTTGGACTAGCTGGTTTCTCTGCCGCCGTCAGACCGTGAATCCATCTCAGTTCTTTAGCTAGCTATATGCTTTTCTGTCCTATTCTTCCCCGTGCTACGTCCCACCACCTTAGGAAGGGACATCTCTTTAATGTTGTATGTAAGACTTTTATTTACCTTGTAATGCTTCTGTTACATTTGCAGAAATGGGGAAATTGGTGGAAGTGCATTCTTAAACTTGGGAACAGGTTGTGGAAAATAGTTCTTATGCTGAGATTAAAGGCACAGGCTGCTGAAGAGAGTCGAGTTTTCTGGACATTGAGCCTCTGTGAGGAACAAAAGTTTATGATGGCAGATAGTTGGATTTTTTTCTAGCAACTGCAGGTAAACTGCATTTTAATTTTGTTTTCTTATCATTTGTGGTAGGAATATCTGGAACTGTTTGAAGATACCTCCTAATCTAATTGCTGCAGAATCCAAATACCTGAACACAAATAAATAAAAAAAAAGCTATAAAGGATTTTTCTTTGCTTAGACTGCTTAACAGCTTATGTTTGAAGAATGATTTCAGCATCTCAGGTCTAGAATGGAATACCAATACCCAGTTCAGATTGAAGAATGATGCTTTCACCGTCTTTTAGTGAATAGCAGCAGCCTGAAAAATCAAAGCATCTGTGCTGTCTTCCCCACAGGAGCACGTGCAACCACTGTGCAGTAGTTCACATGCTAAAATACATACTGCCCAAACTGGGTGAACAATTTTTTAAGTTGCCTTCATACATATTTATATGACTGAATGAATTATTAGAGTGTTTCACTTCTCTTTACACTTCATAGTTGAAATTTATGCCTATATGATCAGGTATCCATTACACTCTGACATTTCACAGCTCAGCCATTTTTCCAGAGGATAATTTATTTATTCTTTTTATCTGCTTGTTTATAAAACTAGTATAGAAAGGAGTTTTACATAAGGGAAAATGAGGTTTTGGCTGCAGAGAGGAAATATGGAGCATAAGAGAATAGCTAGAAACCCTGCAGGCTGAGAGGATGCTCTGTTTCATGGTGTTGTTACATCCTTCAGTGGTACATCAATACTGTATTATGTCGGAAGCAACCCCTGCAGTTTCCCAGCCAGAGTGTCTTGTGAAGTCTCTGAGTCAGCAGATAATGGAGACAAATTTGGGATTTGAGAGTCCTTAAAAGAGACTTTATTCTTTTTTTAAATTGACATAAAAAATCAACCGAGCTTCCTAAAACTACTTTCTTGGTCTTTCTATATTTAATTCCTTTTGTTCTTATTCAAGTGTTATTTTCATAACACTTTGTTTCAGTCTGGTCTGTTTAGGTTTTTATACCATCGCTATTGTTTCTGAGTGCTTTTGAATACTATGTAAAATGACATGACAAACATCTGTCACATGTTACTCTTTCATCCTCTCCCCAGGGAAGAATCATGCCCGCAGTGCTGTATTTTTGTAAGACTTTTGTTGTTGGTTTTGGTTTTTTAAGCTATATACATGGTGTTGTAAGTTTATGTTTGAGCAGAATGGCCCAAAAGAGAATCCTTTGTACTTGCAGGAGAAGGAGGTGAAGATTTTGAGTTATCGTCTGAATGCCTCCCCCATAAATAAGGGAAAGGGAGGCAACACTCGGCCACTTGCACTCCACTTTCTAAACCTGCTGATATTTTTGGGGGTTTCCCAAGGCATGCTAAGAGGTTATTGTGGGAAAGTTAAAACCAAGGACTTGCTTTTACCTTTGGCTCAGAAAGTGGTAAAGTCAGCGGTGGTCCTGGTTTGTGTTTGGGATCCATTTCCAGCTTCTGCGAGAACTTCGTCTCTGGGACAAACCTTCTGCCCTTGCAAGTGATGGGCAGAGGAGGTCTGCAGGTACGGCCAGGCATCCTGAGGACAGTGAGCCCTCACTGTGGTGGTGGTATGTTTTACGGGAACATCTAGTCAAGGGAAGGGAGATAATCATGACCACCTGTGTAGTGTACAGAACGGAGTATGGCATTATGTTAGGCAGTAGGTTGAGACAAATATTCTCACAGAGTTGCCTGGACGTCTCTGTCTCTGTGACCAGTTTGGTTGGAGCCTAAGGCTGCAAGGTGACATTAACTGGCAGAGAGAGATCATTGCCAGTGACTTCCCATACTTTTGAGGAAGCTGGCTGCAAAATCTGCTTGTTCAGTTCCAGCCAACTGATCTTGATGAAGTCTTGGAAGAGATGAAAATGGTTGCTTGAGTCTGGGATGAAGAAGCTGCTGGAGTGGGCGATTCTTCCCCCTTCTCTTTTAAAAAGGTCCACCTTTAATAGAAACAGCTTCTATTTTTCTGACCAATTACATGATTTAAAGCTACATTTAAATTACTTTCTCATTTCCTTTGCATGTTTTTTCCAGGACTGTATAGGATGTACTGTAACAATACTCATTTTTGTGGGAAGGTTATTTTTACTCAGTAACACCCTAACTGATTGTGCAGTATCACGCCTGGAGTCGCAGAGGCACTGACTCTGGACACGTGGATTCATCAGTGAAAGTTCAGCTCAGTCTGGCCTTTCTTGGATTACATCTTATGGCATGCCTCATCTTAGGATTCATAGTTTTTTAGCCTAGGCAGGACTATTACCATCACACAATTGACCCTACCTCATAGTCACCATGCAGTTTTAATAGATGGGTTTTTTTTCATGAAGGATGTTAAGTTTGGCATTTTGGATTTTTTTTTTTTCTGTGGCTTGAGCTTATCTTTTAGAAATACACATCATCTTGATTTATGGTCCTTACGGGATGAGAAATTCATGATAGTGTTCCATTCAAACTCTTAAAACTGCTTTATTTCTAATGTTTCTAGCTTCAGCTTCCAGTTCTTGAACTTCGTTAGGCATTTGAATGAAAACTAAAGAACTCTCTAGTATCAAAAATATCCCCATACTTATATCTGGAGAGGATGACTAAATTGCTTCTTAACCTTCTATGTGCATACTACACACATTAACTTTATTCGCTGATACCTGTTTTCTACATCTCCAGCTGTTTCTGTAGCTCCTTTTGAACTCTTTCTAATTTATCAACATCTGCCTAAGATACAGACACCAAAGTTGAACCCAGTATTCCACTAATGATCTTAGGAAGGCAGAATGAGATGCTAATAATGCTTCTGAGCACTGTTTGAATATTCAGCTTGGTATCCATGCAGTGATCACCATTTCTTATCCATGATTTAGTATAACTTTATAGTTTCTTATGCTAAACCACAGAGAATGATAGGATTTATGCCCAATTAGGCAATAAATCTGCATGAGTGGAGCTGTGAGTTAAGAAAGTAGACCCTGTCTCCTTACTTACATGCCCCGGAATGTGTGTGTGCATCATACAGAGTTACTTTTAAGGTCGTAAGCATTATGTGTAAAAGTAACCATTCTGGCAATTGCAATGGGAAAAAAGGCAGAGGTCAAATATCTAGCATTTCTTTGCAGTGAAAAAAATAATCCCCTATTAACAGGCATCCAAAAACTTAGAAAATAGAATTACGACATTACTAATGGATGCCCCTTATTACTAACCCAGTCATTAGCAGTGATTTTTGCCACATTTAGGCAAAGAGCACTTTTTGAGGTGTGGTAGGAAAGGAAGACAAAACGATTTTAGGAGATTAAACAATCAATGAGTCAACAAGTTTAGGTAGGGCTCCTTGTCACAGTTTCCATGTGACAATTTTGAGAGGGTAGTGAAGCAGTTAGTTTTCCAAATTCCACTCAAACTCCACAAGTGGTAGAGAGGAAAAAAAAAAGTCTGTCTTCTTCCCAAAAGGACACGGTTGGTCTGACCATAACCACTTATCCAAGTGAAAGAAATACAGCTGTCGGACTGCTCATGAAATCCATGCTGTAGTTCTTGCAGTAGACTGGTGGGGTCTGAGACTTCAGGCTCAGCAGGTCAAGTTTGGCCTTAGCTGGATAATGGAGGATGCTTTGAGCTGCCCTTTTGCCTAAGATAAGTCAATAGCTCATGTCTCATCACCTAGGGCAGCTTTGCACAACATACACGTGGCAGGTCTTTTAGCCACCAGGACCTGGGAGACAGTGTGTGATCTGGTCTGATCTGATAGCTGGCATAGATGCACCTTCTGGCTGGCCAGCAGGATGGTCATAGAATAGAATCATAGAATCATAGAATCATAGAAGTGCCTAGGTTGGAAGGGAGCTTTTAGATCATTGAGTCCAACCATCAGCCTAAGTCTGACAAAAACCATCACTAAACCACATCTCTAAGCACTATGTCTACCCGTCTTTTAAACACCTCCAGGGATGGTGCCTCAACCACTTCCCTGGGCAGCCTGTTCCCATGCTTAATAACCCTTTCAGTGTAAAAATTTTTCCTAATATCCAATCTAAATCTCCCCTGGTGCAACTTGAGGCCATTTCCTCTTGTCCTATCGCCTGTTACTTGGGAGAAGAGATCAACCCCCACCTCTCTACAACCTCCTTTCAGGTAGTTGTAGAGAGCGATAAGGTCTCTCTACAAGTGACCCTCAGAGAATGGGTCCAGATTACCTTCCTGTGGTCAAGCACATCGAGATCAGACAATATAGAAGAGGGCATGAGGGAGAACAGTAGTTCATGGAACTAGTAGGTGGATCTGCCACTCCCAGGGAGTAAGAATGGGCATCGAAGAGGCACTAAGGTAGGACTGAAGGGATGAAGAAGGGAAAAAGGGGTGAAATGATAGGAGTACTGGGAAGAATATATAGGGGAGTCAGGTGGTATTAGGGAGAGAGATGTGAAGAATAGCGGGGATTTGCAGAGGGCAAAGAGGGTGTGTGGGCAGAGAGATACCCCAGGAGGAGAGGTGGGAAGGGGTGGGTCAGACACAAGGTGTAGTGGCAGCAGATGGGAGCGTTTTGCAAAACGGGAATCTCTAATGACCTGCTCCTTCATCTGATTTGCACACCGCTCCCCTTTGGCTTCGTGTGCACAGCTTACCTACCGAAAGGATGTGATTTGCTGGGAAAAAATATTTAATCTATAAAAAGCAATTTAAGCAGCAGGCTATCAAGAAGGTGCTTAGGGCATGAAGAATGATGTGGCGGATAGGAATACAGTGCTTAGAAACATAAATAAGAGAATTTTAGCAGCATTATTTCCATTTGTAAAGTTTTTACTAGAGTGCATGTCAGTATAACAAGTAACATTTTTATGTCTTATCACAGTACTACTCTGCACATTTATTCTACTGAACAAGGGGTAAACATAAACTATAAATAACTAGGGCTTCAGATAGTGGTGGTTTTTTTCCTCCTGAATTTTCAGATAAGATGCAAAATTGCCTCAGCAGAGCCCTGATAGAAAGTGGCTGATTGTTCTTACTTATTTCCCTGCTTTCTTCTTATGAAAGGAGTTTGGCAGTGCTCTATTTTATTGTCTTGGGTCTACCGGTCCTTGAGAATGAAGTTTACAGCCCTAAATTTACCATCTGCACACTAGCCTGTGTTAGTTATATGTAATACCCTAATGACTAGACCCCTTGGCCAGGAAGTGAAAGGCACAAGCTGCAAATTCTCTTCTCCCTGATGAAATCTGAAACCTCATTTGTTACCTTCTATGTAGGTGCCCTCACCCAGATGCCAGGCTCACTTACATGGTGAGAAAACACCAGACACAGTACTTTTTTGAAATTATATGACTGTGAAAAACTGAATACAGGCTGGTCTGCCTTCACATTGTGTGCTTTTCTTTAATTTTGCCTTTAAAGAGTGAAGACTTTGGAGTTAAAATTGTCGTCTACAGCTGTTTATCACATACAATGGGGGTGTCATCCCAGTTGAGACCTTTTAATTCTGAATAATTTTTTTCAGACAGTTAAATAGTTTTTTCAGAGTATGAACTTATCAAAAACCTAAACTTAAATGTTTTAAGACCATCCAACCCACTGTTCTGTATATGAATCAACATATGAAGAGTGTTTTACTACATTGTGCATGGTAGGTGGTTGCTCTTTTGAGATTTGGGGATAGGTCAGAATTTGCTGAACCTAATCTGTCATGGATTATGCAGACAGAATTAACACAATATTTATGGGAAACCTAAACCCAGGGTTCTTGTCTCTTACTATTTTTTTTTTAGCATATCAACAGTGAAGTATCTGGCTGTAATATGTTTAAGATGAAGCCTTTTTCAGTGTTAGCATAGGTTGCAAAATTTAATTCTAATTAGTGAATATTTTTTGCCTTACACAATTGAAGTTAAAACATTGAACAATCCTTTTTCTTTTGAGAAATGTCAGAATTGCAGTCGGCTCCATTCCTCTCGTTCTGTGACTTCCATGTGAACTGGGGTCATGCCACCATTCACTGTGATGACTTGCTCTCTGATTTTAAGGTCAGATCAAGAGTTACGCAGAACCTTGGCCATCGGTGGCCAAATGTATTAGTAATCTTTCACATTCCTCTGGTCCTGCATGGAGAGTCCTTACGGAATGAAGCTATGATGAATCATAATCTGTCGACATCTGATGTGGTCTGGGAGGAATGCTGGGAACTTGCCGGAGTGGTGAATTAATCTTGATCTATGGCTCTTATCTCCTGAGTTTGGTAAATAATCAGCCTGGGGCCAGCACGTGACTCCTGTTAGCATTCCATACCTGGGTTAGGGCTTACAGTAAGGGTGTTGAGCATGCTGTATCTTTGCCATAGTTGTTTTGTTTATGTAAACAAAGCTCTAGAAATGGCATGAAAGCCACTCTCCGCAGGGGAACAGCCACTGGCCCAGCTGCTTGGTGAGCTTTTGGGGTGAAGAAAGCACTGCCATATTTCAACACACAGATGCACAGTTTACCAGGCATGCCATGCTGAGGTAAATAATAAGGTTATAGCAAGTAATTAAGTTCTTACTCCAAACTTTTAATGACTGTTAAGCACCAAATTATTCCCATGTAGCACAAAGAATTATGGGTATGAGCAGTCCTGAATTTTCTTTATTTTCAGCAACTGTGAGTTCTTTTGTAAGTCTGCCCTGTAATGCTTAGTCCACAGGCTTATATTAGGTCAGATTTTGGAATACAGTGTCTTTCACTGAGGGAAATAAGCAGCATAGAAGGAACTTACAATTTCAGGAAAATTGAGGCTTACAGGACAAAGTAATGTTTTATACTGCAGACTGAAAGACAGCACTTGAATAATTGACTGGACGCTGAGATTCAGGTCCAGTTTCACACCCACATCTTTTTTTGTGGGTAACGTAGCTTTTTAAAAAAAATGAAATAGCTTAAATGCCGTGCAGACTGAGTTCACACCATACTGATTATAGTCTGTCTACTTAGATGATAAGCTTCTTAAGATACAGGCTTTTCCTTCACACAGCAGCTACCATTATGGGGCTTTGATCTCCGGGGTTTTTGTGCAAGCGGTGTGGTACAGTCCGTAATGATATCTGCATAGCAGGACTACTTAGTAAAACTCCTTCCTTCCATGACACCGTAAAATAGTTTTTTGCTGGAAGTCTTCTATATATAGAACGGTGAAGTGTTTAAAAAGGAGCTCAGAAACTGCCCTGTGTGGGTGTGGAGTGTCCCCATTTATCATTTTTCAACAGGAATGCACCTGGTTGGTTTAGCCCCAGTTGATTTAGGCTTTTTTTTTTTCTGAATCAATATTTTGTAACATATATTCATTTTGCAAAGTTAATATAACTGTTTAATTACAGTTCGTAATTCAGTAGTTTATTCATGACTATATATCAGAAGTTACATAGATGATAGCAGTGGTAGGATGCTAAAAGGGATGGCTCATTATCTATGCTATTTCTAAAATGCAGTTTTCTAAATGGCTAATTTATTAGCAGCACTTCAAAGCATTCTTTTTGAAAGAAAAATAATAAATCTGCTCATGAAGGCTGTTTCCAGCCAAAAATGCCTATCAAATTTAAATTTGGCATGTCAGTGAATCAAAAGAATATACTCACAATGTGAACGCCCAGACTTTTAGGACAGTCATGGGAACTAAGGGTACATATACTATTTGAGAACTGGTACTTGGAAGTTTTTATATCCAAAGTTTCTTTATATCCAAAGTTTCTTTCTTGGACAGACTGCATTTCTGGTGTGGTTTGGTTTTTAGCACATGGCAATTTATTCATATACGATCTTTATTTTACTCTAATATCTTTAAAAACAAATTAAAAGAAGAAGGACCGTATAGGTTTTTTAAAAACTATTGATTATTTTTAGATATAAAATGACGCAGATGAAATTAATTTATTTTTCTTAGGCATCCTCTGCGGTTTCTCCTTCGGCAACATGTGGGAAATTTAGTAGAGTTAAAACCTTGTTCTCACTTTTCTTCTCTGTAGGGACCTTTCCTGCTCCCATCAGAGTGAAGAGGAGTCCCTCACTTAACTTCAGGCAGAATGTGTTTAGTTGTTCCTAGCTCTTAGTTCCTCATTGCATTTTTTATTTTATTTTGGAGAGTAGCAAACAAACTTTGGAAACAATAATCACAGAAAACCTCACATTTTTTAATTCTTCTCAGAATTTGTTAGGTATTTCCATCTGCCAGGTTAAAAAATTGAAATACGCTGTTAGACCTAATGGATAAATGTCAAGGAAGAGTTCAAATTACTGAAAAATTAGTGGACAGCATCTGTGCCATTGTACTGGTGCCTCTGAAGGGAAAGAGGTTCTAATGGTGAAAGAATTGGCATATGCTTTTTCTGTGAAAGGAAAAAACGTGCCTTTTATAATAGTAGAATTGTTGTAGTTTGTGATTATCCAAAGTTATACAAGAGGCAGGATTTCTAGGGAGAGATTTTCAGGCAATTACTATACCTATTTGAAAAAAAGAACAAACACGTGTTGGCCATACTTTAGGCACACAGATTCTTCCTCAGGTGTGGTTTCTTTTATATACATATACATATACATATACATATACATATACATATACATATACATATACATATACATATACATATACATATACATAAGCATGGAAAGCAGAAGTCTTCCTGTATATATTGAACTTTTCAGTTTCTTCCTTTTTCTTCTTGTGAAATGAGAACAACCTCATACTCGGTAAAAGGAAAGCAATCCAGTGTGTGAAGACAAGTGCCCACCCCTTCCTCCCTAAGATTCACATCCTAGAGGGTCCTGAGAGTTCTCGGTTTCTCAGAGCTGTATAAGGTTTGGCAGCTTTTAGTCCCATATAGTGAAACTCATTGCAGTATGAAGTCATCCAAAGAGGCATTATGTTTGCAATTCACGAGACAGGGTTTTATATTCTGTAAAACACGAAGAAAATATTTAGCAATTCAAGGTAATGAAAGAGAAGCCAGTTAGTTGCTGTGTAAGCTGACTACGTGGATGGTGCCTGGAGAGAATTCCCGCTCTGTCTGCACCTGCATTGCAGTAGTACCTAGACATATATTTTTTAATTGCTTTCCTCTAAAAATCCCCTTTGGTCACTACCAAAAATAGGATTTCAGGTGATACAGGCAATTGATATAATTTGGTATGATAGGTGTTTTACTCTCAGGTGAATAGAAATAGTGGAAAAATATAAGAAAATGAGTGATACAAAGAAACAAACAAAATTCCTAAAAAATACACTAACTCAACGTAGCATGTGACCAGTTGAATCTAGACAAGAAAGAGTCCAGCTGTACAAAACAGAAGCGTCCCTTGTGATGAGAGATGAGCAATGCGTATCGGGTGCGCTACTTATTTTGAGAACAATCCTTCTATTTTTGGACTGTTGTGACCAACTATTGCACAATACCCACTAGGGAAGGCTATTACAGTACTACCCATTATTTCAGCTATACTTAACATTCTATCAGCATTTGCATGATAAATCTATTTCTAAAGGCTACAACAAGGCAGTAAGCGTTCATTCAGCAACAAAGACAGCTGCGATTAGCCATTTAAAAAATTTAGAAATAGAAGCAGAAGTTCATGAAAACAGTCTTGGATTCTGGCACTTGTATACAGGAATTCAAAAGGGACATGCCTCTTGTGTGGGTTTGTACGGAACATAGAGCAGCGTCTCTCTCTACCCTGTTCTGCAAGACAGCTGTGGAGTTGCCTTCAAGACCCAAAAATGCTGATTATCCAAACTCTCTGAGCCATTAGAAGTCCCAGCTGGAGTGCCATGGGTGATCTCTGAGGACCAAGTAGGTTGTTTGAATGACCAATATTTCCTGGAAGAGCCTGATGTCTATGAGGCTGAAAAACTGGTCCATCACCCTCCCCCCATCCTTACATCTCTTGCTAGTCTTCTTCAAGACCTCACTTTGTACAGGCAACTCAGTGTCAACTGGTCCAAAAGGACACCTGTGTCTCTTCTTTACATAGGAAGAGTACACCTGGTACCACAACTTTGCCAAAGCCTCATTTGTGTAATGAACTCATTGCCTGGGAATATCCCAGCAAGTTGGTCACTGGTGCGACACTAAGGAAGCAAAGCTGGAGGAGGTTGCAGTGCGGTTAAGTACAGCTGCCCTTGCTCATGGGCTTCTACACCAAGTATGAGGTTTTATAGAACTCACCAGTTTTGGCATTCATTTTGTGCTTTCATGTCAGGCCCTCTGTGGGTTGGAGAACAGCAACCCTTAGCTCTCTGGAGAGGACGCAAGTGAAACATCTGGTATATTCACATAGGTTCAGGCCTTCTCTCACCTCCGGTAAGCTTACAGTGCACTGAGGCATGCACTAGTCAAGATCGTACCACCAGTGTGAGGGACCAAGCTCTCTCCAGAAACGTCAGATCTTGGCATGAGCCTCATCCTGAAACAGGCACCACTTACACCTGAAACACTCCAGCCTGTAGTCTTTGCCTTGGGACAGCCAGTCCTCCTCTTCCTCCTTCTGCCAGCAGGCCCCAGCTCACAGACAGGACTCAACTGTTCATCTCCAGGCCATCGCCACTTGACAGTTGGCTATGAGCCCTCTGACTGAATTGTACACATCTGCCAGCTGATGTGGAGGAGGGCTTGTTCCAGGCACCCAGCCCAGATCCAGCAGAAGAAAATTCTTCCTTCCTCCTGCTGGACAGCAAGCAGGATTCAGACATTGGTGAGTCTGTTTTGGGGTCTCATGGGTTTGGGAGAGGGAGGATAAGTTGAGGTACCTCCAGGTAATTTTAAAGGGAACAGCTCTGAGGCTGTAGTCGTATAAAGCAAGGCAGGGACAAGGACAAATGGAGCTTGAAGAAGAAGAACTGGGAAGAACTGCAAATGAACTGGGTCTTTTGCATGATCTGGACCTAGCACCTTTACAAGTTTCTTTCCTCAGAGGAAAGACTGTCTAGAAAAAAATGTATCTGCTCAGCTACTGCCTGTGTGAGAATCTGACCCATCTCTGGTCAGAACAGTCAGTTAGGAGTGACAGCCTTGTCCCTTGCTTTCTTCACAGAGTCATCAGGCAAAGTGGCTTGGTGCGATGGATTTTCCTGTCACCCACTAGCTCTCCAGCAGAAGTCCAGGCTGCAGAGGGCACATCAACCATGTAACATCCCAGATCTGTCTCCAGAAGGCCTGTACGATCGCTCACCAGGAGGGATGAGCAGGAAGCACAGCCGCAGCCGGACCATGTAGAGCAGGGGTTTGGTGCAGCTGGGAGCCCCTGAGGTAGAAGAACCTGGTGCCACATGGGGATTTCCTGGCGATTCTTACTCCAGACATTAGAGCTTGCCTGCCAGTTTCCGGGGGAACTCCATAACCACCTGTCATGTGGAGACAGCCAGGCATCCCACACCACTTCCAAGCAGAGGAGGTGTTTACGGTGCCTGGTCTACTGGCTGACTTTGTGAGCTTCTGTATTCTCCAGCCTAGGAAGTCCACTCAAATGGTTGTGTTGATGAGTGATGCAGCTTTGGAGGGGGCAACTACTTATCAATACCAGTAGTGGTATGTTCATAGCCTTTGGTGGGAATGAAAGTCACAGTATTCTCTCTTTTTTTAGAATTTTTTTGTTGTTGTTGTTGCCTTTGACTTTGACATTTGGAGGAGATCCTCTGTCACAGACTGGTAATTCTAATTAAGGTTGGACATATTCTAATGTAATGAGCGGAGAGACTCACAAACCATTATTATAGATCAGAGAAGACTAGAAAGCTTCATATTTTATTTAGCGCATTTCAACAGACATATGCTGATGCTGTAGGTATACTTTGTTCACCAGGTTACCCTTGAGAACATGGAATATTTTTGTTCTTTTTCTCTCTGTTGTCAGCCAGAGGGATAAAGCCCAAAGAGAGCTCCTCAGTGCGTGTAATTTGTCTGAACTTAAGGCCTTGCTCACTAAGGATGGCCAGTTTCCCAGTCCTGTGTGGCAAGACTGTGCCTGACCTCATCTGGTGCTAGTGAACAAGGGTAGCCTGTACGGAAATTTATGTATGGGGCAATTCTACTTGTGGAGTGTGCTGGCTGCAGCAAGAACAGCTGTCCCATTTTGAAATGTCTTCTCTTTTTGCTCATCAGTGTCCTGTTGTGGTAGGTAATCCATGGAGTTAAATAGTGGTTGGCTTTCAGGTCTACTCCTTGCCAGCAGCTTTTCTATATAAGGTTAATGCAGTTGTCTTGCACTTGTCAAACCGGAAAACAAATGTGATAACAAATAAAGTTTTTTTGCACAGCACAGTATGTGACTGTTCTCTGTACTCAGTGTCCTTTGGGAAGACTTTTAGCTTTATGATTGCCTCAGACATCCTATGGAGTTTAAATGCCACTTGTCCCAGGGTTGGGGGACAGTTTTGGGATGAACTCTTAGTTTCTTAAAGAGACAAACAGGGAATTTGGCATGGACTGGGAAGACCTGACTCTGCAGCAAAGCTGCTGTAATGAGGAAAGAGGCAAATGTTGGCAAATGCGTGACTGGTATTTTCTGGGCAAACCTGTGGACTTGGCAGGCGTCAGGGACATTGCTGCTGCTGCTCCTTATGTTGAGTGCTGAGCGGTTCTGTAGTTCCCGACAGCCCTTGGGATGGATCAGGCTTCCCTAAGTTGTAGCTACAGAGTTCAAACAAGAATAAGTTATTTTCTACATTAAAAAAAATGCTTTGGATGAGCAGACATAGGAAAATTTGACATTGATTAACTCTTAACAAAGCTGCTGTCCATTTTCATGGCGGTTAGAGGAAGGACAGGCTGTTGTCTCCAAGTCTTCTCCAGACTGCGTTAGTCTGTATCTGGCTGTATCAAAAAGAAAAATGTGAAAAAACAGGGGAAAAACTGTTTAAAAGTCCGAAACAGGAGTTTGAAAGACTTGGAAAAACAGGTGAGCCTGAAGTTGCAAAATAAAGCTGATTCACTGTGCTGGCGCAGGGGGATATTGGTGGTGGACAGGAGGTTTTGCAGATCACCCTTGTCTGCAGGTGCTGCGTTTCTAGGGCTGTGTCCAGGATTGCTAGAGTGCCCCATCTTCAGACAGCCCCAACATGATTTGTCAGGGCTCCCCGTTGCCTTTGAATATATTTGCATCAAGCCCATCTCACAGGCACTGTTCAGCAGAAGCTGATGGCTGTTTGAAAGTCCTGGATGCTGTGGTCACTGGAAAGGGTCACCCATGTCACGGATGGCATCAGAGAATAGATAGCTTTGCAAGGTATGAAGACAAGTACTTCCACTCTCACATAGTGGGAGTTTCTGTTCTGTGGCAGGAGCAAGGTACCAGCGTGTCCCAGGACATGCTGGAGCTCTGAACGTGTGTGAGAAGTACATGGTATTACTTGCGGAGTTGGTACATCACCATGGAGATTTCTGAAGCCTGAGCATGTGATGGGATTATATCCCTTACCATCATAATGACCGTGTATTTCCTCCAGCAGTGTTGAAGGGGAAAATATATCACATTTGGACCCTTGCTTGTTACTATGTCTCTTGGCTTTGCACATCTTCTGTGGGGAATTACAATCAGCGCAGCAATGGCCTTGCAAGCCTGACAGATCTGCTGACAACGTAAGAGTTTAGAAGCCCTTAAAATAAACCCAGTGCCTGTCACTGCAACGCTGATGATTGCACTTTTCCATTTGCCCGGCCCTCCTTAGAGTCCCTCTTGCTTTTACTGAACCTTGGAAGTATTCACCTGTCATAGCATGGTAATGCATCAAGATCAGTGTGAAGGCAGGAGGGCGCCGACAAACTGAGCCCTTCTTGGTGGATAAGGTGATGTAGATGCTAATAGACTGGGTGGAGCATGTTGACTTGTGGAGTATCTGGGCATCATGAAAGTCTCCACTCGTCAACGTAGTAGTGAGATGCAGAACACAAGGTCAGTAACGTAGACACAAGGGGGCAATTGTAACCTGCAGCTTTCTTCTAAGGTCCTTGGGAGCTTGTATGTAGAAATTTTAGAGAATTAGGTAGATGGCAGGTTTTGTTACCTTTTCTGTGTCAAATTTCTTAAGGCAAAGTGACTTTGGCAAGATCACCGGAGCAGGGCCTTGTCTGTGCTTTGAGTGCTGAGCAATTTACCCCTCCTGTTGCAGTTGCACGTGGTTCATATGTCTGGAGGGAAGAAATGAAGCCCTGTGCTGCCCCGGGAGGGAGACGCGAGTTGTGGATTCTCTCTGGGGATTCAGCATGCAGTTTACAGTCATGAGGCCCTATGGTTTGAGAACAATCCTGAGGTGTGTAGGGCCAAAATGGAGCCAAAAGAGATTCAGCTGGGATGGTGGGGGGGAGGTTGGCTGAATGTTCCCAAGATGTTCAGTCAGACCCAGCTCTTCCAGTTTCTGGTTGAATGCCTTAAATATTACTTTATAATCAATATTTAATACTTGCCTATATGTTAAAGGTGGGTAGTGGCCAAGTCTTTTCTTCCTTTGAAAGAAATTGGCTCTGTCTTTTCAACCGGACTGAACGTGGTACCTTTGGGGCATAGCAGGTAACCTTAGAGGAAGCTAACAAATTAGATGCCTGTAGGGATGTAAGCATACGAGTCTGAATTATTGCCAGCGTAGGCACTAGCTAATTCTGCTGAGGCAGCATGGTGGTGACTTTAGATGTGTGCAGTCCAGAGACCTCTAGATGCTGTTTTGGTTTCCTGGTGTAAAGTAAGACGCCTGTGAGATCTCAGGAGGCTGTGCACTTAAACAGGGTTTCCGTGGCTTGTTCACTTGGATTTATTAAATTGCCTGTCTGTAGAGAGTGGGCAGGAGGACTCCTGTACTTGACAAAGGGAGTTTTGAGGACAGACTATTAATAAATCTTGAGTGTTTATGTAGACCCTTCCTTATTAATGTCTTCTTACATGTAAGTGTGTCTAAATACTTTCTTGGGTTTTATAGATGATTATAAAAATGTACTTAGAGAAAACATTGGTAGGGGGACAACTCTGAGGTCTTTGTGTAGAGTGGCTGTAGTATCAGGCCAATAGTTTTTTTCAGAAGAAAAAGAAAAAAATTTTGCCAAATGTGTACAAGATAATGACCATGAATATAGCAAAAAATCTTGTGCCTAAATATAAGGATAGTGATATTTTACAGAGCTAATGACTGTTCTTTCCAGCTAATTTTTTCTAATGAAAATCTAGACTCAGAAGGGGAAAAAAGGGACAAAAACCAGTGCTGGACACTGGTACGTGCAAACCAAAAAAACTAACTTGCAGGTTAAAATTCCCACAATCTCATTCTACTCAGTAATACAATAGTCTGGATCTACTGTTTTTCCCTGGGTTTGTAAGTGCGTGCCCTTTGGCAAGTACCTAAATACGATTCAGATAATTTACTGCAACTGTTCTGATAATTTGCTGGGTAAATATTCTGTGTCTGGAAATTTCCATACAAGGTAGTTTAGCTGCAACCATGAGGAATTAGGGAGCAAGGAATTTATACCTCTAGTTTGTAAGAACCTTATGAACTATAATAGAATCTGAATCAGACTCTATAAATGAGATTGCTTAAAAGTGAGAAAGATTTTCCCTTCCTTTAGATGCCCCAACTAAACCCACCTGAGGCAGCCTCAAGGCACAGCGCAAAATGGGAGGTGCCTCAGGTATCGAGTTATATTTACTTTTAAAACACATCCATAAAGAGCACTGTAGAAGATCCTGCATTTGTGCTAAAAAGGAGAAGCTGTACAAAGTTAAGGCTCTGCGGGAGATCTTACCTAGGGTACGCTCGGAGACAAGGCTTCCATCTCGCTACTCGGTGACCCTGATGCTATCGGGTGCTAAGAGCCTTCAAGTTCCTTTGCTGTCGGTGGGAGAAGATTTACGCTTCTCAGGATCAGGCCTTTGGTCTTTGGTGTTTGCAGACGCGTGCTGTCAATATGTGTGCAATGGGGTGGGTGCTTATCCTGGTGCCAAAAGACTGACACTGTGAACGTCCTGGAAATACTCATGATAGGGGTGGAAGGAGCTTTTGCTTTGCATAGAGGATAGGAAAAGCTTTAAAGCTTCTCTGGTATTTCCTTTTGAAATATCATACTAATAATTATGGCTTTCTGTTTCTTTCTGTGCTTAACATTTTCTAGCTTGGAGCTGAGTCACTGGTGCTAGTTTTCTCTTGGAGACTGGAGACCCCTCCCCCCCATCTCTTCTTCTCTCAAAGAGGGGAATTTGTAGCCTCCAGTCACCCCAGGTGTCATGATGTCCTGTCTCCCTCCGGTGCCCCCAGTCCCCCGGAGCCTTGTGTGCTTCTGGGGAGACCCCGTGGATCTCGTCCCTGGCCAGCAGAGCCCCGACGGCCTCTGCCCCGGGGTCCCGGCTCTGCCGCTTGCCCAGGGTGCCCATGCCCCAAACAGGGACTGGGGGGGAGGCGGGGGTGGGGTGATGTCACTGTATTGAGTCAATGTTCTCTGCACTAAATCTGCTCAGGATTTCTGTTCTAATGTATTCTCCTCGAAAGGCTGGTTAGTGAGTGTGGCAATTCCCATTACTAATTCAGTGACTTTAAACAAATACCAGGGAACTACTGAGACTTTTCTCGAGGGAGAGCATACCTGAAGACTGAAAAAGATAAATGGCATATTTTTTTTCCCCTTTGGTGTTTTCTTTGCTGAGTATACCAGTGCATTTATATAATCACCGAGCCCGCATTAAATGTATTTTTGTTAAAGTTTGAGGTGTTTTCTTTTAACCCATTATAAATTCTGTTACTGGAAACGAGAAGTACATCTGGACTGTAACTATCGTTGTCATAGTTTTATTGGTTAAGCGTGGATGTCTATGCAATGTTTGCATGTGCCTTGAACTTGAACAAGAATGTTACTTGCATTAGTGTGTGTATTTCATGGCCTTTCAGAATTAACTGGAGAAGGCAGCCTTTCAGGAAGCCTTAACGCCTTTCCATATGGAGGCAGTGCCTTCTTGTGTACATGATGTTTGATTTCTTTTCAGTTATGAAATTTCTTACCTTCTGGTGTATGTGCCTTTTTTCTTTTTTTTTATGAAGGAGCAGAATTAAGCTTATTATATAAAAGGGCATAGTTCTTTAACTCATAGTTGTGTAAAACTCCCTGCGCAGAGATTTATTATTTTTTTTTTTATCTGAGCAGTGAAACTTGATGTATTTATAATGCTGGAACTTTTCTTGTTAGGTGGGAGAACTTGTAAATATAATTATTTTGTAACAGAAGAACAGATTGCTATATGAAATTGGAAAGATTTGCTGGAAGGCTGGTTTCTGTCCTTAGAATAATAATATAGAACTATAGATTGGTATAGGGTAAGAATTGCAGAATATGAAACCAGAAATACATTTTTTTGTGTGCTGGGTGTGATTAGCTAGACCTTCACTGGTCTAGAAATTAAATTAGAATTAATAAACATAAATGGCTCTGTCTGAACTGCAAGGTTAAATTGAAAAACTCATGTCAGGTTTACTGAATCTTAATTTGATTGAGGTTACCCCTTCCCTCTGTCAGGGGGTTTGATTTCCTCAACCTTAATAACTGGCTGGCGTTCAGATGCTGGGACTCAAAGTAAAATCCAGTGAACTAAAATCCTTAGAGATTAAAACCCCACCAACCAGACAGCGATCCAGCAAATTTATTTTCCAGGACTGCACAACCTAGTAAGCGTCTCCTTTCCTAGCCTGAAAGCTTCCTGGATTCCTGTTACGAGGAGATAAGCATTTACCTCCTGCCTAGACTGTATTTGCAATTGGATTTAAGGAGGGAATCATTTATACCTCAGCTGGGTCCCTCGAGAAGCCCCATACAGTCAAGAATTTAAATGACTCTTTCAGGGTGAACGCCTGTCCATCCTTCCATGCTCTCTAAGCGGCACCCAAAACACTCAGCTCCTGTGACACGTAAGGGTAAGGGCGGTATCAAGGCTGCTGCCACGACAGATCAGCATTTCTTCCAGTTCGTCCCTAAATATAGCTCCTGATGGAGTGATATTAGCCATGAAGGGAATCCCTCACTCTCCATGCTGCTGTTCATGGAGGAGGTTTCACCAGACATGAAATGAGGACAGGCAGTGTTGCCAGCGTCAGGGTGAACATTCGGGCCCTGGTGTCGATCCTTTGGGGTTGAATTGTCCTGTGAAGCCATTTTTGCCTTTCTCCTGTTATTCAGCAGTATCCTTTAGAATCTGTACAAAATCGGAGTGTTAACAAACCGGTGGACTCAGTGCTGTATTCCCTGCAGCGCTCAACCCGTGATGCACCACACCTTTGCCCATAGGAGTCAATCACGTGATAAAGCTTGAAAAAGAGCTAGTCTATGTCAAGAGCATCTTTTCCTTTTTGATGTTGCTAGTCTTGGCATTCATGATTAATCTCTGTGTATAGCATACCACAGTCCACTCGTAATTCAGCTGAATTTTGTGTTTTCCTCGTACTTCGTCTCCTGCACTATGAATTTTCAATTGTTGGCATAGCTGTAAGCATTTGAACCGGTTTCGGAAGTGATGGAAATAGGCTACAGTGCCTCAGCAATTCAGTACCAGCAATTGTACTTCATCTTTAGTGCCAATATTAATTCAAACTGTCCCATCTGTAAACTAGCAACGTAAAGCTGTTTAAATTATGTTTAACATAAGAAGTGTTATCAGATACATCTCTCCTACGGGAGATGGAGAAGAAGAGCTTGCTTTCATCAGGCTGCTTCCAAATGTTCTTAATAAAACTCAGCTTCGAATCTGGTGGCACATCTATGTAACATTAACAAAACCAGCAGGAATACAGACCATTATTGTTACCTTAGTAGAAAATTAGAAAGGTTTGACCCAGCTGAGCAATGTTCTCAAGGTACTGAGCACCCTTAGCTTCCAGGAACTTTAACAAACCTGAAAGCACTGAATTAACTAGATTGGCCCGCCATGAATTAATCAAGACATGCCATAAGCCATTTAGCAGAGTAAAACTGAGCAGTATGTGAGCGGCCAGATATCACCGTATAAGATAGTGCTCTAACTCTCAACAGGAAAGTTATGTATCTGGGGTAGGACATGATGATTTCTTGCTCATGGATGACTAACCTGCAGGACGATGAAATAAGTGGTGAAAAAGGCTTTAATTTGAGTTGCTTTTAGAAAACTTATATTTTTTTTATGAGCAACATGCATTATTTAGTTAATTGCTACTTTAGTCCTTTTTATGGGTACTAATTATGGTAGTTTGAAAAGTGTGTTGGAAAGAAATATATACCCTGTTCATCATTGCCATGTGCACTCTAGCATGGGAAGACTGGGACAAATACACCTTTTTAGGTCAGAAGCTACTGTGAGAATTCTGCAGCTGTTGAGAGAAGGTGGTTTGTTTCTGAGAAAATTATGATCTGTACTCACCGAGTCAATGAGAGCTGACTCATGATTATGTAGCAAATAGCTGCTGCACTCTAAGGTACGATCAGCCCTGTAGTAGAAAGGTCAGACGAATTACATCTGCCCACACCTTCAGTCACGCCAGTAAAAAACTGCCACTGTAGCTCAAACCCACTTTTATCAATGTGCTGCAGGCACTTGGAGAGAAGCTGTGTTATAGCGGGGATGAATCAGACCAGACAGGGTACGAGGAGGGCTAGAACATCTTCTGCAATAGATCTTGGGCTTTGGAACTCCATCCCAGAAGAAGTCACAAAGCCCATCTGAATTTAGGAACAAGATAAGTGTTTTTAACAGACTTATACTCCTATATGCATTTGCCAGTACCTACGGATGATAATGTACAGCCCACAGGAGTAGGAAATTATTTTTGGTCTCTTGTGGAAGTCATACTGCTTTATAATTTTGTTCATCGTTTATGTACCTGCTTCATCATGAAAATGTGTGTTAGCATTTGGATGACACAAGCTTTTCACTTAGGCGTAAGCACAGACGCACGCAGCAGCCTGTGCAGGCTCTGTGTGTCAGGGTATCTCAGACTCCCGCCTGCTCCCGCCGTGTCTCTGCAACTCGCCTGTGTTGTTGGGTTTAGGCAGCAGCTCTTGAAGCAGCATCTGTGGCTCTGGGTCTACCCAGCACTTCCTTCCAGCTGACCAGCCTGCCAGGTAGGTACAGAGCCTGTGGCCAGATGCGGCTGGAGCATAAAATCCCTAATGGTCCCAAGGCACCCAGGAGTTAACAGGCAAGAGCCACCCTACGTGACTGCTCGTTCGCAGCTGTATAGGCAGCGTCAGGGACTTTAAGAGGAAATGCTTGGGTTTTGGATCGGTTCCCTGAATTTTCCATCAGTTCCTAAGGAGTTAGAACTGTACCTGCAACGGGCAAAGCAATTTGTCTCTTCAGAAGCTTTGCTGAGCCACATAGCGGAATAATCTCTGACGTACTTTTGTTAAGCTGTGGGGGTTTTATGGGCAAAGAGATTATAAATTCTTATTAAAAGAAGAATCATGTAAAAATGGAGATCGCATTTGAGATAGTATGTCCAAAATTCCGCATGCACGACAATGATAAATTACACCATTTAGGATATCAGAAGCTCAGTGAAGCAATATTTTAAGAGGATGCCTAGAACTAGTAAGTTCTATAAATTAATGAAAGCACGTAGAAACTGGAGTGTAAAACTCAATAAAAAAAGGAATGTATTTTTGAAGAAAAACAAGAGGATGTAGGGTAGTTTATATATTAGTACATGCTTTCCCCCATGAGACAAGTATTTCTGTGAGTGAACGGGAAAATTATCTGATTGTGGTCACTTCCACAATTCAATTGAATTTATTCTTCATAAAATATGCCAAGAGGAGATGCATTGCACCCATTGCTTTTAAAGTTGGCAGGACTAGAAAGGAGACTGCATTTCACACACTGAAGAATGCCACTTCTGAGACTAACATCGAGTCTAACGCCCTTTCACGTACTGGAAAAGAGCAGAAACTACTGGTAGTGTTTCCCCACATACTTTCAGGTTTTCTTATGAGAGCACCTCTGGCAGAAGTCATGCTAGCTATAAAAAATTGGTAACATGGGCTTAGCTCTTTGCATCACAAGCAGCAGAAGTTCTTGACGTTTCTTGTCATCTACACCAGACATGCCTTCCCCAGGTATTAAAAATTAACCTAATCCGGCAGGTGAGTCTCCTGGGAGTTTGTGTGCCTTTGGGAGTTCTGCAGTGGCAAAGGAAAAAGAAAAAATCAGGGAAAAACAACAAGAACATCATCAGAAAGCAACCAGCCTTGACTGAGCAATCAGTTTCCCTTCCTCTAAAACTTGGGGAAACTTTTCACTTTGCTTTATTACCAGGATTGGAAGCAAAGTCCTTGCAATAGCAGCTCGCCGTTCAGCCTGCTGCTCTGAACACTGTGTTTTATCTTCATCAATATTATTTCAGGGAACATGAGGCTCCACAAGTCTGTCATGCCTTCAAGACTCTGCAAGTTGGGGCTCCTTGCCTTCGACACTTTTCCCCAGAACTCCTCAGACCGGCAGGGACCCTTTACTAGATTTTCTGGTGTCTGCTCTGTATGATGGTCAGGAACCTGGCTGCTTGCCTCTGGAGCTTTGTCTATGAGACAGAATTTCTCTGTCGCCACTATGCCACGGTCAGTTCACAATGAGTCTTACAGTACCAACCCATTATTACAAACCCCGTAGCTACAAAAATTCCAGAAATAGTTTCATGACTTTTCTTCTGAGCAGGGATAGCCATTCTGTCATCCACTGCTGCCACAGCAGTCGCTGCAGTAGTCACGGTGTCACTCGGCAGCCGTGCTGAACAAAGGTACCACACAGACGCAAGGATGCTGTGGATCTTCCCAGTGCCATCATCTGTCACTGATGGCGTATCTCCAAAGCAGCACGTGCAGTGCCTGAACAGTGTTTTGTCCCCTTCCCACCATCATTTGCAGAACTCAGCTGTGGTGTTACGTGTCGAGCCTCAGCTCCGATTCTTCATTCATCAGCCCTTCCTCTTAGGCTCGACACAGAGATAGAGGGGAAAATTGTACCAAAAAAGGCAGAGTTTTTCTTTCCTCTAGGGAAATTCATCTGGAGAATTTGCCAAGGAGACAGCAGAACCTGCAGCGAAGGCACATACACAAGGTACACTCCACGTCCTTGCTGTCTTCATGAAGTTCAGCTGTTGCTGGTGAACATCTCCCCGACTTGTGAGATCTGAAAACAGATCACAGATCTGAGATGAGATGAGAAAAGATAGACAGATGAGCTAAAATTCATTATTAGTTATTCGATACAAATGAAGGAAGCTGTTTCAGAACTCTGCTCTCTTCCCAATTTTCACCTTTTTTTCAGCATAGCATATACCCAAGGGAATAACGGGTAGAGACAACCTGCCTGGATCAGGATAAGGCTGCACGTAGAGTGATAGTCTCCTTGGACCTCAGCCTCAGCAGACCCTTTCTGCAAATACTAGCAGAAACTGAAGACATAAAGAAAATAATTAAGACAGAAAACACAGTTAAATTCCTCAAGAAAATGAGATTAGAAGAGTGAAAATTGTAGGAATTAGGACAAAAAGAAAGGAATCAAATTTCTCCCTTTTTTTTTCTACGTCTACAGTTCATCAAGCTCTGACAAAAGCCCTCCAGGTATCAGCTCACTCACTTCTTCGCAAGTAGCCTGCAGAAATTGTTCCCTGTGTTGTACCATCAAAGAGTGCAACAATAACAGCACTTGAGTTAGTGTGCCAGTGCGTACAGAGCTCCTTCTGCCTTGGGATTAGGAACTGATAGTCTGGAGTAGTCTTCACACACCAGGCTTTGTTTCAAGGATTTTTCTTGGCTTGTCTTTTTATTTTTAATTTTTATTTTTTAAGGCTGAGAGTCTTGGTGGTTTTTAGTTTTGGGTTTGTTTTGGGGTTTTTGGGGGTTTTTTGGTGTGTTTGTTTTTTTTTTTTTTTTTCCCCCCACAGAAAGGTACCGGCAATATCTAACCATATTTCAGCCTTGAGTTTTCAGAGTTTGAAGTGTACATAGGCAAGTATTAATTGTCACACATCCCTACGGAAGTTTTCTGCTTGTACGTAAATAAAGCACCTCAGTTTTATACAATTAATGTAAGACCTATTAATTTCAAATTAATAGCATTATTTTAATGTAAGATTATGTATGTGTTTATTTCTTTCCCACCTGTAGCGTAGTTTGTGTCCTATCTTAATTTTGCTATTAGTTATTGATTGAATCTCATTCACAGTTTATAAGAACAGAATCGTTCAGCAGGTGGGTTGTAAGCCAGATCTGGACTCAGGATGGTATCAGAAATACCATAATCTTTTCTTTTGTAGCCTCAGTACATTCCCAGATCCTAAAATCCGTGTTTTTCTTGCCTAACTTTATCTAAGAGTACTGACTGAAGGAGACTAATGACCCATTGCTCCTTCCATTAGTCAGTGGTCATAGATAGTAATTTACAGAGGTTGAACCCACTCAGTATTTGGAAATTTTTCTTTTCCTTTCATCATCTTCCTTGTTCTTCTAAATACTCATTTGATAGGAGAGTTCAGGTTTGTCTGACTGAGGGTAGAAAAAACCAAGAACATTCTTTAAAAGAGTGAAGGAACTTACGAAGCCTGGTGTACCATGCAGTTTTCTCCTGTTTTTCAATTATTCAATGTTTAATAAAATGGAAGTTTTAATTTAAACTTCTTTTTTTGGTAGTTCAGGTGTTCATAACAGCTTTTATCCATGTATTTTCATTGTTGTCAGAGAAAATAGTTGAGCAGCCTTTCAAACTTGGTGTTAATATGGATTATGTTTTCTATCCTGTGTGAACAAGCCTTGCAGAAATACAATATCTCGAAGACCTTCCCCCTCCTTTGAATTTGATCAAAATTAACTGGGAGGCTGAAAGGTATTTGAAAAGGCTTAATGGATAGTTGGATGAGCAACATGGTTGCATAGGCTTCATTTCATTAGTCAGGTGTATGCCAGAGTAAAGAGTTCATTCCTGCAGTGCTCAGTGGAATCTACTCCAAATTTGGAAAACGTGCGTTTTCAATTTTTAATGAAAATTTTGAGCAGTATGAAGTTTCTTGGTCGTCCTTGCTCTTTGGACACAAGCACAGCAGGAAATGGAAGCTGATGGAGCCGATTTTACAATGGATGGGAATTCCACTAATTCACCCTAGTTCACTCTGTGGAACTTGATAATAGTGCAAGACTGAGGTCTATGGGCTTGTAGTTCTCTTGCTTTTGAGACTTCACGGAAAGGAACGAGACCTTCCATTTATCTTTACTGTTTTGTCAAAGACCCCAGACCAGGAAAGAGCAGGAAGACGTTGTGTTACTAACGCAGTCAGTATGTTGAAAGCCTGCGACTTTTTATCTCCCAAAGCCTCTCAATCTCCCAAATCGAGGGGCTTGCACAGGGTTCCCAAGGGAAGCATTGAATGAGTCCTCCAAGGTGCACGGGCACTCTAGTGCAAGAGGAGAGTGGAAGTTTTGTCAAGACCCACCTTAGTTCAGTATTGCACACTGGCATCAGCTGATGTCTAACAAATGCAAAAATGATATTTCTATCATTACTGAACTCAATTTGGCTGCCATACCATATTAATCTAGATAAAAGGAAGTACTCTAAGAACGTCCATCATTATAGGAACGAAGATTGCATTAATATAATACATTTCAGCTCAGAGTACTTCACGAGCCACAGAGCTTTACAAGCATAGAAATATAGGCCTCACTGGGATAAAGAAAAATTAATAGTCCTGTTAGAATGCAGTGCACAGCAGTGGGAAGAATACACAATGCACGAAAATGTCTTACAGTCCAAAAAAATCATATAGATAGGAGGTGTGCTTTATGGTCTTTTTTGCCATTTAATATCCTGCTTTCAATTTGTTCCCATGGAAAAAAATTAAATTCAAAAAATGCTTTTTTTCCAGATTTGTGCTCATTTATAACAAAATTTATCCCTGCATTGACTTCTTGTTTAATTTAGCATTAAGAATGTTTTTCTTCAGCAATCTAAAATTTACTATTCTTGTTTTTAAGTTATATGAGATTCTCAGTTGCTAAACTGGTGGTATGAGTTTACATTAAGGGAAATCTGGTCCTGTGTACTTAAGGTATACAAAATCCTTGTAACAGTTGTTTTTGACACTTTGCTCGATCAGATTCAAAGCTGTGTGAAAAGTCTGACGGCAGTTCAGACACTTTCCTACTGCAACACGGAAAAACTACGGGAGTGTTCTGACCTTGGGGAGTTTGCACTGTTCGTACTTTGCTAGTCTTGCTTAATGCACATAAGAAATTAAGTGGTAAACTCCTGCCTTGATTTTGGGGGATTTGTGCAGAGAAATACAAATTTACTCTTAAATTTTGCTGGGAAAGACTATTTGTAACACTTAAAAAACAGAGCACGTGGTACAGAATATAATTGCAAACAGCCATCAGTGACATCATTCTTTTTTTTCTTTTTTTATGCTTGCCTTACATTATTGGATTTAACCTGACCTGATGTAGTATCTTGTTACATGCGTGATATGACATACAAAATTAAAACCAGTTCCATTTTGCATTTTGAACAACTGATAATATTTTATTTGGAAAATGAAATTTGAAAGTGAAGTAGCATGGCCTGTTTGTGAAAAAGATAGAAATTATTTATGATCAAGAACTTTTAAATTCTGTTTGCTTTCATCTTTTATTTTATGAAACTCAAAAATGAAAACAATTTGCAGTACTAAAAAGGATTTCTAAAGGCTGCTTCAATATGTACCTTATTTTCTAATTTGACCAATAGATATTTTGATTTGTAATCTAAAAGACCTTCATTGACTTGAGGGAATTTTGGATTGGACACCTTATGAAATTGTTGCCATTAGAAGTTTTACACATCATTTAAATCTATGTGAAGAAATACAGCATCATCAGAATGTAGGAATGGACTCTGGCCAACTAGATTGTGCCTGTCTCCTCTTGTACTCTGTGTCTCAACCTTTTCAGCTCCTTGACCTCTATTCACAGTAAAGAATTTTCATGCTCCTCTTGTTTTAGTCTTAAAGTAAGATCAAAAAAGACAGAAACACTAACAGTGATACACTTGTGTCTGCGTTTTGAAAAGCTAATGTGTAATGTTCAGCCTTGAAGGGCAGAAGCTTTTCTATTCTTTATATTGTATTTGAATATCTAACACCTTGCAGTCTTTCTTAATTACCTTTGTGAATCGATAGGGCCTCCAGAAAACCTCCAAAGTTCATGAATTGCAACTGTCCAGTATTTGTAAAAATAATATACCGCATAGACGGAAAGAATGAAATGTTCCGATGGCTGAGTTACATCTTTGCAACAGAGTCTGCATAAAGGGATGCAGAGACTGCCAGAGACGTAGGCCGGTATCCAAAAAGAAGTCAATGAATTGTTCCCAAGAACTGCATCTTAATAAGGATAACTCTATGGAAAGCAGAACTTTCTGTTTTATGAGCACATTGTGAATAAATTGTCCTTTTTTATCGAAACTAAAAAAAACGTAACCCAAGCGTTTACCCAATGACTGGAAGAAATTGTGAAACACTAGATTTTACACAAAAACAGCCCAAGTCTTGTTGAGATCGACTGGATTCTGAAAGCAGAACATGGACTTCAGGTTTGGTTTGGTCCTGCCAGAGTGACCACCACCTTGTGTGACCGAGTAGCACAATGTACAGGCACTAAACTGACTAACGATGTATAATGATGTATAAGAATATGATAAATAAGAGAATGAAAATAATGATGTATAAGAATAATGATGTATAAAAGATGAATAATTAGTCGGGACAATGCAATGTCAGCTGATACCACCAGAAAACATACAGTTGAGAATTCAAGTAAAATAATGAGGTTGTAATACAATGTAGCCTCAGTTGGCTTTGTACGATGAAATATCCATAGAGAGACAAGAAAGATGAGAAAGAGCAGAAATGGTGATGAAGCAAGGGAGAGGAAGGAGAGGTTCTTGTCAGCAGGTTTTCTTCAAACTGTTCCTAAGAGCTAGGTTTGCTCTTGCCTCTGCAGATGAGAAGATGATTCAAGGTGTAGAGGTGTTTCCCCACGTATCATGCACCCAATAGTCAGCACTGGGCTTCAGTTTATTTCCATACTCCTGCCATTTAAAATATAGGAGCTGTGACTCCATGACTGCAAAAAGATTTGCACGTATAACTGTTTGCAAAGTTTTGTTGGTATTTTTGGGAAGTTTTAGACAAGAAAAAAAATTATCTTCAAGTCCTTGTTTCCATCTTCTGTCACCTTTCTGTGATCTTGGTGTGGGAAAGGAGCACAGAACCAGAGAGGCAACTGCCTTTTCTCTGTGCAGTGACACTGTACGTGGAGAATCCTTTAAATACAGATGGAAATTGTTCCTTCTCCCTTCTAAGCATGCTTACGTTAGCTGTATAGATTGTAAAACATGCAGATCGTTGATAAGCACACTAGTAAATTTCCAGCACCAGATTTGAACTTTTATTTAACAATGGATAATCAGAACAGATAAATATTTCCATTCCTCACCAGAGCACAAGACAAAGATAGCTAGCATTACACAAAATAAGGAGAAAGAGAAGGAACTTTACCATTTTATGTTGCTGCTCAATTTACTAAGAGGAAAAAACTCTTTAAAAGAAAGTTAGGGTCAATAAATACAACCAAAAGAGCCCCTTTTCAAGTGATAAATATCTAGAGCTCAGCATAAAACCTCAAAAAAGGCAATTTATACTGGTGGTTTCAACCATAATTTTCTTTCTTTATGTGCAAATCAAACTAGGAAGTTTAATACATAATTCATGTATGTGAGGAAATTTATTTATTTTGATGGCACGGAACGATATTGTCTAAATAGAGAAGGATGTGAAAGCACGGCTACTCTGTAGGATCGTAAGATAGGATTCATTATCTTCGGATGGATTCTGTATGTTGTCAATGGATGATTTAATATAATGCATCTCCATTGCCAGTGTTCTTTATGCCACACAAGCTTTAAAAGGCATTATCTGGCTAAAAGACAGAGATGGCCTTATTTAGATCTCCACTTATTATCTAACCCCGGACAGTGAAGGAGAAAAAGCCCACAGACTTTAAAGTTTTTTTTTTTTGTTAAATGAAGATATTTAAAACCATTAATTTAAAGCTGGGAAATCTTCCATTGGTCATGAGATGTTGAGATGATATATAAAGGGAACGACTTTGTAATTTAAATTCCTACCAACTGTTATTATTTTGCCAGCAACATTTTCAGCCTACTTCATATAAATTCTTCTTCCTTAGTTCACAGTAGACTAATACGCGTGTCAGAAATACCAGCAAGTCAAAGACAGATATCTGGATAGAAAAAAAGTGATGTTCTGTATCCTAAACAAAACCACTTATTAAAGGAACCAACAGTCCAAGGAACTGTTCACGGTTAACAGCAAAGGATGAGTGAGCCAGTCCTTATCCATTTTTAGGGCTGCAACCCCAGTATTTATCCTGCAGACCTTGAGAGCTCAGACCTCCCAGCACCGACTGGGCCACGTGGCGGAGAGGGCCTGAATGGATGTTGTACAAAACACCTTGTGTTTGATAGAGAGGAAATCCTGTTTCTCAAAGCATTCCCAGCTTCTCATCACCAAAGCGATATGCTGATAGTCTTATCCACATTAGGTAGAACTCAACTGCTTAAGTTGTTTCATAAAAATCTCTACTGATGGTTGGAGTCGTTTGACATGGGGCAGGAAACTCTTTGGATACCAGGTGAGGAAAAGGAGGACTGCAGGGGTTTACCGAAGCCTAGAAGAGGTGCAATTTTTTAGAGTCCCATGGGAGAATTATACAAGCAAGCAAATGGTGAGGTCATCCTTTAAGATTTGGCATGATTGCATAAATTTTGATGCTCCCCTAAAATTTTTGCTAACCTCTCAGATTTGTTTGCTTGTCCTGTATGAAACACCTTGTACATTCATTGCTATGTCACAGATGATAAGAACAAGGGCTATTCCTTTATAGGGTTATGATTTTTGTTATGGTCTCATAGTTTTGAGGTATTTCATGCAGAATTTGCCGAAAGCAGTGTTATTTGAGGTCTCATTGAAGAAGCTGTTTGCCCACAAAAGACGCAGTATCCTGAAACAGGTCTATTTCGTGCTCCGTGCCAGTTCATTCAGAAGCTGATGTCTGAGCTGAAAATACAGAAGTCAACATTATTTAAGGCTGTTTTGATCTCCATGACATCGTTGGCTGTAACTTCTTATCCCAGTAGTATTGTCATTGAGGGTACGGGAGTGACCTGCTGGAGAATTTCCAAATAGTCTTGTACTTGTGATTCATTATTCATTAAAGGAGACGATCTATACAGTGGTTTTAGGGTAGTCTTCTATGGCGTGCTGCTTTACTCCTCATCCCTTGTTCTTTTTTTCTGCTGATTAGAAACGGAGTTTTCTGGCATAGAAGGGCAGCTTGTCTAAAACAAAAGGCAAGAATTAGAAGTTTAAAGTTAGGGTTGTGTAGGCTTAAAAGTCTTAAAAGTTAAGGTTATGTAGAATGAGCTTTAGCGACAGAACAGAAGCCAAGAACCACGTCCCCAGCACGCAGGTGCTTGCTTACTGCTCCTCACTCCACCTGAGCACCAAGGCAGTAGCCAGAGGTGGTCCTGGGATGGCATTTCTCATCGCCCTTGGATGAAGGACAGAGCTCCAGAAGGTCATGCTGGCTTCCCCAGGGGAAGAAACCCAGGTGACTCTGAATTGGCGAAGACAGAGGACATGCCTTTTGGACAAATCTCCTGATAAAATAAGCTGAATTATTTATGATGCTGGTTGTTGGTGTGATGTGAAAAGAAAGAGCAGTGGAAAAATATTAATAAACAAATTATTAAAGGCAGCTGAAATGATAAAGCGGAAGAGATGAAAATACATTTTCTACAATTGTTGGTGTGATTCTGGTGTCTCTGTTTTGTACTTGGAATATCCCCATAATATGCATTTTAGAAAACAGCTGAAGAAAGACATTCCTTCTCTCATACTAAGCATCTCTCAGACAAACAACTATAAAGAGTGATGGGAGTCAGCACTTCATTCACAGTCCAAAATTTAAGAAAGCATGATACTCAGTTTATTTCTGATTAATCATACACCCCAGCTGAAAGTGACAAATGCATCATTTTCATAGAAATATTTAAGGCTTGTGCTCTATAAGGAGCGAATGATGCTGCTGAATGTTGAATTTTGAATAATGCAGATCTCCTTTTCTGAAGAACAGGGCATCTGCGACTTTTCCAAAGGCCCCTATTTCTCCCTTGCAAAGGCTGTACTTCAGCAAGTTACTTACGCATGTGCATAGTTTTATGTGTGTGGATACTGTCATTGATTTTAGCTTAAACATTTAAGCTTTAAAGCTTTAATTTGTTTAATTACATTACTGAACTAAGGCCAGAGTTATTTAAAAAAAAAGTCTTGAATTGAGTTCTCAGGGATGCTATAATGTTCAATTAAAATTTGTAAATCACTTATTATGGCATCAGTCAGTACCCGTTGTTAATTTGTACTTTATTTACTGACAAGCACAGGATAAAAGCCTCTGTACCAGAAGCGGAACATGCTTTGCTTTGCAATGATTCCGCTATGCCCCAGACAGGGAGAAATGAAGATTTGGGGCATTTTTCTGTGGCAACATTCTCCACCATCACTAGGACATAGGGCTATCCTACAACCACAGTGTTAAGGGAGGGAGATATGCGCTATAAAATGAGGGAGAAAGCATTCACAGAGTGATAGGAGAAGAAAAGACAGTTGTAGAAGTGGGATGTTACATGATTTTCTTGGGGTTTTTTTGTAGGGAAAAAGCTCCCTTGACATTGTTTTACCTGTAATTGTAAATAAACTATGTATGGGAGGGATGTAACTCTCTAGGGTCAGGTCTATAACTAGTCAGAGCTTATTTAAGTCAGGGGAATTACAGCAGAGCTTTGGCACATAGAGTTTTGGTTATTCAGAAATGTCTCCTCTGATGGAAAGAAAAAAACCCAAAAAAAACCTCGAAAGATATTGTGTCCTTTGAGGGTCGGTATAATCCTGTCAGTATTTAAAATGGATTTCAGTATTGGCAATGTGACTGCAGTTGGTTCCGCACCAGATTCCTGGTTCAGTGAACAAAACTTAAAGAGTCTGTGTCACTTTGAAGATAAAATAGTCTCTCTCAGGACATACTGTCAGAAGTCTGATGAGATGAAGTGCTGAAGCTTTGACTGGTTCTTTAGTTGTGCTTTGACTTCAGAGTCCTTTGGGTTATTCTTTATTAATCTAAAGAAATCACACCTTCTGGCGATTTCACACTGTTTGAATTGCTAAACTAGCCTGGCTGCTAGATTTCTATTTCCAAAGCAGTCCTCTAGATCATATGAATGACCTCAGGCCGTATTGCTAATACCTGAAAACGTTCTCCAGATTTAGTTACTAGACGTGTAGTCAGTATTACACGGGCTTATTATGGGAATTTCTTTGGATTCATAAAAGTCACAATAGCAGTGCTTGACTTTGGGAGGCTCAATTCTTAGTTCCAGACTCAATCTTCAGTTCTGGGCTTAATCTTCAGTTCTCTGTGCTCTTGATCCTACACTAGTGAGGTACTGAAATTAATGACCGTTTCAAATTAGCTATAGTCGCTAGGCTTCTTGGTATCATTGCATAGTCTCCACATGGAGACTATGAAGGCTTCACCTTCCCACATGGAAATTCTAAAACCCTACCTACAGCATACACTGGGTTGAAAAATCCCTCTAACAGGGAACAAGAGAGCGGGTGACTTTTTTATTAGTTTCTTATTCTACGCTTAGCGAGGCCTCGATCTCAGCTGCTACACCAAAATACCAGTCAAATAATAACAATAGTTGTTAATGATTTATGGAGTCTGGAGAACCATCATGGGATTATTAGGGGAGTTTTGTATTTACTTTATGTCACTAGTCAACTAAAAGCTGCCAGAGCCAAGCACGACCCCTTAGTCCTCTTCCTACAGAGTAATTAGTTGGGCTCTTTCATTTGTATTATTTCACTGATGTGCTTATTGAATGTTGAAGTTACTTAATGCTTTAGGAGGCACTGTGTTTTGTCCAGATCTATTCATCCCAGAAGGCAGAAGTTTCAGTTTCCTCCTTTCTACGCTACTCAGTGCAGAGTTAAAGCAGACTGGGGAAGAATTCAAGGGACTGACAGTACATACTCTCTTGAGATTAATTGTTTTCTCAGGTTGGAGACATTTGACTCAGATTCCTTTATTTTAAAGTCCTTTTCTGTTTTTTGTGTTTGTTTTTTTTTTTTTTTGTGTTTTTTTTTTTTAACATTTAAATTATGCTGAGTAATCCTGCTCTGATAATAGCTTCTCTGAAAATAGATGTTATTTCTTCCCACTTTATTAGCAGTGATTCCTGATGTAAAACATTGTGGAGGATGAAAGATTTGTAACACAGTAGGTTATTCATTAGCTGTTCCAGTAGAGGAGCTTGGCAGAAAACCGTTCCAATCTACTGATTATTTTATGCTTGGAGTAAAATGAGTTTAATACTTTTGATAAATTCCAGTTGATCTGAGTATTTTTTATCCTTTTGTAAGGGATTTCTCAGGAACATCTTTAAAGGCAATATTTGCAAGATCTGGAGAGAGCCTTCCATTCCCCCCATCCCTGCTCTGTACCTTTGTTTCATAGAATTGTAGAATCACAGAATTGTTAGGGTTGGAAGGGACCTTAAAGATCATCTAGTTCCAACCCCCCCTGCCATGGGCAGGGACACCTCCCACTAGACCAGGTTGCTCAGAGCCCCATCCAGCCTGGTCTTAAAAACTTCCAGGGATGGGGCTTCCACCACCTCTCTGGGCAACCTGTTCCAGTGTCTCACTACCCTCATGGTGAAGAACTTCTTCCTAACTTCCAGTCTGAATCGACCCATCTCTAGTTTTAATCCATTCCCTCTAGTCCTACCATTACCCAACATCCTAAAAAGTCCCTCACCAGGTTCTTGTAGGCCCCCTTAAGATACTGGTAGGCCACTGTAAGGTCTCCTCGGAGCCTTCTTTTCTCCACGCTGGAGTTTCCCTAAAGCTACTATCCCAGCCTTAGATCCTCCTGCTCCTTGACTTCACTCCCGTGGACTCTTATCCACTGGTTTGTCCTTTTGCTTTCTTCATATCTGCAAAATCTCATAGCTCAAACTTTTCTTGTTTCACTAGCTCATCTTACTCAGTTGTCCTGCAGGTCCTAGCAACTGAAGTCCTGCTGACGAAGCCTGCTAAGAAGGAGTTTAGGTCAGTCAGCAGGATGCGAAGAAATAGTGTGGGTTTTCAATCCCTTACAAATCTGTAACAAATCACCCAAGTCAAACTACAACCCAAAATGTGGTCAGCGTAGAGCCTGACTTGTCCTACACAAGTAAATTCTAAATTAGTATGGATATTTGTGGCAATGCAGACCCTGATGGTGGATCCATCGTGACACATGATATTTCAGA
This sequence comes from Larus michahellis, assembly GCF_964199755.1. Classification (NCBI taxonomy): domain Eukaryota; kingdom Metazoa; phylum Chordata; class Aves; order Charadriiformes; family Laridae; genus Larus; species Larus michahellis. Next base: position 13,015,889 of record NC_133896.1, read on the forward strand.
TGGGTTTGATAGTCCACACTGAATCACACATTCCCACAGTTGTTACTGGTACCTAAGCTGACTTGAAATTTATACGTGTGCATATTTGTCGGCAAGATAGTAGAATAGATCTGTCATGAGGCTGGCAACGGTTTTTAATAAGGACCATCTGAAAATTGTGGGGAAATGCTGTTTAAGGGAAAGCTCTGCTTTCTGTGACAAAAAGTCAGTATTTTTCAGTGAAAAATCTAATGAAAATGAAACCTTGTATTCTGGGAAAAGATTTGCAGGGCAAAAAATTTCTAATAAACTTTATTAAAATATTTATTTTCTTCTCTTGCTTCTGTTTCCACTCATTTTTTCCCATCTCTCCTCAAGCCAACTGCGCCACTTATGACCCTCACCATTCCCTTATCATATTCTTTCTTTCAGTTCATTTGTTAGCTCCTCTGACTCTATCAAAAGCTTCTTATCTCACTCTGTTTTTACATGTTATCTCCTGCCACAAAATAAACTCCTCTATTCACGAAAGATTTACACCATCTCCTATTTCCTCAGTTGTTTCTGAATGATCACTTTTTGCTTAAGATCTTCGGACTTACACCTTTGGCAATAAACACTGTTTATTCCTTCATTTATTGGATTCTTACTGTCCCCCAGGTAATCCGGCTCTTTGCCTTTCCTTTGCACTGTAAATTCCTTTTGTATTGGTTCTCCCAGAATTTATAGTGCATCTGTTGCGCTGACTCTGTGCCTGGCTTTCTGTTAATGACATTTGAGCTGATTTATTTAAATCTGTGGCAGCGAACAACAGTATGATCTTCAGACATGCTTTGAAATTGTGGAGTAAACATTCTGGTTGATCAACAGTTTTCACTGGAATCATCAGAAATTTATATTATTTGTTGCGTAAGGGAGTAATATGCTTGTGGTATTGAACTGCAAGTTTTGGACATGAATCTTTATCCAAAAAAAGTTAATTCCACTTTAATGTCACATTAGTGACCATTCCTCTGCTAAATCAAAGGCTGCTGGTATTGTTCTGGAGAGGAAATATTGCTTACGCAGACTCATTTTTTTATGAGTATGAAAGGCCACAAATATTTCCAGAATGCTAATGACATTTAACACTGTTTAGTTATTGTGTTGCATCATACACTGTGCTCTTATTTTTTGTCTTCTTCCATTCTTTGCTTTTTCTTTCTTCAAAGCAATAGAAAATAAAATTAATAAATTTTAAAGCTTGGATGTCTGCCTTGTCAGAGTTGAACCGGAGCATAGACAGAAGGGAACAATCCGCTGACTGAATGATATTCTGTAACTGAAGTGTTGGGAGCAATTTTTTAAAATCATGCTAAAACAAACACACTTTTACAGTAACAATATTTCATGAAGCATCTGCATAAGCTGCAGAGGCAATAAAGGAGTCATCTCTGAGGAACACATGGCTGTCATGGCTTATTTCATTTGTTTGATGGCACTTTGGTACCTTACATGGTTCTGAGAGCTCCATTTCTTTTCCACTGTGGAAGATTTCCTGTAAGTCCACAAAGATGGCTTTTATATTAAAATCACATATTTTCATTTACTAATATCAGAATTTTCTACCTTCTATTACACACTCCTGATTTTTCAGAAGTTGGTATGAACTTAAAAGAATATTTCATGAGATCTCAGAAATCGTTACGATAAATCCTAAAATAATATTTTGGGCCAAATACTCTCTTGCCATTATTGTAATGGAATTGCACCATTCTGGATATCGCAGAAATGACCAGTAAGCAAAATAAAGACTTCCAGCTTAATCCAGTGGTAGCTTATTAATGTAGACTGGCTCTGCGCAACTTACCGGCACGATCAATGACTTTCAGAATTTTGGGGCTTGCAGACTGTTGCCAGCCCTCTTAATTTCTCCATCTGTACGCTGAGCATTACAGGGGGAATACAGTTGCACGGCTCAGCCGCAATCTGGTTATCACAGAACTGGGGGCTCCTGGTGGACGGGAGAACACGATTTAGAAATCAGAGGGCAGAATATTCAGTCTTAGGACCCTGCTGCTGTCATTGCTCTAATCAAAGCATTCTTTACCTCAGGCAACAGTTTAGAGCCAGAAATCCTTCATTCAATTTATGGAAAACAACCCATGGAAAAAGGCCTTAAAAGTAACATAGAGCGTATTTAACATTAATGCTTTGTAAATCTAGACTTCTAGGCCTGCCTGTCCAAAAAGTCTTCTTTGAGTCATTCTTCACCCTTACTCACTGTCACTTAGCTTATATTTCTGTTTTCCAGTGCTGGAATAAATAGTGGTAATGATCTTCATCACAAAGGCATTGGGAATATTAATTAGTTAGCACAGCTCTTGAGCAGCTATTGCAGCTCTTAACGGTTCCTTTGTAAACAGTAAAGCAAGATTGTTCTCAGTGACTTATTTAAGGATATTCTGATACACTTTATCCCGATGATTTTCTTAACTATCAGAACTTAATAAATTGGAAGCCATTTAGACACCTTAGGCAAAATCCTGCCTTCAGCTGAGTCAGTTGGAGTTCATCCCCACACAATGCTGATGCCAGCATGTCATCAGGTCCCCTGCGAGCCAGGCACAAAGCTAATATCTGTCCGTACCAATATATTCAAGAGAACTGCGGCAAGACTGCAGTGGTGTTGATAACTCTGTGTTGGGTAACGGAAAAGTATTGTGCAATAAGAAGGGATCTGAAAAATGCCTGGAAGACTCAAGGAGCCCAGGAAGGTGTAGGTGAGGAAACCCTCCTCTGTTGACGTCTAGTGGAGACGTACCCAGCGTGACTAAAGATTCACATTCATTTTGGCAGACGCAGTGTGCCGTGTGATGGTGCTCTTTTGACTCACAGGCAGCTGAAATAGAAATACATGGCAGTTTTAATTGCTCAACACTGCAAGCGATAATTTAAATATTGAGGTCTGTTGTAGCAGTTTTTAAGGATGTGCTACTCTATGAGCGCTTTGGATTTTAGCTGTGTGCAGCGTAGTAGACTAATTCTCTGTCAAGGAAAAAAAAAGATCACCAGACTTCTGATGCTTTTAAATATTGTCAGCCCCCTAATAACTGTAATCGTGATGTTCATTTATGCCACACCACAACCCTCATTTGCAGTTTTAATAATTTTAATTAAAGGTATTATTTCAACCTAAACTCACAAGTAAGGGTATAAATGGCAAGTACAGTGTTTTCTTTGACATCAATGTTACTATTGAGCTTGCCTTCCTACACACCATTTATCGTATGGAAAAAATTCTTACTGATGGAGTTTTGTTTGTCTATATTGTTTTTAAACCCGAGGACGTTGTAGTTGGGCTGTGTAAGAACTTCCCTGTGAGCGGGCTGGGTGGCAACGTGAGCACTTTCCGTGTCTGCAAGGGCAAGCTGTGTTTAGTTGAGGGACACTACTTGCAGAGCAGCTGCAGTTTCCACTAACGCTGTTTTCATTTGGTGAGATTCTGGGACATCGTGGTGCATTTTCAGAGCTTTTCTGATTTCTCAGCCTGAGTTTCCTCTGTCAGCTTTCACACAGGTTATTACTTCTTCCCTGTTAGCAATCATTTCCATTATTGTGCTATTTGTGAAAATAAGCTGATTCTGTCTGCCCGTAGTAACTAGCCTGCTCTAGGCATGAGGTCTCCATCTCCCATTTCAAGTTGGTGGCCTAACAGTCCTTTATGGTTTGTCCTACTTTTAGTGTGTGCTGCTTTTTGCTTCTGCCCCAATGCATCTTTTATTTGGTTGAGCGGACACACATTGATCCGTCTGTGCTGCTCTTACACATCCTCCTGACTCTCCTGGGGCAGACCTGCTGAGTGATTCAGCTTATCTGACTTATTCCTGATCCTTTGACCCTATCCAATTGCGCAGTCTGGTTGCCTGCTAGTCCTGTTTGGTTATTTTCCATTCCCGCTCCAGGATCATTCAACACCTAGAACACTTTTTGTGACTGTGTTCCATCAAAGTTCAGACTGTCAACTTTGCCGATGGTCTGAACTTCAATGGGACACAGTAGACTTCTTGCTGTAAACAGTTTCCTGCTTCACTTGTCATTCTCCAACTAACGATGTGTCGTCTCATCTGCGTGTGGGTCTACAGCAGTGCCCATCGTAAGAGGCAGTCATGGTTCTCTAGCTCATACACCTTGCTGGTTACTGGAGGAAAAGTGTGGACAGGATCAGATTTTTGCTTAAAAAGGCATAGACAACGTCACTAGGAGATTTAAGAGAAGACACGTTGCCCAAATGGATGCTTTACATCTTAGGAAAAATGCTTGAGTTAGTAATGATATTTATTCTATCAGTGATAAGAGGTTTAGAGCTAACATGGACCATGTGATCACGTTGTATGACCAGCTGTACATCACAAGCCAATTCTATTTTTTCTGGCTTTTCCTGTCTTAATCCTAGTTTAAGAGGTAGCTTTCCAAATATTGTATGATTTCATGGCGTTTTTTTGCTGCAATCTCCAGCTAGGCAGATATCCAGTAATAGAAACTGGAAAGTATATTTTAAAAAATATTTTTCATAGTTCATCTTTGTACACTTCTATGTTTTGTGGAGAACTGAGATAAATCTTTTCAGTGTTGCTCACACATGCTTTCAAAAAAGATGCTTGGTGTTGAGCACTGAGCTGAAGAAGAATCTATCCAACTGTTTCATAGCCTGCTGTAGCTGTCTTTCTGTTAATAGATATTGATAATAACAGGAAGACTTTAAAAATAAACAAATTTAAACAACCCAACCCTAGGATACTCATAATTATTTTTAATTTTCTGCTGGGTGTCTGGCAACACTTGAAACCCAAGTTCAGACAAACCTGCTGTTGTTTATACCCACATCATTTGGTATCTTGAGATTTGGAGGGGCATTTTTACAGAAATTCTTACTGCGTGCTGCATCAATTCCCAAACGGTATAAAATTTTCTGTTATGTCATACCGAATTTCTTTTTATTTTCAAGCTTAAATTTTTAATACTTTTATTTTCCTGCCCTGTCAAAACACTTTTATCATGAAATCTCATGATATCCTCAGTACCTGGCGACTGCAGCGTATTGCAAATATATTTGCTATGTGCCTATTGCTTATTTATGAAACATATGCCCAGTGTTTGTCCAATATTCTGGCACACGTCACAGAAGGTAACATGCGGCACCTGTTCTTAGTTAAGGAAAACGTTGCTGATTCAATCAGGGACCTATTAAGGATCCCTTTGCTGCACACCCAAAACTGCACTGCCTGAGGGAAGAGAAGAAATAAATTGAATAACTTGTACTGAAAGCACTGTTTCATTGACGAATGCCTGCCTAGCCGCTATGTTGTCCTCAGGATTTCCCAGCGTGCTACCGCGCGTTCACGGAGGTAGGCAGCTGCTAGCATCTATTAGCTGTTTAGGAAGCTAATCATAACTTTCTCCTGCTGTACTCTTTTCGCAAGTATTTGTGGTTTCCATTAATTATTTCCTACCGTACAGTTAATATGATTGCAAAATCATTGGTTTTAATCTTTTTTCCTATATGAGTCCACAGTACTTAATATGTATAGGTGCCTCCGTAATTGAGGTAAATAACTTTTAACACATTTCCAGCTTGCTGCGAGAGGATTTAATCCGTTCTATCAGAGAGCTGCTGATTTCATCCACAGGAAACACTTACCTCTCCACCCCCTGGGGCTATGCAGGAGATAGATACACTTTAGACCAGAGAGCAGCCTTTGTGCAAGTAAACTCGGACTATTTCTCTGCCTTGAGATGACACCCAGATCACGGTCTGCCTGAAGAATTCCCATGGTCTTGTGGAGCTGGGACTTGCCGTCTCTCCAGTTTTATGTAGGAACTTCTGCTAGCTTTGGGGCCTCATTATCCCTTCCGTACCAGTCAGAAATAAAACAATCTGGCCTTTGATTTTCAGTTAGCAGACATTCAGAAGGATTTTTTAAAATGTGTATGATTTTCCTGAGATTCTTCAAAGAAATGTGAACTGTTCTTAATATTGGTGTTTTCACCACCAAATTCATGGAGAAATGGAGCTTTATTTAGAGAGAAGAATGTTTGCATAAAAAAAAAAATTTACCAGTTAAGTATCTGTGGGACCAGCATGGTATTATATATGAGGAGCACAGAGCACAATGAAAGTTAATGTAAGAAATGTTTAGTCTAAACTGATTAAAACTTGTGTTCCGTTCTCTACTGGGTTAAGCATCATTGTTGAGAATACGGTTAGGGATTTTTAGAGGGTCTTTTGCTGTTACTGTACATTCTTTTTTACATTTTGAGTTAAATATTTGGAGCTTGCAATTTCTTTCTTATCTAAATCCTTTCCTAGCAATATTTTCCTTACCACGCGTTTAAATAGCCTGCTGTCAGTCTGATCCCACAATACCCGTTGACTCCGTCTGAATTTTCCATATTGAACAATTTTAAGATAAGATGTTAAATATTAAATCCACAATAACATTTTTCATTATTGCCTTGAAGTGTCGTGGAATTAGATGTAACGAGCAAAGCTGAGGAGGCAGCAGAGAAAAAACTGCTCAAAAAGTCAGCGAGTATAATGTGCAAATATGAAGGACAGAGAGTCTGCATTAACCAAGCCTGCCAGGAAGAGATCCTAAGACTAAATGAGTAGCCAATTAGAGCAGTTTGTTCTCACATAAAGATTAAATGCCATATTATACCATTGATCCACACCTTAAACACTCATTGATTTTTACAAGGTGTTTCATCTGTAAAAGGGTGGTAAAAGATAGAGCTTTTAATGAAAATTCATTTGAAGGGATAAATGAAGGTGTAACCATACTATTTCAAACCACTTTAGAAGATCTGCTTTTTGGGAACAAGCACATTATATTGGCACATGCCGTGTCCAGAGCTGGGCTGCCCGGTACAAGAAGGACACGGACTGACTACAGCAAGTCCTGGGAAGGGCCACCAAAACACAGAAGGGCTTGGGGCGTCTCTTCTATGAGGAGAGGCTGAGGGAGCTGGGATTGTTCAGCCCAGAGAAAAGAAGGGTCAGGTGGATCTTGGCACTGCATGGAGGGAGGGTGTAGAGAAGACAGAGCCAAGACTCCTTCCTCTGGTGCCCAGTGACAGGGCAAGAGGCAATAGGCATAGACCAAAATACAGGAAATTACATTTAAATATCAGAAAAAACCTCCTTTTACTCTTAGGGTGCACAAACACCGGGACAGGTTGCCCAGAGAGGTTGTGGAGTACCCATCCCTGGAGATACGCAAAGCCCACGCAGACACAGCCCCGAGCAACCTGCTTGGCTGACTCTCTGAGCAGGGGCTGGACGAGATGGTCTCCAGAGGCGTGTGCCAACCTCATCCTTGTTCTGATCGTGCAAGTCTCTCACACTGGACAGTTTTCTTATTGTCATAGTATGTTTTCTAGGAGCTCAGATTTTCTCCAACTTCTGCAAGGCAAGATTAATTTTATAGATTTTTTCAGATTTGCATATGCTGCTAGGAGAAAAAGCTTTTTCATGGTCAGATCCATAGATTTTGTGCAAAGAAAAATGTCCTTGTTTTTCCCTAGGCTAAATGGTCCTGAAGGACCATAAAATATTTGCAAAGAAGAAAATACTTGGCAAAGGGAGGAAAACGCCAAGAGCTCATTTTGAAAAAGAGAAATATTCTTGAAAGACTGTGTAACGTTAGTTCAGGTTAAGCATCTGCAGAATGATTGTCTGCATTATTCTGTCTGAGTGCTCAAGATTTTTGCAAATATATCCAAAAACTTTAAAGAAAGTGTTTTTTATAATTACGTTTTTTAATATTTCTTTTACAGTTGAGTAAATTGAACCACAGAGAATGTAAGAAAACAGTGCAGCAAAGCAGTGGCACACACAGAAATGGAAACTGAAACCTATCTAGCAGGTCTAATTTCTAGACTCTGACATAGATTCCATTGCATTAATTGCAAATTACATTATGCCACACGATAGGTTTTGTAATAAGGAAATTCTGATGATTATATTAAATCCATCGGAAGTTAAAATTAATAACTTGCAGATTAAGTGACACTGCAGAGATGAAGAGGTTTGCTCTCGCAATAGCAGTTCAGTGGAAACCAAGATCCTGACTTCCGAGTGCTTTCGAAAAGTGCATCCTCTACGTCTAACGGCACACATTTCTGTAAACTAACAGAGGGAAGCTGGAAAATAGTGTGAAGAAAATGTTTGCATAAATACGAAGTCAGGCACAGCTGTTCTGAGAAAGCATGAAGCTAAAATAGTATAGGAAATGGAAGCAAGGAATCCTTTTATGTTTAAAAAATGAGCCTACAGGAGAAGAGATTAATGAGAATAGTTGTGAAAATGAATTCATTTAAATATGAGATATTTCCTTTTTTGGACCCGGTAAGTTATGGTTTCATGAATATTTGTCAAAGTTAATGTTGTGAGGCTGAGCTGTTGCTTTTTCTTGGAGAATAAAACTTGTTGTCTTCCTTTGTATTACATATTCTCTTTTAAAAATGAAGAGAATGCAATGATTAATACATACACTGCTAAATTCTCAAAAGCTTGATTCAGCTATGGAACAAGAACATTTTGCTTCTTGTGAAAAAGTAATGAACTGTATAAATATAGGAATCAAAGCTTAAAGTTGCCTGAAAATGATGAACGGCTCTTCTCTTTGGAAACTTAATCTTTGTTCAGTTTCTTGACTTTCAGATAAGAAGAGCCATCAGGCTTTTCCACACTTGCTTATGCACTACCGTCACATCCATGATGGTGCGTATGGTCTTATGGGAAGAACAATGCCCCGTCCAGGTACAAGGTGACATGCTTGGAAATAATATAGCTGCTACTGCAGATTTAAAATAAACAAACAAACAAAAAACCCTCATGGTTTTCCACTGTGAAACAATAAAGCAAAACCTTTGTGGAAGGCAGTTTGCATATGTGTAAAAAAATTATGAAGATAAGTTTCTAAATTCTAATTGCACAGAAAGCCTCAGATATATGCTTAATCTTGATTTTTAAGAAGCCAGTATAATCATGCATTAATTAAACTTGCAAATCTTTTTTTTTTCTGAGATGTGTTTTCTTCTTGGCAGGATATTATTTTAAATTAACAGTCTGCTTTTGGGCAAACTAATAGCAGATTTCCAGGAAAAGATAATTTGTCTTTCCACAAAGAGCTTTTCGAATACAGAAAAAAGTGTGTATTCATTTTTAGATTGTCCTCAAGTTTCTTTGTCATTTGTTACAGTAGAACACCAGGCACCGAAAACAAAGTTAATTAAAAAAATATAGAAAACTGAGGACTTGAGAGATGGCTAAATGTCTTTCCACAAGTTGCTTATAACTTGTAACCACTTTGGCCATACTTGATTTGTACATTATTGAGAATTTTGTTCAGAAATCAGACTACAATGGTACTATTTATTATGCAGTATTGATTTATTTGATTAAAGGATTTATAAAAACATGGAGGAATTAACCAGACTGTTTTAATGAAGCCATGAGGTTCCATGTAAAGCAGTATGAACCTTAGTGAGTACACACTTGTATTCTAGTTGAAACTGGTAGGTCTTTGGGTACAGGGTAAAAATGTCTCTGAATACTTGTGATACACCCATGCTGTAGTTTGGTGAAGTCACACAACTTGTAGGAATCATAACATCTTAAAATTATATGTAGAAAGGCAAAAAATTATTAATATATGTTAGTCCAGTATTTTAAACAGTGCATAGCTCTGATTTTGTTGATGTACTAGCTGTTACAAACACAAGAAAGAAAATGTTTTAGATAACCACATATGCCATAAAGGTCAAAATTAGTGCTTCTGCAGTTTCTAATCTTATTAAAGAGTATTTCTTCTTCATGTATTGAAATTCTATCTTGAGTACTCAAAAATTTGCCTACGCATATACCCCTAGCGCCATGTGTGATGTAGCGTAGTCTGTGGCACAGCACATCCAGCAGAGGAGGATGGTAGAACACAGAGAGACAGAGTTTGGGTAATGGTGCTCTTGGGAGCACAGGAACGATATCCAAAAACATCCCAAGTGCTGCTGGGAACCTTTTAGGCAATTAAACTCAGAGCCCAGGTTTTATGTAGATACCTAAATCTAGATTCTTACTCTGGATCTGAATCTCTGGCTCATGCCTTTATTCAGTTAGCATAAAGGAGCTGAGCAAAAGGACGCAGTACTGTCTTCTAAGCATACACTCTTCTTGAAATGTCTGTATATATATATATTTAACTGTAGACAAAGGAATAACCCCATGTGGTGCATTTGTCTTGGTGTACACATGTTCTTTTGAGAGATCCTCTCAATATCTTTTGAGATAACTCTCATCCTTGGAGATACTCAAAAGCCATCTTGACATAGTCCTGGGAAATCTGCTCTACTTGAGCAGAGAGGTTAGACAAGATGACCTCCAGGGGTCCCTTCCAACCTCAGCTATTCTGTGGTTCCGTGAGAGATGTTTGCTTATAAGCAAATTATGAGCTAATAGGGAATATGCCAGTAGATGGTGCTCATGAATGTATAGCTTTGTTCTCACATCATTAACAATTTTTTGGTATTGAATGTTACCAGGCTTCCAGCATATTGTTTATGTGGCTCTTTTAACAATTGCATAATTAAAGTTCAGCACATACATAACTATTTGCAAGTTAAGAACCTAAATGATGTCTTAAGGTTGCAGATGAAACTGATCCTGCACTAAGCCCCTCAGTTGCCCTTATGTTAGCATGAGTCCTCCAAAGCCAAATTATTTCCACACTGTTTGAATTCCCCTCTACAGAATGACATTTTTTCTTGGCTCTGGAACTATCCAAAATCAAAGAATTTTGAGCACGTCAGGGAATTCTGAATGTGAACTGCTGGCCTCAGCGCTTTATCACTGCTAAATTAGGATAATAACATTTTCTGTTTTCTCAGGCTGCAGGAACTGACCTCAGAACTGTATTGGACTTGACTCTATTGAACAGATGTTGTAATGAGATGATAAAAAAATCTAATTTGTTCCATAGAGGAAAGGAACAGGAATGTATTTTATTTACATGAAGGGCACAACCACATTAAAACAGTTTGATGAAAACATTATATATTTCAGAGGGTTGTTAGTGAATAGAGCTAGGGCTTATAAAAGGCACATCTACAAGCTGGTGTCTCAGTGGTTGCTGTCGACATAATGACTCACGAAAAACGCTGCAGTGAGAACTGGGTGCCTAAGCTCCAGGAAACTGAATGGGAAAAACTGGAAGCTCAAAGAGGGAACCTGAATACCTGAGGCTGAGTGAGAAGTCACCACAGGTTAGCTGAGACTACAAGAGTATCTGAACTCCTACCCCATGGCAAGAGCTAATCTCTGTCATTTGATCCGGCAGCAGGACGCCTCCATCCATGGAGAGTTTGGAGTCCTCTGCCTGTACTAACCACTTCCAGATTTTTTTTCTCGAACAACTGAGCAGAACCTACTGCTGTCTCTAAGGAAATAGAAGTAGCATGACAGTACCTGCCTTTTATAGGCTACCCTAAGTGGGGGAACACTTCCCGGGAAGTGGGATAGCTGCCTTTTGCAGCCTCCACTCACTTATGTGTCACCCAGGTGAGAACTTCAGCCACTACGTGCCAGGCTGCTGCAGGTGGGCACCCAACGAAGCCCAACAAAGAGTAGCACAGGAATGGGACTGAACTGAGGGACCAAAATAGAGCCTGACTCTGTAGCCAGGTGCCTGGGCATCCACTGGTGAGCTGTGCAGACATAGGCATTTCACATGAAATAGTCACTGATTAAAATACGGAAACTATCCTGAGACCAGGCACCACGGATCAAGACTACTCCTCCTAGGTGATTTCCCTAATTACTCAAGTAGAGCCTGTTCCTCCATGCCTGAGCTCCCCGTGTCCCCACGACGCTTGGTTTCCTGCCCACACAATGCCTCTCTTGCTGCAGCACAAGGATATTTCTCCTGGCCTGCAGCCTGCCAGTGTGCACTCTCTTGGCAAACGTGGCTTTCGTTCGCCTCAGGCTAAGGAGGGAGTTCAGTCCAAAGTCATCTTTATCCCAGGAGAAGGTTCTCTTGCATAGATCAGAGGCTAACAGGGTTTTTTTCTCAGCTAGTGAAATAATTTCCATGCACATTTCCAGACTTGGGACCCCTAACGGAGATCACAGTGCTCCGTGATTTGGGAAATTTCTCATATTGCTTGAATCCAACACTGAAGAACGTTCTTGCACAGGTCTTCTAGAGAACTTCAGCGTGCCCGTTCAGCTCAGGACCTCGTGCAGTGCAGGGGGAAGGGCATCTGCCTGGTCAATCGGGCAGCTCTCGGCACGGGCAGGGCACGGCCAGAGGGGACTTGTAGAAGGAGCAGCTGCTGGAAACCGAGAAAACCGGCCTGGCTCGCAGCTCTTGGCTTCAGCCCTTTCTGGATCCGACCCATACTTGAATAATATGCTATCATTATTTAGTAGCTTCTGTGAGCAAATTCGTACTACCAAATGATAGGAAAACGTTGTTTTATAAATTTGAGGCAGAAAAACATACACTACCCTTACTTTAGTGCAGCATATGGCAAAAGCTGAATGTTTTACGTTAATGGATTCACGATACTGTTTACATTTTATTCATATTATTTTGTTGGTCCTTAAATATAAAAATACCATTATAAATATTTTAGATGTTTTCTACTTGTAAGTTCTTTTCCCCCAGCTGGTGGTCTATTTTGCCGATTTGGGTTAAAGGAACGTCATCAGTTGGAAACCTAATCCATTTTAAACACAGAGTTAGAAGGAGAATAAATTACAACACCTGCTAATAACCCCTCTAACAGTTTTCCTATTTTTTTTTTAGTATTTTTTCCCCTCTCCTCTCTCGCTGTGCCAGGGTTTGATCATTCACTCGGTGCTGTGAAAGGCAGCATTGCCGTTGACCTTCCTAGGTGCAGGCTCTACAGCTCTGAAGGTGGCTGCAAGGCTCGCCGTGGTGCGCGGTGGGGAGCTGCAGAGCCATAAGCGGGTCGCAGGATGGAGATCCTGTGGGGCCACCCCCCATACGTCTGCGTTCACCCGTCAGCACTGCAGAGACTGCTCTCGGTAGGGATTTTGGCATTGTCTTTAAATCAGGTAGCTCAGTCTTGCCGTGTCAGAGCAAAACTCGGGGCTGGTTTGATGGACTTGTGCCCTCGGAGAGCCCAGTGAGCAGCTGAAGGAACTGACTACGGAGGGAAACCAAACAACCGTGCCCAAAGGACCAAAATATGCACAAAGCCTTAAATCAAGAGGAGAGGAGGAACAGAAATACTCATAGATAAACTTACAGCTTTTTTCTGTGTGCTTATAAAATTAATTTCATATCGCACAGACTCCTGAGTGCATCATCTTCCACGAGGTACCTAGAAAATTTGTGAATGTGAAAGCGCTCCCGGCAGATGGGAAGCTGCTACGCGCGGCTCACACAGAGCTCCCCGGCAGCCTGACTCATCCGCCCACCTGGTCCACGCCGCCAGCGAGGTCAGAATTAACGGGCGCTTTGCTTTCTCTGCCGTGTACCGATTCCCGTTCTCCCAGCGGCACACGGCATGCCCGCCCCTGCAGGACCGCTGCGCCGTCCTTCCCTGCTCAGATCCCTGCCCAGCTGGGTCTCTCCGAGGATGCCTGAGGTAAACGAGGCCATCAGTAATGGCAGACCATCCAGGCAGACCTGGGTAGCTGATAAAATCAGCTGATTTACTTCATCATTAGCATAATGGTTTTCAATTGATTACCTGTCAGGATATCTCCTGTTCATGCTCCCCTCTCTCCTCACACACATGTACACATAATCTTTGGGTAGCCAAACCTCCCTCCTTTTTAGCATTTAGGAGGCGGGACAGTGGCTGAAATTGCCTGGCGCTCATTCACGACTCCAAAATCGACAACCACTGCCACCGCGCATCAGCTCAACCATTCATCTCGTTCAACATCTTGCAACAGCCATTTACAAATGTTTCATGAAAATGTGGTGCTCTCCCTCAGTATGCATGTTACACAACTACAGGCCTTAGAGGAGAAATTTCTTTCTAACCCCAGGCATCGTAGCATCCAACTTGTCCTTTAGACATTTTTCTTTTCCTAGTACAAAAGGATATTTTTGTTTGTCACACGCATGCCTTTTCCTGTTTCATTAACATAAAGGTCTTGATAAAATGACTTTCAGTTTTTTCCAGATTGTCTCAGGCAGGAAATGTTTTGTGTCTCCTCTGACAATTAATCAGTAAAACCTTGTTCCTGTGATGCGTTAAAAAAAGCCGCCTTCAGCACTAAAGGAATGATTAATTTATGCAATGTTTGAATGATTTTCATCAGTTAGCAGATACAATGATTTGATTTTCCTGTATAATGATTTCATCTTAGATATCTCACTTGCCAAAAGAACCTGACAGACCTGATGTGAATACTGTGTTTCATTACAGTAAATCACTTTGTAGTCAGATTTTCTACATTTTGATTCTTGCTTACCTTAAAAGATAATTCAAAATAGTTATACTTTATGCTCATTTTGAAGTTTTGTTCTTTTAAATTAGTCATTGATGAACCTGTTAATGCCCTAATGCAGTTTAGAATCCCGTCTACTATTTAACCAGCTGCTTCACAAGGAGCATAAATGCCCAGTCCCACAGTGAGCAATTCAGCCTGCCTGCCATAATTTTGTTTTTACCCCTGTACATTCAACAGAGGCACTTCTGAAGATCTACAGGATGCAGCCTGTTGCATTTAAATACTCATTACTCTCCTTTGGCTGCATGGGGTTTTTCAGAACCTTGAGAGACGTACTCAATCAGACCAGGTGCCAGCCACCTTCACTGAAAAGAGAGAAATGCATTTGGCATCCAACCTGCCCAGCCCTTTTCGGTGGTGGGTAGTAATGTGCCGGCAACCACCTTATACATTATAATAAGGATGCTTATCAAACCATACCGGTCTACAGACTTTAAGGAACCCATGAAAAGGAACAAGGTAGAGACAACTAATTGTCAGTAATCACAGAATGGTTTAGGTTGGAAGGCACCTTAAAGATTATCTAGTTCCAACCCCCTGCCATAGGCAGGGACACCTCCCACTAGATGTTGTTGCTCAAAGCCCCATCCAGCCTGGCCTTGAACATCTCCAGGAATGAGGCCTTCACAGCTTCCCTGGGCAACCTGTTCCAGTGCCTCACCACCCTCATGGTGAAAAATTTCTTCCCAATATCTAAGCTAAACCTACCCTTTTCCAGTTCGAAGCCATTACCCCTCATCCAATCACTACATGCCCTTGCAAAAAATCCCTCTCCAGCTTTCTTGTAGGCCCCCTTCAGGTACTGGAAAGCTGCTATAAAGTCTCCCTGGAGCCTTCTCTTCTTCGGGCTGAACAACCCCAACTCTCTCAGCCTGTCCTCATAGGAGAGATGCAATCTTAAAATCACTGCGCAGAGCCCTGCACTCCTGTGTGAATTAAGGTTATAGTCATTGCTCCCTGGAGCTTTTGTGTGTTTTACCTTACATTATTGATGTATAAAAACCTAAAGCTGCTCCGAGAAGCAAAGCCTAGATCCCCCCCTTTTCACTGATCCTGCATACCCAAAATAATAGGCTAAAGCCAGGCTTCCTCCTGTGTGCTTTCCGTAGGGCTGCATTGCTCACCTCTGGCTGCGTGGGCTACCTGCCCTGCTTCGGGGCATGCTCAGGGTGGCCCAGGAGCAGCTACTCAGGGAATATCTGGCAGCATAAAATGCTGTGCCAATTTGCAAATATAGGAATGCCAGTATCATCAAATCGTCACATGCAAACGATACTTGGGTCAAGGTATACTTGTGTGGTTAAATTTAAGCACACACGGGATTTTCAGGATAACTGGGGAAGTACCTAATGAGTTCAGATTTTTCTGGAAAGCAGACAGTGGATCACTATCTAGGACTTCAAGGGAGTTTATAGGCTCACCTCCATGCTCAGATAGAAACCTCCCCTTGGTTTTCCACTTAATAGAAATAGATTTTTGCAAATGGTAGTGTTAGTTTGAAGCTGGCCTTCTGAACTTAGCATATAAGAAGGTCAGGAGATAGTAGAAAACAAGCCTGGGGTAATACAGTGATAAGAGTTTCCAGGCTACCTGCCTTCATTAACACCTTAATTGGGGTGTAAAGCAAACACCCTACCTGATGGTTGGCCTTTCTATTATCACACTTGCTGGGTGGGAGGCTGATCAGGATGCCAGCTGCAGTTCAGAGCTGGTTTCCTCTCTCAGTCAGGATGCACACAGGTGTAGGTAGTTAATTAAGTCCTCAACCCTGTGTTAGTGAACTTGGCCAAACAGCTGATGACTTTGTTGGCTTTATCACCATCCAGTCCTCCTGACCCTCGATCTCTCCTCGGTGGTGTTGAGGCTGGGGGAGGTAAAGCACTCCAAACTTGCCTGGTAGGAGGTGAAGAGTCTCAATGCAGGTAAGGAGGGAGCATCCTGGGGTGGGTGGCGGAAGAGGTGTGGGTGCCTGCGAAGGAGCAGAGGCTGCACAGGGGGTTCCTGTAACACCATAGCGGTGCAGTTAAATTGTGAGCAGTGGGGCTCTAGGAAGAAGAGCTGGAGAGTGTGGAATGATTAGTTTGTATTTTGGGGAGTGGGGGAGAGAAGAGAGGCAAAACTTGTGCCAGGAGGCACAATGTTCTGGAAAGGTATGTAATTTCATGCAAATTGAAAAATCTTATTTTTTGTTGTACTCTACTGGCAGATGAGATTGCTGGCACTTACTACAGTGCGATTATGTTTGTTTTGCTCCTGGGGTAGAATCAAATGCTCAAGTAGTTACCCACATATATTTGATTAAATGCACGTAAAAGTTTACCAAGAGTATCTGAGCATTGCTCTGTTTAGGAAGTATTCATTGGAATGGGTAAAATAATAGAAGTTGTCTCTGCTGCTGAGTTAAAAATATTGTAAATATTGAAACAAAAAAATCAGAAACTTCTTGAAGCTTAGCCAAAAAGAGAGTATCTTCTTCTATCTTATTGTCTTTTCATGAAGAGGAAGTTTTGTTCTTTTCTCTGTGGTAGTCAGGAGGTGTTGTTTTGGAGATGTATGCAATGTACATCAAGAAGAAATTAAGTCCTGAATAGTTCATAAATCAGTAATTCCTAGTTGGATTATGAATGCGTCTAAGTTTAATTATTTTAAAGACATGCTTGTAAGCAAAATCAGCTTCTGTTTTTAACAAAGTATACAAAATCAATATGGAGGCATAAGTGCTGTAATCATTACTTCTCTCTCTTTTTTTTTTTTTTTTTTTAAAAATAAAGGCGGAAAATATTTTCCCTAATAGTAAAACTAACGGGAAGTTTTGGTCAGCAGATAAGTGTATTAATATTATAGGCTCAACTAAAGCTAAGCTGCTTGTAGAGAGGCAGTATATTAAATTCTCCACTCAGCACCGCATTCTGGAAACTATATTTATAGAGACTAGTCACCGAAGTAAGCGAAGGTCTGATTGTAGCTGAAGGATCATAATTTTGACTTATAGGTTACACGGATTTTAGTTAGATCTCGTTCAGAAATGGTATACTTTCAAAAAGTTCTGTTCTGAGAATTTACTACTTCTATTTCTCTTATCCCTACCTGCTACAACATGCTTTTTAATTATTTACCTGAGATCATAACGCACATTCTGTTGGCTTGTAACTGTTTGGACTCTTCTTCATCAGATAACCGCAGTAGCGGTCATGATCCCCCTCCTGGTTCCCTTGATGTTTCACAGTAAGGGAAACGCCTCTCTCCGTTGAGTTGCAGTAGCTTCCATGGGACTTGAAAGAGAAGCAGACGGGTCTCTGCCACTCTTCCAATATGTAAATTTGATTCGTAATCATGTACAGTCTACATGTCTTGGTGTGAGAAGAACATTCAAAGCAGACTTTGGTGTCTGATCTGGTCTGTGGCGGGGAAGCAGCAGAAGGTATCAGTACCTTTTGGTACCTCACTTGGAAGTGCTACCATCAACTTGGAGGCAAATGTGATTACGGATCTGTAATATTCAAACTCAGTTTCCAAGAAAAGGATGAGCTAGTTAGCATTGTTTAAGACTTTTTTTTTTTTTTCCTATGTTCAGCCTATGCTTCAAGAACTGGAATATAATTAAAAGCATTTCAAAGAACTAAGCATGATACCTTCTTATGCTGCTTTCTTTTTTTTTTCTTTTGAGGTTGCTATTTATCATTTTTTTTAATAGACTTTTTAATGGTGAGAAGACTTTAAATCATTACTTTTGTGTGTTGAAGGATGGACTAGAAAACTCTACAGCTAGTTAAAATTCAAGTCACGTTTGAGCCACTTGAGGAGTTGAAATGTAGTCTGTGTTATATAACTCTGATCATGAAAAGCCCATGAATTCTTAAATATGTACTTTGATACTGCCTGTCAGATTGATTTACTCTACACAGACTCCTTCGCATGCACACACCCATCTCTCCGTACTAGAGCTCTGAATGGAAAGGGATTTGTCTCACTGAAGTCAGTGCCAGGGGGATCAGGCTCCCAGCGTGATACCGGGTTGTAGTAATTCCCTTTTTACTGAGAACTGATTTTTTTTTTTTTTGCCTTTTCCCCCCTTCTTCTTTCTTCAAGGCATTGTATTTTTAATTACATGCAATTTTCGCTTACAGATAGGGAGGAGTTTTCTTGTTGTGGTACATAACAGACTTGGAGGAAACCACCTCCTTTTCACGGTGTTTTTGTGTAATGTTTGCTAACATGTTTGTTGTGCTTAAGGGACGGAGAAATTCACTGTCCTTAAATGTTCTTATCTATCTTTGTTCAGTTGGACTAAAAATTCTTCAGAGCAGAAAACAGTTCTTACCTTGTATGAAAGTCTTGAACTGAAAGTCTCCTGATCTTCCTCAGGCCTAAGGACATTACTGTGCAACAAAGGAAAAAAAATCTTAATTGCATTGGTCTTCCTGCAAAACCTGTTCAATAATGTACCTGTTCACTCTTAAATCTGTTGTTGTGTGACATCTCACAAAGAATGGAGTGTGTTCTTGAGTACATCTTATAAATTATTGCTGTCCTTGTTGAATGTATAATAGTTCTTGGCTGAGAAACTTATGGTATGAAATACTGTTCACTTTCTTCCCAGAATACATCAGCATTTGAAAAGCGACATAAACTTCAACATCGCTAAATATCATGTGGCAGTTTAATCCACTGCATTTGTTTACTTCAGTACAGTTCACATAGAACACAGCATGATTAAAAAAAATCTAATGTTGGGGACTTTGGTTTGGCACAGTTGAAGATTTTAGTGTTTCTCAAGCCACAGTTGCATCTCTTGCTACTGCTTTGCCGCTTCTACATTCTCCCATCTTTTGACAGGCAATGCTTGATAAGATCTTTAAATTGCAGAGTGGATAATCAATGATATAAACTACTTAAACAGAAGTAGATTATTTTTAACTTTGACTCTTGATTTATTGATGACTAACTTTCAATATAAAGCAATGCATATGTTCGGGAACTTGAGAATATAAACAAGACAAAATTCAGCTGCACTTGGAGAAGCCTGCTGAAAAATTGAAATTAAGTTTCATTAATTAAGCTGTTACTGAATAAGTGTGCATATGAATAGAGAGAACTTGTTAAATATTAATAAACCAATAGTATTTCTGACCTTCTGCATCATACTAAAGTACCCTTTAAATGTGTGCTAAATAGGGGATTTTTCAAACCCTAAAGGTAAACTGTTAACAGTAGTTGGGAGTGCTTATCTTGACTGCAACATTTCTTTCATAGCCCTTTTTCATCATTTTTCAGAAACAAACTGGTGTTCCTTGCATTCACTTAAGATGACTGTCCAATGCAGACTGTTCTGTTTGTTTTGAAGTCATTGATACAGCTCCAGGAACATCTCCAGTAGTATAATGTTGAAATTTTAGAGAGAAGAATGTTTTTGTTTTTTTTTTTCTCAAGCACTAGTCAAAAGTGAAGAAAGTGGCTAGGGGCTGAAATTAAATTGAATGGCAGGATTCCTCAGTACTCTTCTTAGTTTTCTCACCAACACCAGGCTGCTGCTGGGGAGGCAGTGTATGGTAGGTCTGGCTCTGAGACCTTAAGTTATGGATTATATCTCTGTAAAGCACACATTTATACAGTTATCTGAAAATAGCTATTTTACCTTCCAATTGCAATGGTGTAACTCTATATGTTCTACTTACCCAGTGTTTATCCACTAGAATTGGAGCAGAAATCAGCAGTCAGACTTCTGCATATGCGTCCTGGTGCTGCTACCAGTATCCTGGAATCAATGTGCCCGTTACCAGAAATGCCATTGCTTTAGTAATGTTTTAGTTATTTGATCACCTTCTGATAAATAATCAGAATCCTTCTTGTACGCAACGCACTTAGAGGAAGTTACTGTTCTTGGTAGGTGGCAGGAGTGTTCTGGGACTGGGCTGTTCCATGCTGTGCATCCCGTAACGGGGGATCTGAGGAGACTTCCTTTGAAAGCGTCATGTTTATACTCCATCAGCCAACAGAATAGCGAAACAAGGAGGCAAAGAATAACTAGTTTCCAATCTCCTTCTTTGAACGCATCTTCTTCCTGTGCTGCTTCTGCAGTACTTGAATCAAATAAACTTATAAATCCTCCTTCTAAACCAAAACTATCCACTCCCAGGGATTAAATCACTCCCAGGAGCTGCTGCTGTATAGAACATGAAGTAGCGTATACAGCCGACATACAGAAATTGAATGTTTGATCGCTGAGCATTCAGCTGCATTATTTCTATTCTATTCTGCACGAATAGTTTATAAGCCAGAAAGTACCAATTTAAAATTGTCAAGGAAGTGCGAAACTTCTTAAGTCTCAGTGTTTATGTATGAGTGTGCGACACAGTCTAATTGTTGACTCTGAAATATTGATTTAAAATGAAGCTCTTCTATTCTAGAAACGTATTTCCCCTGGAGACACAAGTAATGTTCATTCTATGAACTGGAATAATCTCATGAACTTTGTTTTCTTGTGTGTTTGAGGGATAACTGCAGACCTTTCCTGTGAACCTGAGAATTTCGGTAGCCAGATCAAACTGGCTATTTTTAATTTATTTTTACTTTCATATAGAACATGCTGGTAAAGGGTTACAATTTTTAATTTAATTAAATCTCTCTTATCTCTCTGTAATTCATCGTGTTGGTTGGTTTGGCTTTTTTTTTTTGTATTTGGTGAGTATGCGTATCATATTTTATTATACTTATGAAAAGGTAAATAATGGTCTTCCTTAGCAGCAATATAACACCTCACTATTCTGTTTTAAGTTGTGCCAGATGACAAACAACGCTATTGTGTAGTGCTCATAACACTACAGCAAATAAAACTTTAAGGATAAATAAAAGGCTTCTGTGGAATATGTCAAACTGAATTTATTCCAGTCCTTTAGGAATAACAAACTTGTTCACGATCCTTTAAATGAAGAACTGGAAGAGAGAAATGCAAACAATATGTGAAATAGGAATGGAATTTATGCTATGGAAGTAATTAGGTTATTCTGCTCACAAATCAGTTTAAATTCTTTAAACTACTTTTTTTCCCCACAACAGAAAGTTTATAAAAATGTTAAGAAAATAGACTGCATGTGTGCAAAAGAAAATGTCTGCTTTCTTTGTAGATTTTTGTACTGAAGCAATGATCTAATAACTAGGAAAGATTGACTGCATCTTCTGCACAAACATTACTACATATCAAACAAAAAATTCCGCTTTTAAAAAAAGCCTTCTAAATAAATGTATTTATCTCTTTCAGTACCATTAGACTGGAACACATCTTATGTTGTTTATAAAATACCAGATACATTTGCAGCACTAAGAGACTTTTATTAGTAATTAGGTCAATAAAAATCCCATTTAAAATCCCTTCATTATCTATGTAAGTGACAGATGAACCCTCTGAAGAAACCAGATAGGCTCATCAGACCAGTAGTGTGCACTCAAAGAAAATATCTAATAGTGATCAGCAATAGACCCTAATAGCTAGCATAGAAAGCATGCACAGATAGTATTATCCAATAAATCTCAATAGTATATTGTTACTCAAAATAATCTAGATACTCAGATTTATACTTGCCATACCCTGTCTCTAGTCTTAAATTGTTATTTTTCTTGGTTGGACTCGCTTTTGCATGTGGAGCTGCCCTATCCCATGTAAAATGGTTCTGCTTAGATATACTTTAATAATATGAGTGATACTTGGCCTTCTATAATACTTCTTATCCATAACTGTCTGAAAAACTTGCACTTTTTGAGTGGCTTATTGAAAAGCTTCTTTCTGTAGTGGATTCCTTAAAAGCCCGTTGTGAAGCCAGTTGGTTCTCTTGCATCTCCCAAACTTTTCTTTATATCTAAAGAAATAGTCTCTGCGTAGCGTGGCTAAGCATCACCTTCTTTGGTGCTGTCATTGCCCCTCTCAGGGTGTTAATTCAGTGCCGTACCCCATGTCAGTCTCTCTCCTTAATATTTCTCTTGCAAAGCTGTCCTTTCAAGTGGTCCTCCAACTTTAATTCAGCCTTTGCCATTATTGCAAGCATCGACCTTGCAGACAGGGTGAGAAAAAGCAAAGCAGCTTTTTTTTGGTCTCTTTAAGCTGGCCACAGCCTTCCTGGTGGGGTCATGAGAGTCACAAGCGTATTGCTTGGTCACAATGCTCAAATAGATGCTTTCTGGAATAAAAATTTGGGGCTGCGTTCCCTTGTTGGGGCTTTCATGATCACAGCTGCGATTCTGCTATTGGTATTGGTTTGCTGTCCATCGAGAGGCAATTTGATTGTTGCTGGGTGCTGCTTGTTCTCCGTGCTTATTTTGTTTCGCTTGTTTTGTTGCGTTTTTTGTTGTTTTTCTCCACACACCCCCCCCGCCCCCCCCCCAAAGATGCGTGTGTAATCATGACTTTCATCCCAAGGCATTACTGTTCCTTTTAAGGGTCTTAACATTTGTGTCTGGCAAAGGATTCCCACCTAATTTTTGCTTTATTGTCTTCGGCAGTTGGTAGAGAGCATTACCTGTTGTTGCTTTTATTCTGTCGCTCTGCATAGTGGTATCATGTCTTAATTTGCTTTCCATGTGGCCTTTGTGTATTTTATAGAAGGTCTCCTTTTATTTGAGAGGCCTCAAGAATGGGTTCACTAAACTTTAATTATTTGATTTACCTGGTGGGGAGGGAAGGGGGAATATCATAAAATGGCAATTGATTCTTCTGCGAAAATATTGTGGTCCAGCGACTTTAACTTGGATGTAAATATTTCACAGGAAAAGATGATAAGGAATGCATAAATTTACGTGCATAAACTAGCTTAATACAATATACTATTGCCACGCGCCTTGTGTATGAATTTAAGGACTTGTGGGAATTTTTCATTAATGTCGGTTTGTTTATGTGTTTGTCACTTTCTATCCCTCTTTAAATTTGGCTTTAGGATAGTAACAAATTTGTCTTTCATTTCATCCTGGAAACAATCCTGACTTGGCTGTAGAAATACTTAAACACTACGATGAGGTGACTTAACATCAGCTTTTACTTAGTGTTTTTGGCATAAGTGGGATAAATACTGATTAAAAAGGTTAATTTGTATCTGAATATGTGAATATTCCAGACTCAAATGGGGTGGAGGGAAACCTCTTCAAGGGGAAGATAGTGAGCCCAGGCAGTTCTGCTGCAATTAAAGCAGTTGTCTGAGCAGGGTGAAGACCAGCACCTGGGGCTCGAGGAACAAACTGGAGGCAGATCTAGGAGCACAGACCATGGCTTTAGAGTCACTGTGGCAAGAGAGCTTATGGGTCTTGAAGGCATTGCAGTTTGCACGGCCATAAAGCATCATTTGGGAGTGTGGGTTGCCCCAGTTGTCTTCCCATTCCACGTACTTACCATGGATGTACTTCAGTGAATGAACGTGCTTTGAATTGATCACACTCACCTGATTCGAAGTGCAACAATGTGAGAGCCTGTACGCTCTGTCACGGCGGTTTTACATACATGGGGTGATTTAGTGGACACAATGAATTCTTGACTTCCGTTCATTAACGCGGTGTTTAAATGAGGACCTAACATGTTAAGAGCATGTTATTAAGAGGATGTGTACATGCTGCAACAGCTTAAGGCCAGCTGCCTTATTGTCATGTTTGGCGAAAATGTCAGGTGATTTTTTTTCTAATTTTAAACATTGTGCACTTTTGGTAGTTAGAGGGAAAGCGAAAGCACTGCTCATGAAGTGGAATAGAGAGGGTGAAATGAAATTTTTTTTTTTACCACTGAAACTTTCAAATAAATTACTGCTGTGCCAGACTGACATGTAGACAAGCATCTCCTCATAGAGGAGCCCACATTTCTGTGAGTATCTGGGGAAGCTTTCTTTGTCTTTTAAAAGTAAAATGATTTTTAGAGGATTAAGACTTCAAAATATATTGAATATATCCCTGCCTTGCTGCCTGACTTGACTATACCTTTAGACTTGCCGAAGTCTGTTTTAAAGCCACTTACCCCCTTGCTCACAATGTTTGCGGAGAGGCTGTTGTGTCATGATTGTCATTCCTATTCCTCTGTCAAGTCACAACACGGTGCTGGCAATCGGCTTTGCAACCTGTCAGCTCTCCAAGGTTGTCTCTGCTCATGCTGGCTGAACAGATTTTTTTGAGCCACTGTTCTTGGATGGGTAGGTATGTTGGTGTTTTTTTTTTTCCTTTTTATTTTGGAGTAGTAGTCCCCTTGATTTCTGCTGTTGCCTTCACTTCTTGCTTTTTTAGCTACCCAATGGTAGTGTGCAAAACTGGAATCTGTGAGTCGGAACTCATATTGTTCTGAAGTTCTGGAAAGTCTGGGAGGATTTGTAGTCAGTAGTCCGACTGGGATGTATATATTTTTTGTCTTAAAACTTTCATGGTACTTTTGTTCTGAAGAGCACTTTCGTGATCAAAAATGTGATTCTTTGGGACTCTGTGGGGAAGAAAATCTGCTTCACTGAGACAAACACTTCCCAAGGCACTTGGAAAGGATTCTCCTCAAAGTCACCTTTGGACCAAGTCCTAAACTGACATGGTAGCTTAGCTGAGGCTGTTCACTGGGCCTTCAAAAGGCTTAAAATTTAATTGTTATGAAGGAAGTAAACAGGAAAAGATGGAAAAACATTAATTGAAATTATTCTTATCTTTTTAGATGGATGTTTGGTTTGCTTTTTGCGCTTAAAATTTATTTTCATAATATTCCAGAGACTCGATGTTTAGTTTCGTGTCCTTTGGCATTAGTGAGTCATGGTGCAGGCCTTCCCACAGGAAGACCTCTAACATTTGTTAATACCAAAAAAAATTAGTGCTAGACAAACTCTGATTTTTTTGTATTTGTTGGCTAAACTAAAAGGTACTAAAAGCTACATGTGCATGGAAAGGCAAGTTAGGTCATGTTGTTTCTTTTTTTCTTCTTGAAAATGGCATGGTACTTGCATGGCAAGTCCTAGACATTGGTGTGAACCACTGTTACTCTGAAGAGGAGTACAGGGGTACAGCACCAAGCAGCAGGGGGAAGGGTAGGACCTCCTCGGCTGAGCGTTAATCTGCTTTGAGTTCTAAATCAAGTTGGAAGACTTCTGTCCAGTGTCCCTGGCAGGCTTTCTTCATGTGAAATATCCCTGTAGGTGGATCATGGTTAAAACTGTGAACTAAGGAAAAGAAAGAGGAACAGTTTCCTAGTCCTGGCTCTGACAAGATTTCTGGAGTTGACTGGCTCTGCACCCAAAACTGCCAATGTAACCTCGAAGCCCTGTGCTCTCAAGGTATTTGCTATCTGAGGTGCTGGGAAGTACCGAGATACCTCTGATCTTGGTGTCTTCGCAACTAGTGTTCTGAATTTTACTCTGACAAATTTTGCAAGACTGTTCCTTGTCTATTGAGATCTGATTCAGTCTACAGTTATCTTCAATGAGAACAGGCCTTTTTCTGAAGAAGGTAATAAAACTTCATCATAACTTTTTTGTTTCACAGAAATGCTGTGGAACAGTGCTAACTAGAGTTCAGTTTTAGTTTGTAAATATCTTTATGGTTATTACAAGGATTATTTAATACCTGGCTGGTCATTATATAACCTCAGTTTGCAATACCTGTTCATCTACAGCAATAGAGACTTGACTTCATCTAAGCAGGAGACACTTTCTTGCTTTGCTGTCTCTTTAACAGTAGAATATCATATTAAAAAGCCAGTCTGGGTGCATGTGAATCTATACTCTAGATAGTAGCTGAAATGGTTTCTTTTTAAAACTGAAATGCAAGCTGTATGTACCAAACTGTCAGATTTCGTGTAAGGGTGCAACCAACAGTTGATGAAATGCTACAAATAAAGCTATTCCAGAGCAAGGGAACGAAACGTCCACATGAATAACATGTAAAGATGCTTGTACAGGAATGTGACAGTTACAGGAATGTAACTAGAAAGATCTCATTCTCCAGGCTTCTTCCATGACGGGAGAGGTGTCTCAGCTTTCCATGACAACTGGTCATGAGTCCTGAATAACTCACGGTCTCAGAGCCTTTGTTCAATATAGGCTCTTGGAGATCTACACCAGATTGGCTTCCACTGAACAGTATGTGGAGGCTAGCTCTTTGTTTTAAAATAGAGCTGAAGGAGTAGGTAATCCTCTTACCTCTCCTTTTCACATAGTCATTCAGGGACTGGAACACTTCTTCAGTACTCATGTTTCAGGTGGAGGAGATTCAAATACCTACTTGACTGTTTGTAAAGTAGAGAGTGGGTTAAGGGGGAAAAGTGGAGGGACACTCCTGCTGTATGTTTTCAATGGGATTCATTTGTCATGGACTTGGGGGAAAATCAAAGTGAATCAGAAAAAGAGCAATTAAGATAGTAGATATGTTGTTCACCTGTGACTGGGGAGTCTTAGAGTCCACTTATTTCCTACTTCTGATTTTTAGTTACTGGTGCATCAAACAGCCCTTGAGGAGACTCAAAACACAACCTTCCTATTTTCGCCCAAGTCTCCTACCCAGATAGCCACAGACTCAAGCCTGAGCTTGCTGCTTTCCTCCTGGTCCAACAGATCACAAAGTCTGCCCGCTCTGGAGGAGCACTTGCACCTGAGGGAGTTCCTGCACCAGACTTCCCTATGCTGCAACACTTGGGGAATGCCTGTAAAAGAGGAATTTGAGTCCCTCAAAATGAGGAAATTATTACATTTGAAGTTAGCTGTACTTGCCCACATAATGCTCTGAGACACTGTTGGATAAAACTGGGGCAACTAGCTTTAATTTAAAACAAAATGATGCCTCCTGGATTTTCAAAAAAGGAGGCTGTTGAGTGTCGGGTTTTAGAGCAGGTGCTGATGTGTGAAACTGGAGTATAGAAAAGCGTGTAAGACTCTGAAAAATGACATTAAAGGTGCACCTCTATCCTCTCCCTGTTTGTACTAACTGAATTAGGCGCCTCCCTGTTCAGCTTGTTTTGTCTGTCTTTTCTCTACCTCGGTCCCTGAACATGCTAATGTAAGAAGTTAGGGCAGATCTGATAGATAGCCCTTTAGAAGTGCTTGATTCTCTCCACCAATGAGTCGATAAAGTCAGCTTTGATTTAGATACCTGAATTTTGGCTTTCTAGAGTTGAAAAAAGATTAATCTAATCTCTTGCTGATAAAAGGAAGCCAAGTTTCTTAAATGTCTCCCAGTAAGTGAATGGCCTTTTCCTTTTTACTTATGTAGTATTTTTACCCCTTTCAAGGTCTTGTGTGAACCTTACATTATGCTAGTTTAAAGAAAATTAATTGTACTATGAACTTCTGCTTTTCCGGGGCACAGTTGACCAGAATTATCAACTGCTGTCTAATGGGTACTGTTAAATATCATAATTCTGAATACACTTTAGGCCACATAATTTTTTTCTTGATTTTTTTTTTTTTTGGTTTTCTTATAGCTTGCTGTTTACTAGTACCTGATCTGAATAGCTATTGTACACCTTACTCTAACCAGTTTAACTAGAAAATAGGGATAAGGAATTGGCCAAAGTCTCTTTCTGTTGGATGACCCTCTATGATGGAGCTAATAGTGACAAGTGGATTTCTTGGGAGGGCTTGATCAATAAAATTCCCCTGGATTTATAATCCCATTGTCTTTGTCTCTGTACAAAATAACAGTTGCTGTTCTTGTGGGCTTGACTGGCATTTGATTTATCAGATGAAACTTTCTGCTTTGCCCAGTTGAGACTGTCATTAAAATGCTCAGACTTCTAGGACACCAAACTGTAAGATAAGAATCTGCTTACTGTTGGTAATTGGTGTAATGAAGTTGGGTGTTTTGGTTTGTTGTGGGTTTTTTTTTCTGTTCTGATATACTTCATGGGTCAGTTTTCAAGGATTCATAGAAACTGAGTTGCAGATAGGAGCAGATTCTGCATTCTAGCATTGAGCTAGACTAATTGTAGTTAAAAGGAGCGGTTGTGTGAGGTAAAATCATAGAATTGTTTAAGTTGGAAAAGACTTTTAAGATCATCAAGTCCAACCATTAACCTAACACTGCCAGGTCTATCACTAAACCATGTCCCTCAGTGCCACATCTACATGTCTGGCTCAACCACTTCCCTGGGCAGCCTGTTCCAATGCTTGTTAACCCTTTCAGTGAAGAAATTTTTCCTAATATCCAATCTAAACCTCCCCTGGTGCAACTCGAGGCCATTTCCTCTTGTCCTGTCCCCTGTTATTTGGGAGAAGAAACCGACCCCCACCTCGCTCACAGCCTCCTTTCAGGTAGTTGTAGAGAGCTACACTAATCTTGTAGCCCTTGACCAAAAAAAAAAAGCCAAGAGTTCACTTTAAGTGAACCTAACTGGTTGCTCTAGCTGTAATTTTTCTAGGCTGATATCAGGACTTCGTAGAATAAAGCCTAATTTCTCATAAATGCTAGTCATAAACATATTAACGTATAAACAATTCATGCAGAGTTGTTTTGTGGGAGTTACAGGAGTAGAGGAGTTAATATTTATTGGTACAATGTACTAGGAGTGCAGCCAGATCGCCTCTGATGCAGGATGTGCTCAGTAGCGGTGAATGTAGGATCAGCAGCACGTGGAGTGGAAGGCTGGCAAAGGCAGGACTCTAATTCAGAAGCAGAGAAGTTGTATTTGTGCATTAAAATTGTTATTGTACAACATCGTACAAAAGACAGCACTAGAGAGAGCGTTTACCCTGGGTTTGCCTCTACTTAACTAATTGCTCCCTAGCTAGCTGCTGCTGTTATGGTTATAAACCTTGGAGTAAATGCCTCCAGTTTTCACTATAACTGATCATAATAGACCTTTTGCTGTCAAAGCTCAACTGAACCTTTTCAGTGGTTTACTAACAACGATTTTCACTGGTCTCTTGCCTAAATTTGGTATATCCTTAACTTTATGTTAGTCTGCAGAGACCACATTATTTCCATAAATCTTGCCTGTCCTTTTTCCAGAGATGTTCTTCAGATCTGTTGCTTTCACTTGAGCAGTACTGAAGATCAGATAAATATATTCCATGAACTTGAAATAAACTCTACTTTTTTTAAGAAAAAAGAGAATTCAACCCAGAAGGGCCTTTGGAAGTACAATAATGACCAACACAGAATTTATGCTCTCAATAGCTAGAAAAAAAAAATGCAGGAAATGGCCCATGGGCTTGGCTAGCAGTTGTAGGAACTGCATATATTAAAAACTGAGGGATTTGGATTTTGCTTGTTCCTCCTTATAGGAAGGAGCAGCTTCAGTGAAGGGTTTTGCTCAGGAAGGATGGCTGTTGCTTGCAAAGCTCTAGGCTTGCTTTGCATCTTGTGCAAGCAGTTTGTTCAGTAAAAGTATATCGAAATTAAGAGAACAGTAGATAATCCCATTGGTTTATAGTTAGAAAGCATAAAACCAAGAAGATAATCAGTTAGTCTTATTTACATAGTGGGCCTGTTTGAGCTTTAACATAGGGTGTCTGCAATATTGTTCAAATGGCCACTTGTTCTGTCAGCGTCCCTGGGCTTGTTTCGATACAGGGATTGTGCTACACGGCACCGCTTATGCTGGAGAGATGCACTTTGTATAAGGAAGAGTCCTTTATGATAGCCATTTCTTTTATCAATGGGACCACTAAACTGCAAAGACTCTTTTGGTCTGCTGCTTGTACATCAACTAGTCTTGATGCTTTAAAGAATTCCCCTCCTCTTCTAGAGTCTGTTTCTTCTCCAAATGATGACCTCCAGTAGGATTCATTAATAAGTAGCAATAGCTTTTACAACAAGGACAACTTACAGAAATATTTGCACGGTAGTTGTATATGGGATTATCTAGCCAGGAGGACACGCAGCCTTTGTAACTACTGTTGTCCGAAGGAGAGCTCAGAGGACTTGTAGGAAACCCACTGGTGCTCTCGCTGTAGGACTTGTGGCTGCTTTTAGGTATGAAATGCTGAAGTTACTCCTCAGGGTGGCTGTATTGCCTGTCTCATCAAATCCCCATGACTCTTCTTGCCTTTCTTCTTCTTTAGTTTTGTGTTAGGTACTGTACATTTTTGCAAAGTTATTTGATGCCATGGAATCCATGCCACAGCGTGGCTGCGCTATGTCTTGAATTTCCTTTGTTCCACTGAACTAACGTTGTTCACATGATCCAGGGCACAGATAACTTGGAACACTTTCTTCAGTGTCTAGCAAGGCATTCTAAAACATTTAACTATTGTAGTCTCTCCTGAAGGGCTTTTTATGATGTGATCACTTTCCCTCTTGAACTTCACTTGCTCTACGATTTTCCTCCAGTCTCCAAATTTCAGCATTTGCTATACGGGGGTAAATAAGTGCCTTCAAGTAATATACTTTTTGGTCCAGCAGTACGTCCCTATAAAATAGTATGAAGCAAACCACCTTTATGTTTTGTTTCACTTGTTATGAAACCTCGTTGCTTAATTAAAGCCCCAGGCCTATGAAGCAAACATTTACAGGGAAAATTTCAGGTGTAATGTAAAAGCGGTAAGATGCTAGTCCCCCTGATGGTGGGGAAAAAACTTGATGATATGACAATAATATGCACCAACTGGTGAAAAAGCCAAGATAAAATCCCAAGTCTTTCTGAAAGCCAACTGTGTAATTTTCAGGTTACCAGATGGTGTGGTGGAGCTGGTGAGGTTTGTGTTTTGGCATTAAAATGTACTGTAATTTTGCTTCTTCAGGAGTGGAAAAAAAACTGCAAAGCCTTTTGCATTACCTTGAAAGAGAACACAATGTGGTATGAAACTAATTACCCTTGTTACACGTGAAACATACCATTGTCTTGGAAATATACCCTGGTAAGCGTCATATGCCCCAGTTTTTCATAGCACTTGCACAGTAACAAGCAGTGGCTTTTGACTGGATTAGTGTTATACATCTCCTAGGGAAAATATTTTAACTGATAGAGAACCAGCATTTGCCAAGTATATAATATGATTAAAGAGCTCGATTAAAATTTCTGGCGGTAGTTTTTAGGAGTAACTAAAACTGAGTTCTTTATCTGCATAAACAATGAAACTCTTCAAATAATAGCCTCAAAACACTTCGATCTGTTATATTTATAAGATCTGGTACAAATTTTTTTTTTAATAAAGAAAATCTATGATGTGTGGAACTGATATAATACTCACATTGATCTTGTTTGACTTGCAAATAGAATCTGTTGGTTTTTTGGTTTAATTCTAACAACTTTCTTCAAGCACATAACATTCCCCTGGAGCATTTAGATGTGGGTACTGTTCACGTGATTAACACAGCTAAAGTTTAGAAAAGTGCTTTGTGGCAACGTTGAAAGATACCTTTTTCAAATACTTTTTGATTTTTAACATAAACACAGCTTTAAGGAAACACTCTAAGGCTTCAGGTCATGCTTAATACTGAGGTTATTTGCAGGTTTTTCTTTTTTTCAAGTTTATGGCTAAGGATTGGAAAAGTTTCTTGTTCTGTGGGGTTGGGACTTTTTTTAATTAATCCTTGAAACTCTCAGGTCGTTAGTTTACTGTTTGGATGGAACTGGCAAACTTCCAGTGAACATCTTTGCAGTATTAGGTTGATTTGCTGACATTAAAAGTCTGGGTACGTTTTCTTTCTGAACATTTAGGTTTTCTCTGTAGCGGAGGGATTTGAAGTTTATAGCATGGATATGCTTTTTTACTACGCCTGTAAAAATCCACCCATGTTTGGCAAAGTTATACACATTTCAAAAATTGCATTTCACACATTCTTGGTCAAGTCCTATTAGACTTCTTAGCAGCTACATTTCCAAAAGATTATGTATGTATTGGATGTTTGCTTCCCTCAAGCAAGACAGGACTTTCCTTGAAATTGCTGCTCTGAATTGGACAAGTCAAACCAGTACAACCAGAGGAACTGAGATCAAGGAATTTGCCTGTCGTGCTCTCTAGTGAGCATCCTGTTAAGATCGGTTAGCACATCAATACGAATTAAGCATTGACTATTACACTTCAGAAGAGATCAGAAATGTGCAGGTGGGTGAGAGTGGTTGTTAGTTAAGTGGCAAGAGTGGGAGCAGGACTCGGATCTAAGATGAGGATCACAGGCTGAACAAGGAACAGGGGCTGAACTGGTGGCCTTGAAGGAAGGGCATGACAAAGCAGTGAGATCCAGCGAGGATTTGGATTGCGTGAAGAGAGTACGCTGCAGCTGGAGATAAAACATGAGAGGGTAGAGACTAGGTGAGATGGCCTTGATAAGGTAAAGGAGTGTGTGTTCTGGATGCAGTCTCCTATCTGACTTCAACCGGAGTCCTACAGGAGATAAAGTACTTCAAGTATGCTAGAGGTGTGCTTGATTACAAACCGCGTGACACCAAGTATAGGTGCAAGGCAAACTTCTTGCTGTAAAATGAATGCCTTCAGTGCATTAAACTACTGATATAGATGCATCCAGTGTCCCCCAACAATACTTGCACATGCTGATGCAGAGCTTCTCAATCCTTCAGTTAAGTTGGCTGCCCTTAAAGCCAAGATTCTTGTGATAACTTTCTCCTCCATGTTTTTTAACTAGGTTACCTTCCCTTTTCTTTTGCATTATGGAAAATCCTTGCATTGATTAGACAAAGACCTATTAAAACACTTTGCTGAAATTGTTTGTCTATAACTTCTAACTAAACTTACCAGCTGCAATTAGAGAGGAGCCAGCAGGTTGTCCTTGGTGTCCATGGAGAAACTTGAACCTTTTTGCAGCAGAATTTAGGAGTTTCCAAGGTTTAAAAAAGAAGAGAGGAGAAGTTGTGTATTTACTGATTTAGGTCTCTTAGGAGGTCCTGCGTTATGTCTACTATAAGTAGATATTGCATGTCTGCCTTCATGTTTTGCCTGAAATCCAAGGTATGGTAACCTCCAGTATGTCCAGTTTTATTTAGAACACTTCTGCAGTTCCTCAGTGCTTCCTTGGCCTGCTGGTATCCTCTATAAGACGAGAATTACTTTCACATAAATTTAGCATTCCTTCCAGCAAGGACAAATGGCCCTCTCCTTTTTTTCCTTCCTTTTTCTCTCTCTCTGTAAATACATGGGTTGTTC
This sequence comes from Larus michahellis, assembly GCF_964199755.1. NCBI lineage: Eukaryota > Metazoa > Chordata > Aves > Charadriiformes > Laridae > Larus > Larus michahellis. The sequence continues at coordinate 13,049,432 of NC_133896.1, forward strand.
TTGTGAGTCCCCCCCCTCCCCTTTCTCAAATGCTTTGTCTCTACTACCTTACATCTTCATAGAATCATAGGGTTGGAAGGGACCTGTGGAGATCATCTAGTCCAACCCCCCCAAAAACGCATCCAGGTGAGTTTTAATGTCTCCAGAGTTGGAGACTCCACCACCTCTCTGGGCAGCCTGTTCCAGTGCTCTGCCACCCTCAAAGTAAAGAAGTTCCTCCTCATGTTTAGGTGGAACTTCCTAGGTTCAAATTTGTGCCCATTACCTCTTGTCCTCTCGCTGGGCCCCACTGAAAAGAGCCTGGCCCCATCCTCCTGACACCCACCCTTTAAGTATTTATAAGTGTTGATAAGGTCCCCCCTCAGCTGTCTTTTTTCCAGACTGAAGAGACCCAAATCCCTCAGCCTTTCTTCTGTATGTAAACAGTTTGGTTTTCTGTAATGTAGAAGCACCTTTATAGACATAGATAAGTTTCTGGCTTAAATGGCAAGAAAGAAAATGTCATAAAGGAGTTAATTTGGCCTTTTATTTTTGCCTTCTTGCAAATATTGTTTGCATAAAGAAAAAACAAGTGTCTGTCAAATGTGAAAATTAAATGGTGCGTCAGCAGAACCTGAACCTGCTGAAATAACTTCTGTGCCCTGACCCACTGGGTTGAAGCTGATTTGACACAGCTCAGCATGATTGTTTGAAGTGAAAACATAAGGAAGCAAAGCACGCATTTAACAAATAGCTCCTTGGTGACTGGCCTGTTAGCTTAGGAAAGAAAGTGATTTTGTGACTTTCGGAAGTATGCTTTTCCCTTTATGCATCAACATCATTATACTTTTGGCCCATGCGCGGTTGAGTAGGTCACAAGGCATAGGCAGCTTCTCTAACTCAAGGCAGAAGTTACCTTCCTTTCCCTGCTGTTCTGTGCAGGTTCATCTACACCTTGCATAGGAGTTCAAGGTTTGAAGGAAGAATATCTGGGTTTTGACTCATTATCTTCCTTCTGAATGTCAATTGAACAATACCCTTCTGGAAGGCACAATAGCCAAAGTATAACAATGCCTGATTTCTGCACTAAGTGATGACTTCTTGGCTTTGATAGAAATTTTCTAAAGAAAAATAGGATGACATCGCAGCACTTCAGCAAAGATTTTGATATGGAATTGTATATTTTTTTTTCCCTTTTCTAATAGCATTCTTTTGTTTGCTTCAAACAAAGTGTAAAGAAAGAGCCATAAATTGCATACAGGTTTTGATTTACTTTATCTTGGCCATGCCAAGTAAATCAAGTAAAGATTCAAAACTATACAGCTTTCTACAGTTGATTACTTTTTTTTTCTGATTATAATGTGGTCTTTATTTTTCTTAAGAAAAGTGGTTAATGCCCAACAGAAAGGAGACCCAGGGTAGAATTACTAGGTTTCTCCTAGGGCACGTGATGAAAGTTCGACCTCATGTTTAAAAGGAGTAGCTTAGGCCAAATCAAAATCATGTTGAATTGAGTGGAAAGAGTCACTGTACTTTTAATGGAAAAAGAGTCGGGGCTTTTATTAGTAGTTTTAATATAGTACTGTCTCAAGAGGTTGCATACTACTGCATTTTATGTTTGAGTGTGACTGCCTTGCTGCAAATGATCTGGTTATTGTGATTTCAGCAGCAAATTTCTTGAACAGATTACTATTAGGAGTAGCAGCATAGAGGGAGAAAAGTTTATTGCTGGCTTGAATATTTGTGTGGATGAAGAGCTAGAAACACAAAACTTCAAAGAGGAGCTGCATTCCTTAGCTTTAATGCACACTGCTGTGTTCCAGAAAAAGGGAGGGGGTAAGGGGGAAAATATGTGTGGGTATGGAAAATGTGTCCTGAAAGAGCCGTCTCACTTGCAGTTGGAGCTGAGGTGCTACAGAAGGTCCCAAGAAGGTAGTTGGGAAACACTGATATCAAGCGTTGTCTGGAGGAAGTGTAGCAAAACTTTTCTTGTCATCCTAGGAGGAGAGATGTGGAGCGGTCTCCTTGCTTTTCCCATGAATGAAGCACCTAACGCTGCAGAGCGGTGCCACGCACACAGGGGCTCCAGAACTGCAGACAAGGCAACAGTTTCAATGCTGGTGTGTGGCAGTTGGTGGACCAAGTTACACCGGTGGCCCCATCTAAGCTGTGGGGCTGGTTTGCTTTGCAGGACACCTAATGCCACAGCTAATATGCTGCCTACGAACTGTTGGTTGGGTTTTCTGGGGGGTTGTTGGGTTTTATTTGCCCACCAGCTTTCCTGCTGACATGTTAGAATAAATTGGGAATAGTTCCCAGCTCGAGGTGTGAATGCTCATGTTCCCCAGTATAGATGTATGCAGGGTTTAGCTCTCACCCAAGTGACTTCTGTCTTTCAAATCTGGAGCTGGCTTGTTTGAAGCCAGATTAAATGTATCTGGATGATACTATATTGCACGGTATGGGTAAGGCCGTTTTGAAGCTTGCTTGTTTTTTGGCTACTTGATGGCTACTCAATTGCTATATTTCTGAATTACTTCTCTTTGCTTTTAAAGGCTGTATCCTGCACTTCTGTACTGAAATCAGTCCCTGTCTTGCTATCTACAAAGCAATGGAAATACAGTGTTGATTAGAAAATCAGAAAACTTTATTTTTTTTTAAACAAAGTAAATCTAAAATCTTTTTTACTTTTTCTGTCACTTCACTCATATTTTTAAAAATATACAGGCATAGGACTGTGAAGTGATAACATGATACAAATTAAAATTTTCCTTTTTTTTGTCAATGCTGACATGAGGTGGCCGTGAGGTGAGGCAGGAGAACACAAGTTTCTTAAGCTTGTCTAAGTGTTGTCTTCTAAATGTTTTAGAAAACAGGTGGTTTCACAAGGACATTAATTTTAAATATGTTCCTATAAACATACTTAAAAATTGCTTTTCAAGTTCAAATATAGTAGAGCGTCATTGTTTACAGAGCGTGCCATTAACTTGCTGTGAAGTGAAGCACTTATAAAAACATTTGTTCTTGATGTTGAGGTTTAAATCTCCTACGTGTTCAAAGGAGAACATTGGAATATTAGCTCTAAAAAGCTCCAGAATAAGTAGTAGTATGTCAGGATTGGTTTTGATTGCCAGGGCATTGGTCACATGAGGAGATAACTGCTGCCTTTTCTGTGTTGAGCATTTACCGGTGCATCCATTGGCAGGGTGAAAGAGGGCATTTCTTGACCCTGTCACCAAACGTTTTGTGTCCCTAATTTTCTTAGCAGTTTGCAAAGGCTTAAATACTTATGTGTATATAAATTTATGAATTCGTCACTTGAGGGTCATTTAACTCCAAATTTTACTTCAGAGATGTGTAATTTCTGATTTCGTTTGCTCAGTCTAACAATGTGCATTAGCTAAACAACCCTTATGCAGAACACGAGTTTTCTTTACAGGGCAATGCCAATGAACCTCCTCGTCACCAGCTATTCTGATGCTTCATTTCCGATCACTTCAGGCACAAATGTACATTACTGTAGCTCATTCTCATCATAGACCAGAGTCTAGAATAAACTTCTGCCTTTGTTTCCCTTGCAAGGGTTTGTATCTAATGTTTGGAGAGAGGAGAATAAATGTTTGCATGCAGTGACTTTGCTGCAGAATATAGTATAAAAGGGGCTAAAACAGTTTAGCATTGATGTTTCTATTAACTACCAAATATGAAAACTCTCTAGAAAGCAACACTAAATGAGTACAATCACATATCACCCTAATCACAGCAAAGGATATTAGTAGTAGTAGTATTTTTACTAACTACTATGGACATGAAATAATTTAAAAAAAAAAAAAAGCAGGGACATGCACATTGCACTTGTCTTTTTCCTGAAATAAGCTAGTGATTGGGGTGTCAGTAAGAGCAGAAGGTAAGAAAGAGACTTTTCTTAGGCCTCTTCTCCTTCAAATATCTGGAGACCTGTTTTATTCTGTGCCCTAGTGGTGTAGAAAGAACACTGGGATTTTTGGTTTTGATTGTTGGTTTGTGTCGGTTGTTAGGTTTTTTTGTTGTTGTGTTTTGTTTTAAAAAAATATAACTGAACCAATATTCATCATAATACCCCTGCCACTTCTGTGACAACACAAGGAGACTGGGGGAGATAATCAGCCTTTTCTCTCATCGTGTTATTAGCTTCATCTCTCCAGGCTGGCACCTTTTGTGGCAATGTATGCCAAATACTCAGGATTATTTGTTTGGCCACGCAGCGTCACTGCACGGCTTTGTGAAGCTTTACTCAGTCACCTTTAATGCACCTCCTTTGATTCTTTCTGGATGCTGTTTCGCGACTTGCTCAGTGGCTGCTACTTTTGTTTCAATTAACAATATGCTTCTTCCACTACTGAAATATTCTATGCTTTGTTCCATGTAGCTATTAAAAAAAAAAAAAAAAAAATGTTGCTGCTCTTAATATTTTTTTCCTTGGGGACTGGATTTCAAAGCAACACATGGGAAGTTTTTCTTTGTTTTGTATTGCTTCATGTACAGTAGCCTGCATTCAAAAAAGAGGCACAAACAAAATTAATTAGCCAGCATGTTTAAAGCTCAGAATATGTACTTAGTCAAGGTATAAATCTTTTGGGAGATGGTATCCAAAAGCCTGTGTAAACTGAGCTATTAGAATTTTTGCCTGGAAAGAGATTTACTTAAGTTTTCTTTTCATGAGAAATATGATCAGAGGGAGATCTGTTCTTAAGGAAAAATTGTGATTTAAATAGTTTTGTACTTACCAAAACTATTTTCATCCCAAGGTGTTCAAAAATAGTAATTATTCTTTTGCAGCTCACTTTAAATTTGGATGATGGCTTTCATTTATTAAAAAAAAATAAATTGTTTAAGTGAAAAACATAAGTTGGTGAACAAGTGCTCTCTAGTGCTTTCTACGTCTACTATGCGCCATAGAATCTAGTACAGCTCATGGCTTTAAAGGCACCTGCATTAAATTTTGTAGACATTCCTGGAACCCCTTCCCATTATTACATTAGTACTGAAGTCTATTTTTTTCCAGATTATGCACCCTTTTGCCTTTAGCCTCCTATTTAAGAGAGTGATCAATAGCATCTTCATAAACCTCATTGACCCTTGAGAATTCACCATGTCCTTCAGTCTTTCCAGAATTGGGGCTAATAATAATTTTACAAATAGATTGGTAGTAGAGAAAGTTCATGAATGGCAGTTCTGTAGTTCATACTACCCACGGTCATCTAATCAGGTGCCGATAGTGGGGAGAAATAAACAGTGATTAGGCTAAAAGGAAACTACAGGGGAAAATCTGAGGGGTTTGGATATATCTAGGTGACATTAATGGTATTTTCTGCCTGTCTTTTCATCAAAAGAGAAATTGTGACTTTTGCTTAGTGATGGGCTCAAACACCTTGCGGAACTGGCTTTTTTTTCCCTCTACTTATTTTTTTCTTGAAACAATGTGATAGACGCAGTATTTATGGGATATCCAACATAGATTTTTTTGAAGAACCTAATAATATTGTTCTCTAGCAAGTTCAGACGTTTTAAAACTTTAGGTTTAATTTTGATCTTTCTCAGGTTTCAAAATAGACGTAGATTTGTTACGTACACTACTGGGTAGATGCTTTCTTACATTCTCTTTCAAATAGATTAAATTGGGGAAAGGGACTTTACCGATGCACAGCTCAATCACTTGACCATTTCTTGATTATTTTGAACTATGAATCCTAAATAGACACATAGGCAACTTCCCATCATTGGGCCAGATGGGAGTAGCTTTCTCACTTAACGGAACCCAATTTGACTTGAGCATATCTTTCTCTTATTTATTTTAATGTGTTTCATTTCATGTCTCTAAATGTTTTCATTTTTACCCAACTCTGTGGGTCAGTTCCAAAATCCCCATGCTATAACCCTTCCTCTCCCTACCTCTACCAGAATGAGCAATCATATTTTATTCCTTACTCTCCCAAGTGGGCTACTTCTGCCAGACTTGTGTTTGTTTTGTTTGCCTGCCAAGCTCCAGCAAATGTCTTATGTTTTAAGGATGATGGGCCAGTCTCTGCATGAATTCAGATGGTTCTGCAGATTTTTTTGACGTTTGTTTTCTTTTTTTTTCTTTTGGGCCTTTTTTTAATTTTTACTTGCAGATTTTTTTTAGTCTGTAAGACATAGCAGCTAAAATGATCTTCAGTTAAAGAGTGAATTTTGTTCTGTTCTTCCAGAATGGTAAATGTCAAAATTCACTTTACAGCGATCAGGAATTGAGCACTGCATGGCAAGGTCTTTCACTCATTTATGAAAGAAATATCAGCTGTCCAGGAATTTGTGGTTTAAACACAGTATTTACAGCTAGTACACTTTAACAGCTCTTCACTGTGTTTACATGACCTGTTAAGGGCAAAACTTATGTTCACTCATATGCTTCTACAATCCGTGTAATCCTGAAGCCTGCCATGAAAGTTTGATTTCAGTAGTTCACTGCTGACGTTTTAATGAAACTCCTCTGGGATGTGGATTTTTATTTTACCACTGTGGGTAATACCTATGTAAATCTGTCTGGGAAAATGAACTAAATTCCATCCAAGGCTGAAATTATTATTATTTTTTTTTCCCCCTGAACTATTTATCAATTCTATTCCACTCCACAAAATAATATGATGTGGCTGTCCAGGCTGTCATCTGAATATTACAATGAGTGTGGGATACTTTTCATACTGTTGAGACCTCAGCCAAAATAAACAGTTATGAAAACTAGTTTGAAATATTTTTGGTTTGCTTTTTTAATTTTATTTTTATTTTTTTGTTCCTTACGTTCCATGGTTTTGGCTACTAATTGCCTGTGTAGGAGGAGCGGAGGGATTTTACTGATCATATTCTAATTGTCAAACAGATAGGTTGCGCTTTCTTCTAATAATCTGCTGTTGCACTTTGTAAGATTCTGTTTTAAATGCAAATGGTTGGGATGGAAGCCAGGGGTGGGATGGAGGATAACCTCTTAAACAAGCATCGTGTGGATGGTCAGAAGTTATCATGGAGAACTCCCATGTTTAGACAGGATGCAAGTTTGAGGTGAGGTAGAGATACGGGGAAGAAGAGGATGAGAAGCAATTATAAAATAATAAAAGGATACCTATTTTCAACTTCGTGGAAGATGTTAGTTTCAAAAGGGATTTTACTGAGAGATGGCGGGAAGAGAGGAAGGCAGCAGAAAGTAGAGTACATGAGGAAAAGGACAATTCCAGGTACAGAAAGATGCAAAAAGCATAGGCAGAAATAGTAATTGAGGAAAAAATGATACAAAAGAAACAATTAATGTGCACTTTTCTCTTGAAATCCTTAGTAAAACAAAGGATATGACCAGAGGAAAGGTGCAAAACAGGATGAGGGCAGCCGACAAGTCTTTACAAATCAATCATCTGTTCCATGTTCCTGAACCTCTCTCGTTGTGAATCTTTACAGAGGTCAGAGTGCTCTTTCCAGTCCCAGTTCAAGTCAGCAATATTATCATTAAAAGAAACAGTTGAGTTTATAGATCTTTAACTTCGTTGTGTCCTGTACGAGTGCCAGGATTAAGCTCAGAGAAGAGAACATTGTTCATCTGGTAGTGGAATGGATGGATGTGTCATAGTCCCGGGAAGGTCGTACCCTCACAAGACCCTGGGGGATCCATATGTGCCTGGACCAGTTACAAATTTTGGGAGATGGTGAAGGTTGTGTGGCAGCCTCTTTCCTAAAATGCCACCATCACTTGTACTGTTTCAGGCAATGGCTCTAGGTAGGTTCTGAAGAATAACAGGGAATCCTGAGAACGTGCATGGATGTCATGAGTGGTTTTCCTTGTTAAAGCTCCTGCTCAGTGGCTGGTGAGGCCAGGCAATTAGGTGAGAAGGAACTCAATGCACACAATATGTTATAATCTATGACTTTTGTTCCTCTGGTAGAGGTGTCTGGGAAGGACTATGAAAGGTGTCATGTCCAGTGTTGAGCCCAAATAAGTAATATACTCTACTTTTCCATAATTAAGACCTTCGAAGTAAGTCCCTTCTACCACTCCCTTTCATCGGAGACTTTACTTACTCTCTTGATCCTAAATTCAAGACGACCATTGCTCTTAATCCCAAGCAATAAACAGACACAGACAAATAGAAAAATGAGTAATTCCCACCCGTTTTCCTATTCCTGTCCTGTTAAGTCTTACGTCACAACTAGTTATCAAAAACAGCAAAGGAGGGAGAAAACAAGACAACATATAAAATAATTTCCTCATTATCCAATTTTGCAGCCTCATAAGAGCGAAGTGAAAAGAGAGATTTGGGATTTATGAATTGCTCATGGATTTAGCTCTTTCAGATTGCCTTTATTTTGGAGGCATTTATCCTGATTGAGTCTGCTGTCATTCAAGTAAAATCATTTAGGAAAGAAAAACCTTGTGGATGACCTTATAACATCTGGGTTTGTGAATCTTTTGATCCCCAAGTGCTTTGATCCCAGAGCAACTCAAAGTTGCTACTTTGAACCTTGTGCAGTCATTTACAGCCATGAAATGAGACCAGATCATGGCGGTATCATTTTGCTCTGACTTCAAAAATGTATAAATCATCTATAAGACTGTAGGTAGTGGAACACTTGACCCACTCTTCTTCTCCAGGGAGTAATGATAATGTGCTAATTTAAGGTCAGCAGTATTAGAAATGGCTATTTAGTGTATATTAAGGACACAAAATCATTTAGGTTGGAAAAGACTTTTAAGATCATCGTGTCCAACTGCAGGTTTGAAGTTGATAATTTGAAGTTTACGCATGGTGCGCTCTGAAGAATGGATTGTTTTATTGTTGTTTTTGTTTGGTCGTGTGTCTGTTCCACCCCCACCCCCTTTGTGTTTTTGTTTCTTGTAAAAGAAGGAACAGCATAATGATATAAAAGGGGTGTACAGCAAACCTAAACGAAGGAGGGCTGTTACCCTTGAAAGGGTCAGTGAGATGTTTAGTTTCTTCTCAGTAAACCCTAGGTAGCTTGAATTAGAATATTTTGGCCAAGTATCCGACTTTAGTGTTTCGGTAAGTATTTCCTTTTTAAATAAGGCTCCCTGATAGACCTTTTGGGTTCCCAAATTTTTTTTTTAAACAGTGTTTATTAATCAATGCCTCTGAGATGTTGTTTCCAAAGATTTAAATTTTGGACTATGGAAGTCAATTTTGTTTATATATAGGTAACAGTATGTAGAAACTGCTTTGTGGAAATGTTACTCTATGGTGAGTACTCCTCGGGTATTTGCACCAGGGACAAAAGCAAAAAGCTACAAATCTCCAGCTGCTCTGGCAGAAGAAGTTTAGAGGCCAGCATTTTAAGGCTGTTCTAAGTAAAACCACAATAGAGTGAGTGGTGATGCCTTCTTTTACCAATGTTCAAGTTGAAGAGAGGAAAATGTAAGAGATAAAGAAGGGGGAGGAAGAAATCCTACATCTGCATACAATAACTTGGCTAGGAGACGGTTCAGTGGGGAGAGGACAAGTCACCAAGCCTGAAGATGCAAAATACATCTTTGCTGCCACTTTCTTCATGGTGTAGGTAATTGGAGACTTGGAGGCGTTTTATCGTCATCTCTCGCCAAAGAATGGATTAAAAATGCAGTGCGTCAGCTGGAGCCCTAATCCTTCAGCGCTGCTCCAGGCTTTACTGTGTGCCGCCTGCCCATGGCGATGTTTGACAGCTTCCAGTGAGTTGTTTGAAGAGATTTTAAACTAGGGGCAACATTAGACCAAGAGATAGAGTAGCATGTTTCCCTTCCAAAGGTACGCTGGAGCACGATCAAACTCTGTGGAGCACTCATTATAATAGCAGATGATGAGCGAAATTAAAGATGACCCTTGAGCAGGACTAGGACTTCGAACTACTGCAGAAAGAGAAATAAGTCATCTGCAATTTCCTTTGGCTGTGTGATGCACAACAGAGATGCTACAATTGGTGTTATTTAGCAAGTTTGGTAGTTAGGTGCAAAGATAATAATCAAGACTATTTTTAAGTGTGTCTGCTGAGCCTGCTACAAAAAATTTATAACTGGATAGTACTCCTTAGTGACTGAAGTTTGTACATACCCTATAGGAGGCTGTATAATGCTGCAGATGTTTAATCTAGATGAAAAATTATTCTAGTGATGAGGAAAGAGAATGTGTGCCTCACATGTCCTCTCACATTTTTATTCCCACTTGACAATACAAATGCAGGGAACATTAAGACATTAAATACATGGCGAGGGAGAAGAGATGGGGAAAAAAAAAACCCAAACCCAAGTCTATAGTAATGAATGCTTTTTGGAGTGATCCTTAAGGTAATGGATTTGATTTTTAAACTCTGTAATTTTCAAAAGTGCAGCTTTGGTTAATATCTGTCTTGCTTTTACCTTTTTCCAAAAGGAAAAGTAAACTATTCATTTTTTTCCACTTACTGACTAATACATCGTGGTAGAGGACATTAGAATCACTGTACCTTCTATCCATTGATGGTGGGTGTAATCTGACTACCCCAATAACAATGGGAAAGTGTCAGATTTGTAAGAAATCGTCGTTTCGGTGCATCCTTATCTGTAAAGGCTGGATTTATTGCTAGGCCTATTTCTGTACCATTCTATAACTGGGTTGGAATAGTTGTCACTGAAGCTTTAATAGACTCGCATGTCAGACAAGCAGAAAGAAGAGGAGAGTGGCAAAAGCTTTTTAATACTTCATCAAAATTTTATTTCTTTGCTTTTAATAAAATCTAGTTAGGGAAATATATTTATAGGACTTCTGGTGTATTGTTGAATTCTGTAATATGAGGGAAAATCCCCCATGCTTGCATAGCTCTAAATCAGCATGTTGCTCTTCAGATGCTTTTTTTTCCTGTCTTTTTTTATATTTTAAAGAATAACTAACAGCACCAAACTCCTACAGTCTGTCACTCTGTACCACAGTCTCTTCTGTGCCACGCTGGATCGAGTGCTTTTGGCTTTTCCAAAACGCACTTTGCACTTGTGAGTGGAGCTCTTGCCGGCTCTCTGGTGTTCGCCTTGGCTGTGCAGGGCAGTCTGTCCTCATCCACGCCGTCTGAGCACGTCGGGGCGCGCGTATGGGGATACCGGCTGGTCTGTTTTGTCAGGTCTGTCTGAGTTGTGCTGCTTTGCCCTTGTCTCCTCCTCTGTCTCGGCTGGCGGGAGTGCAGAAGTACAATGCGTTGACAGAGGTCTCCATCTGACCTTTCCAGGTGCCCTAGTCAGGCAAAGAGAGCTGGTGTTTCTTTTGCTTCCTACGCTTGTCTGCTTGCTGATGGCTAGCACTGGCCCTAATCTGGTGGATGTGTGCTCAGCTGTTTCCAGTGAAACACATGTACAAGATGTCACGGGCACACGTGAAGTCCTAAACACCTTTGATATTTTTGTTCCAGTCCTTTAATTCTCCGCAGCCCCTGGACTCCGCTGAGGCAGCGAGCTCGGCCCCAAGTAGCAAAACCTTCTGGAGAGGGGCCGCACGTTTCTCCATGGCCAAGGCATTAACATTCATCAGGCTTCTTCCTCCTCTCAGCCCTGTTTCTGATTCACTGAAAGCTGCCGGGCTCTTCTCTTCCGATGAGTGAAGGTCTACCAATATATAACCCAAAGTTGTTTTGAAGAACTCGGCATGTAAATGTAGAATAGATTTCTTTTAAAAATACTTCTTCACAGAAAACTTGAAAGTGCTCTATTCTGAATGGGGGGATTGCTTTATACTTGCCGTGTCTACCAAGAAAAGATGAAGAATGAAACGATTCTGTGGGGATGACTGCAAACAGTCTTGATGTTAGTTAACAGTTCGTGTTATGCTCACTGAGAAAAGCATAAATAAGCAAGTTTATCTTTTTTCCTACTTTATGCTAATGCTTTTTAAGTTAACAAAACAGTTAATTATTTGACTGCCCAATACTTCAGAACGTGGTTTTCATTCAGAGTGCTTGCTTTCTTTGAAATTTTGATTGTGAATAATGTATATTTGTGTCTAATAAGTTTTAAAGGGCTCAAACTGCTTTCCAAAAACAAAATCTGCACATCAGCTTTGTAACGAAATGAAGGTGTCAGTCTGACAGTGTTACCGTGGTCTCTACAATTCCGATCTTGCCCTTTCTCAAGGAAGCTGGGCTGGGAGACGTTAAATATGAAACAAGGGAGGCTGGAGGAGCACAACTGCTTTCAGCGAAAATGTGTGCTTTTTGTGTTTTTTGGGTAAATTTTTTAGAAGTGCTTCATAATGAAATATTCATGCTTTATTTTATTAGAATTGTTAATTAGGTCATATGCTTCTGGAGGGGGAGAATGCCAGGCATGACTGAGCTGTTGGGTCTTCCTCAGTGTTGGTCCATTTTTGTTTTACAGATTTAATTGACTCCAGATTCCCTTTGCGCACTGAATACAAATGTATTGTTAGGTTAAAATCCTGGAGTCGGAATCAGACATGGCTCCCACTGACTCAATGGGAAATCATTCCTGGGTAGGAGTCACAGGACCGAACCAACTGAATCTGTTGTGCTTCAGGGAAGCAAAAGCAGAATTATCTGCTTTCATATCAGAACTACTAAGAAAAACATTAACATTATAAATGTCTCAGTTAAGCATCATCAGCTTTTCAAGTTTTGGCTCCAGTTTTACTTCCTTTCTAGTGCACAAAATTCCCCGCGGTGGGGCAGAGTAAAGTTCTTAGGAAAACTGAGTTTGAGCTTTTTTAGGCTTTCCTCTGTATTTCCCAAATCCTTCATGCAGACACCCCATATTTTCTTTTATCACTGTCTTTTGGCTTGCCTCATCTTTTGGGAAGCCGGGCTGGAGGCCGGGAAGTCTCTCTGGCGTGCCAGGCACTGTGCATGGCTCCGGGGAAGACACAGCAGTAGAAGGTGGGGAGCGCTGGTCCTGGCTGCGCGGGTGCAGCGTCCTCTGAACCCGCTGCCCAGTGGGAGGCCAGTCTGGCCGATTCGGCAGACACACGTTAGCCAAAAGGTGTAATACTCTTGAATGCAAAGTCACATCTGAGATATCTCATGTCTGGATCTGGAAATTAAAAAAGTGACTTCTGTGCAAGCAGGAAGTTCATATCCTGGCTTATTCCTTTTGACAAGCCTAGAGAAATGCAATAAGTGAAGGAAAGGCTGTTAAATTCGGTGGGAATTGCTGAGAACAATCAAGTGAATGTCTTCACTGATGTCAGATAAAGATACAGCTTCTCACTGGGTAGATTTCCCCGAAATTTGGCAAAAATATGCCAGTATACTTAGGATATTTCAAGATTGCATTAACTATTGTGATAACAAAACCACTAGAGCCTGGTTAATATCCCTATGGAAATCTCTTTAAATGTTCATAACTACTTGCTTAAATAAGAGCACAAGGTTGGCGTTTAGATGATCACTCAAAGAAATTTATTGTAAATGTAGTACACAGCAAGGGCCTGAAATGGATTCCTGAATTGGAGTAGCTTTGACTGAAGTACACTCTTATCGTCCTGTGAGCAAAGGTGGTGCGGTGCGGAAAGTAATTTGAGAATCTCAATTTTGGAGCTAAGGAAATCGAGAGGATGCCTAATGGATGTTGTTATTTTAATTTCTATGTGCTTTAAGATTCAGTAATTTCTCTGAAGAATTAATTCGGTGTCAGGACTAATGCTGCATTTAACGTGTGTTACAAGAGGATGAGAAGAACCTCTGCTGCTATTGTTGCCCTCCTAAGTTTCAGTTGGTTTCTCTAGCTTAATTGTGTAAGGCAGGAAGAGCTTCAGCCTGGCCGTATGAATTCAGTTGTGGCTGAGAGCAGGAAAGAGTTATTTGGGGTCAGGTAGTCACAGTAAAACCTTTGCTGAAAGAGCTATGTCTGGAAGGATGATCCTTAGAAGGTCACCAGGTCTTGGAGAGGAGGAAGCTGGAAGCAGAAGTGCCTTCTCTAGCTCTAGGGTAACTCACTGTTACAAATCTTAAAAACTGAAGCTGGTGTAAGAGAAGAACGCACTTCACAAACTTAGCAGCGTGTGTCATATTAAACTGAAACAAGTGACTAGGTCCCCTGACTTAAAAAGGGAATTAAAGAATTAACTGGTGATGAGACTTCACCTAAGTTGGACTGCATGTAAGTGATGGATGCATCCAGTGATTGGCTCCAATCTACACCTGGCTTGGACAGATAAATTTAAGCAAACTTCTGTGAAATTCAATTTTAAGAAGTCTCCAAGTTCCCCTGGAATTTGGCACAGCTGTGGCTTGCTTTCCCCTTTTTGAAGGAGGGGAAGGGGAATAATGATTTTAATGTCAAGAATGTATGGTTTGGGAAATAAAGGGTGTGAATCTTTGCTTCAAAAAAAAAACCAAACACCAAAGCTACTTGAACTCAGTGAAATAAGAGGAGGAAAAAGAAAAAAAGAGAAGGAATGTTGGGAAGAATCCAAATCCCACAGACATTCCACATCAGCAAATGTCTTTTGTTATTGGGTGACGTTTTTGACAATGCTCTAAATTATATATTGGGAGTAGAAATGGCGGATTTCCCACATAAATGCAGATGACAGCTGTGTGATTAAAAAGTAAATGTGTAAATAAAGTGCTGTTGTTCACTCCTGCAGAGAGAAGGTGATAAAGGTCTAGGATAGTGCCAGGTAACCAAATGTGTAAATGACTGAAGGGTTTCACTCCTTAGCCTTGTATCTTTGCTAGAGACAGATGTAAGAAGATACGTTCTCAAACGTGTTTCATAGAGGCCGTGATCTGATCTCAGGACTCTTATGCCCAACTTACATAAACACAAGTAGCGTTTACTTAAAGGAACTTTTCACATGATGAAACTTTCTAACCGGCTGTAAGGTTGAAAGCAGACGCTCTGACACTCGCTTTAGTGGTTAGGTGAAGAGCACCAGGGAGAAACCAGCGATGTTTCGTCTGTGCCCCCACAAAATTCAGTGCAAGGACTAACATTGAGCAAATAGCAGTGTCTCAGTTAGGAGACATGGTCTGAACCATGTAGTTGTATGAGTGCATGTGCACATGTATATGTTGTTTGGCAAAGAAATAGGAAAAAACAGTACTTTATTTTGACAGCTATTAGATCACGCAAGCTACAAAGCTCTGGTCTATTAGGTAAAATTAACTGTAAAATGAGACCTCTTGCTAGCTTTTTGCCATTAAAGAGGATCGTTATGTTAATGTCAAAAACCTATAAAATAAAGTGTGATTGATTTATCTACTTAATTTTGGCTTGAAGCATCATAGTTATCTTCTAAAAAAATTCGTTATTATTTTAACTGGTAATAACTATTGTAGAAAAACTAATTTTAAGGTTTTATTGGGGTTTTGATGTTGTATTTTTTTTTTCTTGGTGGAGGTGGTGCAAAACAGACTTTGTGACTTTTGAATTCTTAAGTGAGAGCGTACCAGAAGTTTCTGCCAAAATAATTCGGTAATGAGAAATAGAGTTACATTTTCATTACAGTATTTAATAAAACTGTAAAAATAGCATCTCTGTTACTTACGCATAAAATAAGGAGAGGGTTGCCTGGGAACTTGAGAGTTCATCTAGCTCCTCTCTTATCTGGAGGCGGGATCGACTATACCTACGTACTTCCTGACAGATGTTTATCTGCCTCTTTCGTAAAGATTTTCAGTAATGGAAATTCCATAGTCTTTGTAGCCAGGCAGTCCGTTCTGGTGCCTCTCTTCTACCAGAAGCATTTTTTTTCCAGCTCTCTAGCCTGAATCTGCATTACTGCAGTTCAAGGTCATTTTATAGAAGAGGAGAAGAGATTCTTCTGTTTGTGGCAACAACTTCCATGTATTTATTTGAAGAGTTACTATGATCCATCTGAGTTTTCTGTTGGTTAAACACTATTTATTCTTCACTTAACATTTAACCCAGGATTATACTGAAATATAGAAAATGTAGCGTAGGGGATCTGTCTACTGATTTGGAGTACTTTAATTATAGCTCTTAATTATAGCTGCTTATTCTAGCAGGTACTTGGGACGTCACCAATGATTGTCATGCCAGAATAGGAAAAACAAAGTGTGTAGAATATTAAGAGCTTTTAACCCTGTGAAGGTTGTGATTGTATTAATTACACAGCATTTCTGTACTACTCCCAAGTACGTATCGTATTTTTGTTGCAAATTTTGTGCATGATAATATTGAAACAAAGTAGAGATTGTAATATACAAATTTGTATGGATTTGGGCAATTTTGTTATAGAAACAGTGTGAGATATGGGAGATTATTTTTCTGTTTACCTGTAGAATTATATGGAACCTGTTTGTTAAAAGGTTGAAGGGCATTAGATTAAAAGATTGCAGCGAACATTACAACTCATTTGTAATTAATTGCAAGTATTAGGCAGTCCGTTCCAGCTTTTACTGATCTTCATTTCATTTCTTTTTATAATATTGCAATTCTAAAAGCCAGAAAACTTCATGTCCCTCTTTTTTTTTAAATTCAGAGGAAATTGCAGCTTGCAGTTAGATGTGCTGAATCATATTGAATGCATCAAATTTGCATTTGTGCTTGGCTTCTTGATTGGTTTTGTTTTCTTTTTGTTTTCATCTGGGAATAAAAGCAGAATGTTCCTAAAAAAATTTGTATTATTGAAATGAGGGACTCCAAATAGAGCATATGATGGAAGCAGAAAGATCTCCAACAATACTGTTTTGCGGAGTATCCCATGAGGGATTGTAAGAATGGAGACTTGATTAGCTTGAAAGTCCAATTATATTAAAAACAAAACCAAACCAAAACAACAACAACAACCCCAAACCCCTAGCCCATTCCAAATGGGAAATGTAAAAATGCCAAGGCGCTTGTGATCTGCCAAATGCAGGGCTAAGAGTAGCCATGATCAGAACAGAAGAGAGGAGACGAGGGGGAAGGGGGCTGCCTGTGCCCGTCTCCAGGGTGCCATGAAGGACATGGTCAGCCGGTCCCTATAGCCTGGCAGCTGCAGATTACTGGCAACCAAAGCCATCCCTCCATAGGTTAATACCTCCATTATTTTTTTATTTTTTTTTTTAGATTCACTGCGAATCTCTCGGTGTTTAAAACAGTCTTCTTCTGTATATATGATGGATTTCTGTTAATTTAATTCTACGAGAAGTACAGCCACAAGCAACTTGAATGCGCTCTCCTGGCTTTAGGTCAGTGTGTCGGAGGGGGCTGAAAACCAGTTCAGAGATACTCATCAGTAAGATCCAATAACTTGTTACACGCTGTCCCTGTGCTCTCCTCGTTCTTAATGTTTTAACATAAAACATCAATTTCCTTTTTCTTCTGCTGCTTTTCCCCTGAAAGCATCAACCAATAGCAAAAAGTAAAACATCTACTGTAACTTCTGGTCTACACGAGCTTTGAAAAACCTTATGAGCTTCACAGCTGTGGGGTTTGGCTTCCTTTTATCTATTTCTCCGTCATACTTATTTTTGTGGTATCTCAGTGGCCATGACTGTTTGCAAACACTTTTTCTCTTCTGCGGGGGGTGGCAGATTCTTCACATGGAGACCTGGACTTGGGTCGTTCTCACACCAACAGGAACTTGGGGATCATTAGGTTAGGGTGGGAATGGCCATGGACATCAACTCTGTACCCATTTCGGATGTTGTGGTTCGTGGAGAAAGGAAACTCATTGATCTGAGCACTGTAAGTGCCTGCTGTACGTGTTTTCGAGACTCAGGAAGCAAATTGGTCTCAGAACTCAATAGGTCAGCCATCCTTGCAGAGCGTAGGTCATGACCGATGGGCTTTCCTTTTAGATTAGTGATGCATTTATCCAATGCATGACTCTTTTGTGTTTTATCATGGTGAATTTTGAAATCGTTATTCCAACGAATCGTGTCCTTTCAACCCTTCCTGTTTGTGGTCATTCTCTTATTGCAAATATATATGGAATATATATGCATATGTATATAGTAACCCAAATTACAATTTTGTTTCCAGTACAAGGAAAGTATTTGCGAAATTAATCATACATTTGCTAAATGAATCATAAGTTTGTTTTTAGTAGTATGAAATTAAAGGTGGGATTCATCTGAACGAATCTAGTCAACTAAAATACATCCTAAAAGTGTTTGCATACCCTGCAGAATATGAAAGGAACTTGTAGTGATCAGCTAAATACATGTATTCACAACGCAGATTTTAACGTCGGTTTGTTATGGGCTATTTTTGGGGAGGGGGCAGTGGTGGGGGAAGCTGAGATTGAGAAACAAAAGAATGTATCCTACATCTGGAAATCAGAGCTGGTGTAATTGTTTTCTTGTGTAAAAGTGTGTGTGTGTATATCTATATATATGTACATGCATCTGATGCAACATTGTTTTTATAATTAAGCTTAGTCCTGAATAGCACCAAAAAAGTATGAACCTGTAGATGAGTATAAGTGTAAAAATATAGCATAGGCCTGAACATGAGCAGAGCTGCTGTCATAGCCAAAGAGTTCCTGTGCCGTAGGTGTATATCCTGAGCTAAAATGGTTGAATTAAGTGTAAAAATCATTTCTTCTTTGATAACAATAATATTGCTAGCTGTAATCCACGTTGCAGTTATTGAAATAATGCCATTTCATTGAAGTTGTTAAAGCAGAAAATTGCTCTTTTGGCATTGTATCAAGCTATAGTTTTAGGAAGTATTATCCCAAACACTTAAATAATTAGCAGATACTTAAAAGAAGCATATGCTGATAGATTAAATGACTTTCACAAGCAGAATTTTTTAATGGTGACTTATTAAAGATACCTATAGAATATAGTCAGGAGAATATAACCATGGATATTAAAAACAACAACAAACCCCCTTGGTATTTTAATGAATATAGAAATTACTGGTGCCATCTACTGTTGGGAAAATAGAGATGACAGAAAGATCCAAGCTGAGCAGTGGAAATGAGCATTGGAAAAGAGAAGTTGAATATTTCCCTTCCTTAATATCAAACAGAAGAAAAATGTGTGGGGAAGATCAGATTATTTTATCATGTTTCTGAGGTCTTACCAATGAAAAGTTGGAAATAATTGAGACAATATTTGGAACCTGTTTAGTGTGGTTTTTTGGTTGTTTTTTTTTTCCATCCCTCAAACTCTGTGATTGCTCAGAGAAGAAAGTCAGGACGGGATATATGTAATTTGGCTATTTTGGGATTGAAGTTTGTCTTGATAACTTTATCCTCTTTAGCTTTTAAATCTAATGAGATCAGTTCTTCAGCTTGTGCAAAGAGGTGGTGTTCAATTAATGTTAGTGTTGAAATCCCATATTAAAACATGGCTGAGAGGAATGCTCTTTTTTCTTTTTTTTTTTTTTTTTTTACTTGGCAGGAGCAAATTTCCTTCTTTGGATTCTAAGAAAGCAGATAAATGTTGGAGCAGTCTGAACATCAGCAACAATAACACAGAGATCAAAAGGATGACTGTAACAGAAATAATTCAAGTTTTTTTTAAGAAAAAAACAAAAACAATAAAGAACAAAATCTCTCCCCATAAGAAAACACTTTAGGAATTTAAGAAATTCAACTGCTTGAGTTGTTCAACTGAGCTTGAAGCAGTGACGAGGCAAGCACAAAATGTTTCTGTCTGTGTGCGTGCAGAGAACTTTGAGGGCTCTCCTGCTGGAGATTTAATCTCACTCATTATGGTCTGGGCTGGGTGGTTTTTTTTTTTTTCCTTTTAAGGTTACACCCTGGTTTCATTGAAATCAATGACTACAGTCTTGATTACTTCAGCCAAGGTAGGGTTTCACCCACAGGTTACACTGAAATATGAAACTTGTTTCCAGGTCCATCTCCTGGGCAGAACCATGCTCTGGAGCATAAGCTTTTGTTTCCTTACAACATATTCCTGTAACCTTTTAGATGACTTTGTTAATGTGACTAGGATTTAATTTAAAGTTCAGGGTCAAGGAGGTGACCACTCTGTCAGCATCCAGACTGAAATATAAATTCAAAGGTCCAATTTCGTTTCTTCGTGCTGCCGGGAGCTTGTCTATAAAACTCAATAGGAATTTAAACGTCACTGGTGAAATAAATGTACTGCCCAGAAACACACAGGTAATGCATCAGGTTTGTTTTAAGAGGACTATAAATTTTGGGCGGGGTGGAAACCAAACTCAAATAAAATGTGGGCACTGATCTGCCTGAGGGTCTGAAGGCTCTGCAGAGGGATCTGGACAGGCTGGATGGATGGGCCGAGGCCAATGGTATGAGGTTCAACAAGGCCAAGTGCCAGGTCCTGCACTTGGGTCACAACAACCCCATGCAGTGCTACAGGCTTGGGGCAGAGTGGCTGGAGAGCTGCCTGGTGGAAAAGGACCTGGGGGTGTTGTTTGACTGCCAGCTGAATGTGAGCCAGCAGTGTGCCCAGGTGGCCAAGAAGGCCAACAGCATCCTGGCCTTTAACAGGAACAGTGTGGCCAGCAGGACTAGGGAGGTGACTGTCCCCCTGTACTCAATATTGGTGAGGCTGCCCCTCAAATACAGTGTTGAGTTTTGGGCTCCTCACTGCAAGAAAGACATTGAGGTGCTGGAGTGTGTCCAGAGAAGGGCAGCAAAGCTGGTGAGGGGTCTGGAGAACAAGTCTTATGAGGAGCGGCTGGGGGAGCTGGGGTGGTTTAGCTTGGAGAAAAGGAGGCTGAGGGGAGACCTTCTCGCTCTCTACGAGTACCTGAAAGGAGGTTGTAGTGCAGTGGGGGTCGGTCTCTTCTCCCAAGTAACAGGCAATAGGACAAGAGGAAATGGCCTCAAGTTGCACCAGGGGAGGTTTAGATTGGATATTAGGAGAAATTTCTTCACTAAAAGGATTGTCAAGCTTTGGAACAGGCTGCCCAGGAAGGTGGTTGAGTCACCGTCCCTGGAGATGTTTAAAAGATGTGCAGATGTGGCATTGAGGGACACCATTTCGTGGTGGACTTGGCAGTGTTAGGTTAATGGTTGGACTTGGTGATCTTAAAGGTCTTTTCCAACCTAAATTATTCTATAGTTCATACATGTCTTAAGTTCAGGACAACTCCCCAAAAAGCATAATCCCAAATGTGTTCTGTTCCTTGGGCACTCTTGGTGGTCCTGGAGGAGAATGAAGTAGCTCTGGTTGCTGATCTGGAAAGCTGCGTCCGGAGCTAAGGAACCACTTGTTTTCTGTTCGCTGGGTCCTAGGCCTGAGGGAGTGTTTGAAATCCCTACCCCTCTCCAAAACAGGCAGCAGGAAATCACTGTGGGCTGCAGAGCTCCAAATTGACACATCAAGGTAGACATGATGAACGTGGTGGGAAATGGTACAAGTGAGCGTGAGGTGCCAGCGTCCTTCAGTGTTTGTAGCAGTTGACTGATCAAAGCTTCGCACCTAAAAGGAGTCAAAAAAGTGTTTCTGACCACAAAGCTGTGGGGTCACATCATCAGGGTGAGGAGCATCACTCTCGTATTCCTCCAGCTGGCTGCTACTCAGCTCAGGCTGTGAGGTCGGGACATTCTGGTGAGGAAGAGGATACCTGTCCTGAAGTCCCCAGACTGTTTATGCTTTTCATATTATACAGCCAGTTGATTACCAACCCCACCACTCCTTCAGAGCAGGAAGTGCCGCTGGCCACCAAGACAAGGCCAGGTGCTCTTGTGTTGTCTCGTGGGCGAGTGAATCTGGAGTTTCTGGCTGCCGAGCGGCCCAGTGTCAAGGTGGTGGTGACACAGCCTGCTGTGCTTGCCTGCCAGCAGAAGCCTGCGTATGTGTAGGTGTTGGTACACTTACAATAAGACCTTCGTGGTCATCTTCTTACTTCTAACGTATGCAGTACAGAATTAATTTTCTCCTTTTGCCCCAAATGCCAAGCAGAGGGGTTTGCCCACTTGCGTGGTGTTTTTTTTTTTTGCTATGATACTACTAGAGGCATCAGTGGACAGGGTGGAGGGGATCTTGCATATTGGGAGAGAAGGAAACTGAGGGACAGACAACAGTTACAGCCAGGGAAGGTCAACATTGCTAGAAAAAAAATTTCTCTATAGAAAACCATGAAATTCAGGGTTCCTGTGATTACCATGGATGATTTTTACAACCCTGCTTCACTTAATGCAGAAACTGGAAGATACTGAGTGACTCAAGCAGGAAGGTGGGAAGAGAAGGGACTGTCTTGTGTTTGAAGCAGTTCAGTGCTGCTCTGAAGGCCTGGATTGTATGTGCCTGTGCCACAGAACTCCTATATTGTGTTCATCAACTTTGCTTAAATCTGATTTTTCACAGAAAGGAGAAGCTGGGATCTCAGCTGCAGGCATGCAGAGCACTCAACTGACAGAGAAGTTGAGTGCTTGGATACATAAAACCCAAGTAATGTGAAGAGTTCTAGAAAGTGTCAGATATTTTCTTTATCTGGGCACCAATTCACTAAATATGTGCTATTTTAAGCTCTTTCTGTCTTGCATCTCTTCATCTGAAAAGTTCAGATAATATGGCTGCCTTCCTATGAGAAGTCTTGTGAAAATAAACTAGTATCTATGATGTTGTTAGATATTATCTCAAGGAACACTAAAAAAATTCCACAAGAAAATGAATCATTCTGTTTGCGGAGCACGTTTGAATGGAGCACGCTGAACTAGAGCGTATGGTCACGGACTGAACACTGAGGAGAAAGGCAGATTTTAAGTGTCTTGTTCATTGAACGAGTTTTGCCATCCATCTTCTGCATTAAAATGGACAAAGGTCTTGCATAAGAGTTTGTATATTGTCATACGGTTAAGAGTGACATCACAGTGCACACATGTAGAAGGCCATCACTTAATGAGGGCACTCTGTAAGTTTTTGAATGTTTTTGAAGATATAGCTGCAGTTGCTGTAAGCTACTATGTTGGTTTTTTTTTTGAATGTTTTATGCCCTCTTGCTTTTACAGCCTTGTACCCATTTAGTTTGTATATGTGCTACGTTGCAGCTCTGTTCCAAACACTGTTCTCTGCTAAACTGATGAGTCAAGAGTGATTCAGTACATATCAATGTATATAGACTGTGAAATTGTGCCTTAAAATGACTCAAGGCAAACCTGGCAAGAAAAATAAAATTCTTATTCTAAATATGTTTTCCTTACCCAGGTAATTGATGATCAGAGATACTTTGAGTCTGTGCCAGGAGTACAAATCACTGCATAGATGGCTCTCAACTGTGAAATTGGTCAGCCCATCCAAGGTCTACACTGCTTAAAATATTGAGTATTAAATATATTTTCAACTTGTGTGTAAAATCTGAATAATAGCGTTGTGTTATCTTCCTGTGTCTCTTCAAGGTTTTTCACAGATTTATTAACTCCCGTTTAGGACTTTGGTAATGCAGATAAAACTACTGGGTTTATCTTTCTGTTGTGTATGCTTTATTTTTAGTATACATTGCAACAGCAGCTTTTCTGTGCTGTACGTGTATGGGTTTTGTTTGAATGTTTTAGCATTAGCTATTGTTGAGGTCTTTAGATTAGTGCAGCAGCACTGTTGTAAAGCCGTGGTGGTGTAAAGGCACAGCACTGATCTGCATCCGTAGGTAGGGATGGGCTTCTGGTTAGGCTGCTTTTTTTGGTGGGTGTTTTTTGGGTTTGGTGGTTTTTTTGGTTGTGGTCTTGTGGGGTGTTTTCTTTATTTTTTTTCTTTCTTTTTTTGGTGTGTGTTAATGCTTTAGAATTAGTCAATCCATTGTCTGCTGCAGAAGTGCTTGTTTGTCCCTGGAGAGATGAGAGGAATTTTAGCGAGGGTATTGTACAGACTCTGAATACCAGTGATTTGTGCCAGCATCTTCCCTTGAAAGGAGATGGTTCCCAGGCTTGATTGAAGTGAGAAGTGATTTCTAACGTATGACTCAATGATGTGATAGCATCTCTGAACCTGGATGGGTCAGGAGGAGGAGAAGCCTCTGTGAAGGTTGAAACTTTGGCACCAATCCAGGTTAAAGTCTTCAGTGAAGTATTGTTAAACGAGTGGTACAACTGAAGGTGCAACTCATTGGTTGCTAATCTAATAGCACTGCTCTGCCTCTCGGCGAAGTTCAGGTTTACTTTTCTTTAAAAAAAAAAAAAAAAAAAAAACCAGAACGAAAAACCAAAACCCAAACAACTTCTCAACAATTTGAATTGTTTAGGGGTTTGTTTTAACCACTCCCGTGTTGGTAATGAAAAGCCTCATAGGTGCCATATTATCGCTTTCCTTTTGGCATGTTTCCATACAGACTTCTGTGCTTCGTTTTCATAATGACATATCAGCCAGACAGGTAGAATTGGAACTTTTTACCCTAATTATGTTGAAGGTACTTTGCCAACAGGTACGCCAACCAAGTATATAACAGTAATGTATGAGTTTCCATCAGCTTGCACATCTAAATTATAGCTTTATTATAATACTGACAGAAATCTGCTATACATTTGGCTCATCTCAATATCAATGTGATAAATTTACCTCCCTCCTCCCCCTGTCCTGAGAAGGTTTCGTAGCAGTCCTGGTGACTCCGTCTGGCTGCACGTTTAAATAGCAGGCATTTGTCTGAAGTGTGAGAAATTCCTGGAAGCTGTCAATTTTAAGTTATTATAGTAGATATGCATATTTAAAACTTTGGAATTGAGTTAGCAGCAGCTGAAGTCAATGCGTGTCCTTTTTCAGTGTAGCTTTCTCAGATGATTTCTATTCTGGTCTAACTTGAGTGAAATAATTTAAAATCAAGATGCCTAGGTTTGGTATTTCACTTCAGTATATTCAATATGGGGTTTTTTTTAAGGCTCTGCATTTGAGTTTCAAATCCCATCAGAGGATAAACTTGATAACATTTCTGGACTTTTGGTTTGGGGAGTCCTTTGTTGTAGAACACTTCCTTGCTTTTTGTTAAGCAATTTTTCTTTCTCAATCAATAGAAATCATTTGTGCTGGTGGGGTGGGGGCGGAAAAGATCAATCTAAGCTTTAAAATATTTTGTTGGTGGTTTCAGTTCAGAGCAAAGTGATTTTAGACCACATTGTACCCCGGCCCCTGGTGAATAAGCTGTTCGTTGCAATGACCACTTTCCTGTGCCTTGGCTCGTAGTGTATTTTCTAACAGCAAGGTGACACTGCTGTGAGAAGATTTGTCAGGTTTGGCAATAATTAGCATCACTGGGAGAGGCTTAGCGGAAAGCTCAGGGTCAAAGTGATTTCTTTTTTCCTTTGCTAGGGAGGTGATCCTTGCGCTAAGGGGTTGAGGCATTCCTGGTCTTGAATGGGGGAGGATAGATTTTTGTGCTTTTCTAGATAATTAGAGGTCTTTAGTCTCTGAAGTTCTCATCCTGCAGCTTTCATTGAGCATTGATTTTTCACTGGAGAAAAAAAAAAAACCTGGGAGGAGAGAGAAAACGGAAGAGACTTCATTACACTTCATTTATGAGAACTTAAGCTAAAATCCCAAACAGATCAAACCACAAAACATGTTCAGTGGACCTGGTATTTTTTTTAAGTGTTTGTTTTCCTCGGTAGCAGGCTGGGCTTCTGGGTGGTTTTAGCAATGTCCAGTCAGCAGAGTCCTGGCCGTGAACCACCAATGACCTTGCCACTGCAGGACAATTTCTTGAGCAGTATTTGAGGACTCCTGTTCAGATCCTTCCATCTCTGTGGTCTTGCTCAGGTTAGTGATTTTCTTTTTTTTTTTTTCCTTTGGGAGTTTGATGCTGCATTTTTAAAAGGGAAAACATAAATGAAGAAAGCAGATAAGAGATATCTGTTGGACACCTCATTTTAAAAATATTACTTTAAATGGAAAGGCTGAAATTAAGCACGTTAATCTTTTCTGAGACTCAAGATTTCCTCACTCTTCTCTGCCAGAATACTAGTAGAGCTGTTCCCACCATAACTGTCTGCGTGGTGGGTAAAAGAAGGAGGTGATATTGCAAGTAATTGTTTTGGTCTGGAAAACGTTTCATTCAAATGTAATTAAAATACCTTTAGGATTAAAGAACTGAGTAAGACGTGTGATTCTATGATATTAACTACCCACTTCACTTAAAAGAAACTTTCTTGTATGAGTAGCTGTTTCTGGAGTCATCTTGGCAAAGAGTGGGCAGTTTCTTCCTTGCTGGTGAGATCTCATGAACGCTCTTTTTAGTACATGTTGCAAGATTTATTGTTTTAAAAGCACTGACAAACAATAATCAGCTACTGAATATTTTCTTATTACAAAGCAGAATGCTGTACTAAAACAGTAAAATAATACACAACATGGGGGTTGCTTATTGGTGAGATGAACACCAGGAAATGTCAAATAATCAATCACAGCATCCTACGACATGTAACCCTTACATTTAGCAGTTGTTTTGGAGCATTCTTGCTTGCTGGCAAACAAAAGCATTTAAAGCAGATCAGGTCGCTTCCCCATACTCTTTTTGGCTAGTGGGAAGCTGTTGCTGCTTCTTTCTCCTATGGGGGATCCAAAGAGAGAAATCAGATGGTCTCGGTTTTAGATATAGACTTGTAGTTCTGGGCTCTCACATTCAAACATGCTGTTCTTCACGTGTGAATTACTTCAATGTAGTATATAGGAAAAACTGCAACATTTACTGTCAGGGGGTTCCGTGGGGTCAGGGGTCCGGGAGCTGGGCGTGGGGGTCAGGATCAGGCCCAGTGAGGGGGGCCGGGGTCAGACCCAGCCCGGGGCAGCTGGGCAAAGCTGTGGGGATGGGGGTGGGCCAGGGCAGGGACAGGGATGTCTGGCTTGGCAGGGCTTGTATTTGGGCAAGGCTGGAGATGTGCCCTGCAGCCTCACTGGGGCAGGGGCCGATGGCCCTGGTGGCTGGAATGGGGTCCTGGGCCATGAGAGGGGCGTTAAGGCCCCTGGGCGCCCTCAGGCACTACATTTGCAAACCGATACCTTAATTTCTGCCAGTGCTACCAGAAATGTAACAGAACAGGCAGCGTTAATGCTGGGAAAACCAGAGCCATTAGCTGTCCCGACACTTGCAAACTGTGCACCACAAAAGCTTAGGGTGAGTTTTAAGAACTGAGGCCAACTCTGTACAACATCATTTTACCCGTTATGGAAATTATTGACAGTAAACGTGCCCGCTGCCTTACAAACAAGCACAGTCTTATAACTGTCTCTTTTCTCCAAAGCAATTATAGACTCTCATAACATCGTACAGTAACATTTCAGAGAAGAGCAGGCTTTAGAAGACATCTAAATGAGCCATCTCGTGTAGATATATGGCTTTGTCCTTTCGGTAGCTCTGGCAACATCTGTGCTGTAGGTGGACTGGAGATTTTCTTTTTGCTGCTTGAGTAAGAGCGTGCACAGCTGGATTCCAGCTGTGCTGAGTTTGGATAGAAGTGGTTTATGAGCTCTTGCTCTCCCAGAAGAGCTGAGTGCTAAGCCTATTCACTGCAACTTACGTTGCAAGTTGAAGAACGCGTGATGGTGCCTTTTCAGGTACGAATGCTTATTTGCAAGAGGCTTAATTGCAACCTTTAGATAATTTCTGCTATCTCCTTAAACTGTGTATTTGTCTTAATAGCATCATTCTAGTCCATATACATCACTAATTGCTAAACATAAAAACACTGACTAAAACAATAAGGGGGCGAAAAAACTTAATTTAGACACTTTAAATTAGTGCCTGTTCCTGCCCTGAGTTCCGTAGTGTCCTAAAACCTAAGATATGGAATTATTGGAGGTGTTCTGTCTCTTTTTAGTGAACTCTTCATTATTGAACACCATTCATCTTGTAGACTCAAAAAAGCTTGTATTATCAAAAGCCTTGGTTAGTCTGTTCCTTAATATTGCTGTGCTTAAGTAGAATGGTATTTTGTCTGGCGTTTATTGCACAGAACAGGACATCAGACACACTCTGTGCTTCTTCCTAAGCAACAGGAATACAAACCAATAGTGTCTGAAATTTTGGTTTAGGAAAGTTGACTGGCCTCACGGGACTACAAGGCAGAAACTGGCTGGGGAGATTTGATCTGAGAGATGAAAATCTGTGGTCTGAAGAGCAGGGGCATCCCAGGGGGCACTTAATGGAAGTCTGCTTTATGTCTCTCAGGTTGTTTAACAAAAAAAACCAAAACACACAGTCCATAAATGACATTATTGTGCAAAATGTAAAAACAAGAGTAGTGAAAATAAATCGTCTAGATTAAAAAAATAAACCGGCCTAAACCACAACAATTATGTAGTCTAGTAGTTCGAATATTATAATGTCAATAGCTGGCTTTAAAAGATATCAAAACTGACTTTTCCAGTTCTAAATGTATTGCAGATATACTTCATCACTAGTTTGAGTTGCAAAGAGAATAACTTTTTTATTTTTCTTGAACAAGATTCTCTTATTGAAATCCTTCTCATCACTGGAGAGATCTCATTCAGTGTTCTGCAAATTATTATGGTGTGTTCTCTTTCATCTATTTATTCCTTTATCCCATCTCACTCCACTGTATCATGGCCCTAAACTGTGTGTGACAGTAAAATTTGGCTGTCGATTTATTCCCCATTGCCTCCTTGCTGGCACACTAAACTGATGGGCATGATTTTGAATCCCACTGGGAACAGAGTGTAAGAACTGCATCGTTTGGCTAAAATATTCTAATTACAGAATGGTCATTGATCTGAGATTTGGCTGCGTGCAGAAACGTCCTTTCGCGTTGGTAGCTCTGGCAGGGGACTGTCCTGCTGGCTGTGAGTTCCTTTGGTGTCATGTTTGTTCAGAGACTATTCAGCTGATATCCCTGTCCTCCAGGAGCTCAAGTCCAGTTTCGTCCTTGCATAGAAAAAGAGCAGTTGAGGATTTGTGTCTTGTGGAATGGCTCAAGTTCCCTGTTCTTGCCTCAAAACGAAGGCAGTGTCACACAGAGCACTGAATGCATGATGGCCCTGGGCAGGCTTAACAGGGGGCCCCTACCTGCACCCTTGGCTCAGGGACCCAGGGAGGTGGTGGCCCCCATGGCTCCTGGCTCGCCTGCCCTCCCAGAGCAGCTGTGCTGTTGCTGCTCCCTGGCAGGCAGTCGGGTGCCCAAATCCCTTTCGTTTTGAGAAGGTGCCCCAAATGGCCTCTGCCTATTCCCAGAGTTCTCAGCCCCTCACACCCTTCGTCCTAAGGAGATCTTATACCTCAGAGAAAACCATATCAGATTATAAAAGCCCATGAAGAGATCAGATGGTGAGCTGGGGGGAAGGTAACATTTCATCTGCCTAGTCTGCTTCTTGCTCAAGGGCTTTTCGCCCCTGCAGAATCCCTGTCAGCCCTCAGGACAGGGGTGTTTTGCTGCACCGAGACCATGATCTGCTTTATTGCTTAGAGCAGACCTATGCAAAAGCTACATAATATGGCTGAGAGCCCCTAGGGCAGTGTTTTTTCCAGAGGAGTCTGTGTCATGAGCGGGATGATCGGCTCTTACACTTCCAGTCCTTGGTGCTGGTATTAGAATGAGCATTTCCAGCATGGCAGCGGACGGAGCTTAATTTGCGCACGCAGCTCTCTTCTGGTTTTTCATCGCTGTAGTTTGGCAGCCTCCACTGTTGTAACATGTGGCAGCTCTTGGGAAAGAGAGGAGTTATTTGTTCCAAGCTTGGGTAATGTAATTTGATATTCTAATTTTCTTTTTATGAGTTGGTAGATAAAACTGTATCACTCCTCTTAACTAGTTTTGTTTTGGCTCTGGAAATGTGATATGTACAAGATTTCTTCAACAATTTAACAGGTTGAAATAACTGCGCTAGGTAGTAACGTGCCGTTCCTGTCTTTCACCTTACAAAGGCAAGGACCACGGAGGAACACAATGACAAAGCATTTATGGGACTCCAGGAAGCCTGATAGAAGTGTTCTGTGCATTGACTTAGCATATTAGCTGGTGGCAGACTTGGTTTTTCGTTTTGTTTCTGGTTGTTGTTGGGGTTTTTTAAGTCGCTATTTGCATTGCATTTGCGAAGAGATAGCACTCTTATCACAGGATGTTGTGGGTACTGATTTACAAGGGTTAAAAGGGGCATCAGCTGTGGGTCAGGAATTCCCTCAGCTGCAAACTGTTTTGAAATACAGAGTATGCTATACAAGTACAGTGTTACACTATTTTCCCACCATTATTTCTGTGTCCCGTCTTGGCGCCTGTTGGAGACGGGATCTTGGGCTAGGTGGATCTTTGTAAGAATGTTTGTACTGAGCCGGAGCCCTTTTTATGTTATGTTCTTGTGATATTCAGGGTAAAGGTATACGAGAGACAAAATTACATACCCAATTCTGAGTAAGTTAACAGTTTCCTATAAAATCATCTCACAGTGAAGCAGATGTTCTTTCCTATGATATTTGAATTCATTAAAGGTGAATAGTATAGCTCTTGTGGAAGCTTAGAGAGTGTCCAAGTAGTGTAAAAGCATGGGACCGTTTGGCCTCAGAGCCATGGGAGAGGTGATTACTGTAGTTGAACTGCACCGGTTCGTTTCAGCATAGCTTGATGCATATAGCGTATGTTTTGCTTAATATTTGTATAAAACCTGTAATCTTAAGTAACACATGCAGTTCTTCAGTGCACGAAGGTTTACAGTCTGTTTAAAAGGAACAATTCGGCATACTTTGTGGTTGGAGTGATGGAATGTGAGCAGTGACAGCAAAGAGAAAGATGGATCAGAACCATCAATTACTGCTATTAGGAAAGTGTTGATGAAGGCTCTCTCCGTGCTTTGTAAACACCCAACGGAACAGCTCCAAAAGCTTCTCATTTAACACTTCTGAATAATAATTTAGATTAGTCATCCAAGTCTAGCTTTTGCTTTTTGCCGAGTGTTTCTGCCTTGATGCTGGCAGCACCGGTTTCAAAGGGAGGAGAAAGCCAGAGGAAAAAGCAAAAATACCTACTTCAGACATTCTTCCTCGTGTTGCTGAGTAACTTTTCATATCACACAGAGTTGCTGCGGCCAGAAGAAACAGCACATAATATTGTAGCTGTTGGCCCGGTGTGAGAAGTTCCCCATTCCCTGTTTCTTTACCTAAGCAGGTTACAGTGACGAGACACCCGTGTCCTTACCACTGTCTTGGTGGTCATTCATCTGGTTGAAAAACTCAACTTTCTGTCCTGGAGCTTGAGCATGTAGCCACAGAGATCAGGGCTGCCTGCCTTCTTCACACCAGGCTTCTCAGGAGATCTGTCCTGATACATCAGCCCTTCAGGGGCAACACTGGTGAGAGGTTTCAGGTCTTGATTTTGAACCATTTCCTGGGAGCAAAGGGAGTTCGGAGGAAAAGGAAATCCTGTTTTTTGGAAAGCTGACATATCTATAGCCACCTGGAAATGTCTGAGTTCAGCTTTGCTCATCTTTCCACAAGAGAATCATAGGGACAGATTCCCCAAAGTATATAAAAAGGGCATGTGGTCCAAAAGATAATCTGGCACTTTTTTCTTACTTTTGCAAGTTAGTAGGGAGGGATAATCTTTTGGCCTTCAGTTACCCTTCTGCCCTCCCAGTGAATGATGGAGACTAAAAAAGAAAGAACAAGGTACAGATCTAAGCTGATTTCCCAAGAGGTATGCACTCAAATATATATTTTTTTTTTTTTTTTTTACTTCTTCTTCAGGGAGAAAAGCCACCTATCTGAACTGGGAGATTAAATGGCAACCTTTACATATGAGTAGTTATTCCTCCGGGTGGAATTTCAAGTACTGTGAATGCGTACTTAAGGGGACTATGAGTATAGCTGCCCCAGAAAAGCTATGGCCGCTTCTGTTTTTCAAGTTGCTTGGGAAGCTGGAACAGAAAGAAAAAGGCTTTCTTGTCACTCATGGAAAAAACTAAAGTAGTATCTGGCTGTTTCCACAAAGTTCCAGTGCCACTGTGAGTTTCGGTGCCCTTACGTCTGGATCAGTAGCACAGCTGCTGCTGCTGCGGACTACAATTCCTGCTCCTCTCTTCCCATGGCTAAAGGGAGGAGACCTGATACAGAACAAGAAGTGGCCTCTTGCTTGCAAAATATTTACTAGCCTGCCCTCCTGTCTCCTCCATCTCCCAGACACACATAATTTTCCCAATATTTTGTTGGGCTACAGAATTTCGGTCCTAATATCTGTACTCATGATTTACATGACTGTCTGAAAAGGGTTTTTTCCTTGTTTTTAACTTGGAGGTGTTTGTTCTTTTTCATGGTTACCCTTCCCAGGCTGCAGTCAAAGCTGTAACTTCAGCTTCCGTGTCTGTACACTAAAAAAATCCCTCAAACCCAAACTTTTGGCATCAGCCTAATACCAATGAAGGTAAAAGCCTGGAATGTCATATAACATTGTGCCCTTGCTTTCACAAGTGATCCAAAACTGGTGCTCAATTTATGATTTCTACGATTTTTAATAAAAAAAAAAACCAAACCACGTTAGTAGGAGGGAGATACAGCTGTGTCAGCATGTTGTGCACAGTCTTCCACATCCCCTCTTCCATTGCAGAGGTTTATCTTTGAAAGTGATATATAGGCACTGAAATTAGATGCTCTGGCAAATCCCAGCTCTTAGCGCCAGAGCAGAAAATTTTGCAGGAAGCTTGAGGCAAACCAAAATCCATCATAGTTGTTTGTGAGCCTTTTTTTTTTCTTCTCCTTCCTTTCTGTCAGAATCCGCAGAGGGGAATACGTGTTGAGTGGCAAGTCTGAAGCGGTCCCCAGAGCAAACCAAGAGGGAGGATCGCTTTGCAAGCGGTTTCTGGAATAACTTCCCAGACCTTCGAGCAAGCTGTATGGCTCCTAACCCGCCCTTCCTGGAGTTAGTCCTTGCAATTAGCCAGGAGCTTTCAGTCTGGGAACAGACAGCTGACTGTAGCTTCAGAGAATAAGAGGGAAACGGGAATTGTCCAGAGGGGGAAACTTGTGGAGCTGTACCAGAATCTTGCTACAGAGATGCCAGGGGAGTAGAAGCCATGCAACGTGGATGTGGGATCACAACAACATAGGATCTTTGAGAGTCTTTGAATAAAGCTGTGAAAAGCAAACCAGAATTCCATCTGTAAATACCTCCAAAGGAGGTGGTGGTGTTAAATCCCCACTCACTGTCCACATCTGCAGTACACACGTGGTTTTATTAATTTAGGGTGTTAGCTTTTCTTTGGCTGATGTAAATAATTTTCATTTGATCTGAAAAAATATTTCTAATGAGGCAAAAGTCTTTCCAGGTTATAAAAATATTAAAATCAGTGTTTTTAAAAAATAGAAGATGGAAACGTGTTCTGCTGATGATCATTCCCTATATGCTCTTTTATGCAATACTATGACTTGTGATAAAAACCAGACCTGGTGTAGTAAGTGTTATACTAGGAAGCCTGGATGGAATATGCAGTCTGTTTTAGTAGAAGCTGATCTTGGAAGGATGTTAACTGAAGATAGTCACTAAAGTCGTGTCAGTGTCAGAAACAAAAGTATAGCTCTTAGGGAAACCATCTGGGAATCGTAATTTCATTTACAAGTATGCTTCAATGAATTGGTGTTCACGTTAATCCTTTTCAGTAATTTCTCTATACTGCATCATATTGCCCTACTGGCAGAAGTCAAGATCCTAAATTTCATCCATTTTTAAGGGATTTACCTATTTAGCTGACAAATGATCCTTAGCCACATGTTATCAGGAATAGTGAAATGAAATAATCTGGGAACTGGGTATCTAATAGAGAAGGTGTAATATCCCCTGAATCCCAAAAGACCATTGTCATTTCTCATGAATAACTGCTTTGTTCCCGCTATGCTAGCCAGTGTGCCTGGCAGGCTTTGCATGAAGAAATTGGAAGATATATAATAGCCCATTGCAGCTGAGAAAAATCAGCATCTTTCTTGGACTAGATAGCCGTAACAAGGAGAAAACTTGCACCAAAGCTTACAGAGAAAAGCCTGTCTGCGGAATATGCATTGAAAGTCAACTTGATGTCCTTTTTTTGTACCTGGTACCGGTTATAAAACACCTTGTGGTCTCTTCAAGTGTCAGAACTCATCTGAACGGGTGATAAATGGTGTCTTGCAGATAGGAAAGGTTGCTGCTATATATCTTCACATAGCTCTCCAGAGCCAGATAAAATACAGGAACAAAGCAGCAGCAGGAATATTCATGGCTTTTTGCTGAGAAGGCTCTGGCTCGCAGCGCGGATTACCATGAGAACAGGGTTTTCAACATACTTCTTTCTTCGTTAGGGAGATTTCGGTAATCAAATTCAGCTCTCGGTTCGTAGCAACGCAAAACAGATACCTGCACGAAACGGTGGTCCCTTTCACAAACTTTATAGCGAAGCTAACAAACCTGGCTTATTCTGCTGTTGGAGTCAAAGCAATAATGCAAATATATTGTATCTAGCATCTCTGTACTTGGACATCTTGGTCCTGTTGCTGCATTAAATGCATTTTTTTTTCTTATATTCATTAAAACAGTCCCTTAAAATAGGCCTACGTTTAGCCTATTAAGGGAAGTGAATCTGCTTTAAAAATTAGTACATCCCCTTGGAAACCTTCTGGCAGCATTACCTACATGGATTTATAGCTAATGCATACTTTCTGATTTGTCCTAAAGTAAAGCATTGATCATTTGTTGAGTTGGAAGCCTTCTTGGATGAGACCCAGTATGATACTTGTACTTTGGAAAAGTCCTCCTAATAGCCATAACCACAAATTTCCTCAGTAAATGTAGTAAATATTTATTTTTCCTTTCAAGGATAAACATTAACATCATCAGTGCTCTTACAAAATGAAAGTGGGGAAATCATATGTTCTGTAATGGGCTCTGCTTGTTAAAATGCCATGGTGTTCTGCAGACTTTAATGTGTGCATTTGCCAAATTATTTATAATGGTCACCTGGTGACAAATTTGACCAGGTGGCTTTTTCAATGGCCAGAGTTAAATAAGAACATGTAATTCTTAATTCCAAGCTGTTCATGTTTAGAGAGCAATTAGGTTTTGCATACTGGAGTTGATGATGCTATGAAAATCCTCTTTTGATAATTCTCCTTATATCATTACAGCAAAGAATAAGAAAACTCTGCTTCCATCTTCCCTAGCAAGATATGTTTGCTTGGTCAACCTAGACAATATTTACAGTTTTATAAATGTAAATTTCTATCAGAAACTGTCACTGTATTACACTGAAGACCTGTTGTGCCTGTGATCTGTGATAAAAGACACTAAGGGGAAAAAAAAAAACCAACAAACACCAAATAGGCATAACTCCTCTAATCTAGGAAAGCAGAGTGGAGTTCTGGTTATAAAAGTTATGTCAATAGATTAATTTCCAGGGGTGCTTGATATTAGCAGAAAGAATGTGATAATTATGGTTATGATGGAAAGCTGCCATCCATTTTAATGACTCCGCATATATTATTAAAGAGCATAGAAAGAAAAAAAAAACCTACAGTAAAAATACATGTAGTTTACAATTGTGCTAGGGTAGGAGTCTTAGTTTATTACTTTGTGAAGCTACAACTGCTGACAAAGACTTCCAAGCAGAAAGTATGTAGCACTGTGGATTTGCCAGTGCTATTTGCATGAGAAAAAACATATTTTTCCCTCAGGGCTTCAGAGGTTTTCTGAAAATTTGTCATTTTTTTTGTTGCTAAAATGTTAATGACCATTAGTAGCTCATTTCCATTCATCTCCCCTGGGGGAAATGAGACTTTTGCAGTCACACTATTTCTGAATGCAGGTAGTGGGATACAGGTGATAACTTCAAAATCAGTTGTCAGACTTAAGCCAGGCTTGACAGAAAGATGAGTTTCCAGTGCTTGTGTCACTGCAGGCTTTGGGAAAAGGAGGAGTCAAATACAAAGCTTCAGTTTGAACACAGTGATATTAAGACACTGGAGAACTCGCATGGGAAAGAGCTGGTGTAAATGTCGCACTCTGGACTGCTGCGTTACCAATGCTTTTCTTCTTCTGACTTTTGTAAATAAAAGGGTAGCAAATGTAGAGGAAACCAAAACAACTCCATCACCAGCTTCTCTTTTGTTTCTGTGTCCGATGTGGTTCTAGGAAGGTTCACGCTTGCATGGGGAGCCAGTGATAGAGCTGTGAACAGCATAGTGAAAGGTCTTCTGCATTGTTTCTTTTGGAACATCTCTTTGTTTCTAACACTGCTCCTGATGTTTGTAAACATTATTCCTAGGGTTTGTAGATTTTTCTAGGAAAAAGATAAAAGCTTGTTTTGTGGTTTTCTTAAATGCTTATTTGACTTATAGCTCAGGTAATAAATTCAAGCCAAAAGGCGCCTTTTCCCTTTACATGGTCTTTAAAAGTTCTTAAAGAGGTGTGTCGACAGCATCTTGGGGGTCTTGTTGCAGCCTGTGGATAGGTTTCTTCCACAGTACGCACTGGCTCTTGCAGACCGCGCTGCCCCATCCTCTGTGCCACTCAGTTCCTTTCAACAGGGAAGAAATTCACAGGCAAATGCCACCTCACCCTGCCTCACCACGGGCTTCACCAGGGGCTGCAGGGAAATCTCTGCTCTGCTGCCTGGAGCACCTCCTCCCCCTCCTTCACTGACCTTGGTGTCTGGATTGTTTTTCTCTCATATTCTCACTCCTCTCTTCTGGCTGCTGCCGTGCAGGTTTTTTTTCCCCTTCTTTTAACTACGTTATCCCAGAGATGCTACCACCATTGCTGACTGGCTTGACCTTGGCCAGTGGTGGGTCTATCTTGGAGCTGGGGCCAGTGGTGGGTCCATCTTGGAGCTGGCTGGCATTAGCTCTATTGGACATGGGAGAAGGTTCTAGAAGCTTCTCACAGAAGCCACCCCTGCAGCCCTGCTGCTACCAAAACCTTGTCACACAAACCCAATAAGTAGTCTATGAATGCTGTCCCTTGAGTTGATCTTCGTCATAAGAAGAAAGGTGATCTCTCTACCAGTATTTGTCTTAATTCTAATGTCTTTTGTAGTGGCTTACAAATGCACGAAGCCATTTCTTCTTCTTGCAGCTACTACCATATTCACATCTGAACCTCCCTTAATTGCATTGGATGCAGAAATATCTCTTAATAGAACGAGCACCAGATTTTTCAGTGTCACTGCAGTCCCATCCATCAAGGACTTTATCCATCATCTAATTGTATTAACCTTGAGTGCTTTCACTAGTTCAGCAGAACACAAAAGAAAAAAAGCCTTTACCAGTTCTGTCTCTATTCTTTAAGTGTCGTAACAGCTCAAATATATAGGCAAATAAGCACAGAGCCAGCCAGTCATATATTGCTACCTTGAGTAATTTTATTGGATTTTAATATTGATTTCTGTTTCATTGGACTGAGATGTACAGTGTGCAACAAAAAAAAATCATATTCTTTTGGGACTTCTCTTGACCTCAACCTGGAACGTACTTTCAGAATACATCGCAAAGCTCTCATATTGAAGTTATTAAACAAGGGAACTTTTGCAGCCTGCGTATTTCCTTGGTAACATACAAGGCTGGTAGATCCACGCAGAAGGCAGTACAGGCTCCACTGGCTTTTCTTCCACTTTGAGTGCGTTTCTCAGGATAGAATCAATGACACTTCCAGCTCCAGCATCATCTGGCCACTTCAAATTTACAAGAAAGTCAGAAAAAAAGGACATGAAACCTGCTGGACACAAGTTGAATCAGTGACTCTTCCTTGCATAAAAGACAGAAATGCATTTGGGGCACAGAGTTGGAGGGGAGAATCAAAATTCTGTAAAGATTAGAGGGGGAGGGGAGTGGTGGTGGTGGTGTCCGTCTTTACAATCCCAGAAGTGTGTTGCCTTGTGATGTAGGTCATCTTAGTCTGGTTTTGAAACCAAATAATCATTTGAGAGAATTCTATTCCTTTGTAAAAACATGTTCTATCCTCAGATTTTGCTGAACGCTTCTTATGCGTTTTCTAAAGAGCTTGCTTAAAAAAAAAAACTAAGCAAACCATTAATAGGACTCTTAGAACCTTAGAAGCTCTATTTAATGGCTTTAGTTCTTAATTTTACCCAGCTTTGATGTAATTATGTGTGCAAAAATGTTACATACTAAGTCCCTAGCTTCACTGAACACGAGTGACATCTTTTTCTTTCACTGTTCCAACTAAAACAAACACACATCTAATTCAGCTGTGGCCTGCAAATCCGTCAAGAATGGCTCAAGATGCGATTATCTCACATCACTGTAGCATACCGAAAGTAGTGAAGGAAAAATTCCCTTCTCATACACATAGGCGTACCAACACTTGTGCCACAGCTCAGGACCACTGAGCTCCTTGGTTATAGCAGGAAGGTGTT
The DNA here is from genome assembly GCF_964199755.1 of Larus michahellis. Lineage (NCBI taxonomy): Eukaryota > Metazoa > Chordata > Aves > Charadriiformes > Laridae > Larus > Larus michahellis. The sequence goes on from NC_133896.1 coordinate 13,087,595, forward strand.
TTGCGGTCTCTGCCATGCTGTAATTGCTGCTGCTCCTTGAATAACAATGGGCAGGGACAGCAGTAAAAGTTCAGGTCTGTTGTAAGTTCTTGGATCTTGTACAAAGATGCTTTTAAGTAATCTGTTATAGTAGTTGTCTGTTTTTATTCCAGGCACGATAAACGCTTACGGTGTTTTACTTTGCAACATCTTCTACCTTTGGCTTTGCTGGAGAAGATGGCTTTTACACCAAATGTGTTTAATTTCTTAGTTGTAGCTAGTGTTAAGAAAGTAGAACCTGGTATTTGCCATTTAAATAATGGCACTGAACTGAATAAATAAGTGAATTAAAAATGGAGAGTTATCTAGGCATCAAATTTGTTTAGTAATTTGTCTTCACAGTGCCGCTGTGTGTGTATGTATTTTCTGCATGACAGTCGGTTAATCCGTTTCGACAGCTACTTAATTTTACGAGCTAAGATATAAGGCTGAGCATCTATTAGAAAGTGTTTCTTGTGAGGCGCTTGCCTGAGGCTAGTTTCTTATTTAAATGAAGGGCCCTCCAAAGCACAGCAGCTGAGTAAATGTACCTGGGCATGTTTGAAATATTATGCCCCGCTCTCTGTTACTAATCAGAGAATGGCATAGAAATGAGACTGAAAATCAGTGCGTGAAAATCAGTGTTAATACGGGATTCTTGTTCTCCTCTGTTTTCTTTTGAAGAGGAACTAACTAGTCTTTGTTCTTTCCTCCTTTTACTTTCATTATATCTCTTCTCCTTTTAGGATGCTATTATTTTAGTTATACCCGTATGCGTTAAAAATGCCAAGTATTTGTAACGTGCCGTGATTTAAAAGTTGCACAGTTTATGCTATTCTGGCTGATCAGAGATGGGCCGGTGAGTAATCCTGGTTGAGCGTTTGAAAGAAAGGAGAACCGGCAGCCCCTCCTCTCCTTATCCTGATGTAGGGAAAGGAAACAAAAAGGCTAAACTAGTGCTCAAGTGCAAACGTAACGCGAGCGAAGGGTGCAGCAGCTGAAGGAGAGCATCGTGGCCCAGAGCACAACTCTCGGCTGCCTCTTGCATCCAGCCAGGGCCACTCAAGCTTCCCTCAGCATCTCTCTGTGCAGATACAGCTAAAGCCATTGAAACAGGAAGAGTTGCTCCATGTGCCAAGGAGAGATTACGTTATTTTGATGATATTCTAATCTCCCTCTATCGCAAGCATTTTTAATATCATTTTGGTGCTCAAGAAGAGCCAGAAATGTGTTGATCCCATTCTGGCAAAAAAAAAAAAAAGTAGACTATGTTTTTTGCCTGTGACCTCTGAATTCTCTGTTTATAGAGGATTAATGACCAAAATGTTTAGAGAAAGAAACTCCTTTTTGAAGAAGCATGGGTTTTTCTATCAATACATCTCGAGTCTAGATAAAAATAAAAAAATGTGTGTGGTGGAAAGAGGGAGTGGGTGAGGGTAAATGTCTTATGCTCGTAACTTATCTGCTAGAAGTAAAAAGATGACTATTTCTTAAAAAAAAAAAAAAATCCTTGGTAGCTGACCTCTAAGCCTATTTTTAGACTCTATTTTTATTCATTTTTATTTTCTGACAGGTGACAGTTAAAAAGACATCTCTTTTCCCACTGAAATATTTTATTCCCTTTCAGTTTGCGTTCTGAAGTCTTAAAATGACAAAGCTATTCCTAGTCCTGTCCTTGTGGCATTTAAACAAAATTGCATGAAATGTGTATACTGTCTGAACAGAAGCTACAAGAAAGGACAGCCATAAGGAGAAGTGTGTTTGTCTAAAATTGTTTGAGCTATGATATTGCTTTGCATTGCATAGCCAAATGCAAATATTGTATTTAAAGAAAAATGCTGAAGGGAGCCACGAAGATTGGAGAATAATCGAAAAAAGGAAAGGGCAGTTGGGTGAAAAACGAGCAGAGAGTCTAAAAGGTGGATTCTGGTGGGGCATGTGTGACAGCAATGATGAAAAAACACAAAATGGAGCAGTATGTGCAGGAGAGGACAAAAAAGAGAAAGAATAGTCAGAGATGCAGGGAATGACAGAAAAACTGGAATAAAACAACAGAAAGATGAAGGGGGAAAAAAAAAAGATTTAAGATAAGACTAAGAGGTTTTAAGAGACTCCATGGGGAATTAAAGCAATAAGAAAATAAAATCCAGACTTGGTGTAAACTGGTGTCTTTGGCAGTTGATGTTTAAAAATGTTGAACATCGTGTGTAAATTTTCTCAAATAAATTGGTAATCTTGTGGCACTAATATTACTTATGCTTGCAAAAATTTTTGCTTTCAGGGGAGGCACCATAAAACCCAACTTTCTGAACAACGCCAGCAATTTTGAATTTTAATAAATAAAAGGCTAAAAGCAATTAATGGAAATGCCCTGTTAAGTTCTTGCTGGTAAAGATTCCTCTTAAGATGCTGCTTCTAGGATTACGTCCCCTGTAGTTTTTTAAATATCTCAGAACTGGTAGAGTACCCACAACTTCCCTCGAGCAATTATTTCACAGTTTAAGAAAGCTGTGAAGATAACTTCTGAGCTCAGCTTCAGTCTTTGTCTTTTACTCAGCCAATTGCACATCCATGGGCTAATGTAAAGCAACTCTTTCGCTATTAGCTTTTGGCCCTTACAAAATTGTTTCCAAGTCCCTTCATGAGCTGTTGTTTAGCTGAATTGCATATGTGTTTAAACTATCCTTTTAGCTTCTACTTCCCAGGTCATCTTGCGGCTCTCCTGTTGTTCTTTTCTGGCCTCTCTGCAGTTTTTCCTTCTTTCCTCCACACTGTGCAAAATTGAGATGGTTGAGTTTATGTGGACACTGGTGTGTTACCGCAATAGAAACAATTACTGTCTTATCTTTATCTGTGTTGGCTCTAACTCATGATATTTAATGCGAAGGTCAGAATTAACCAGAGGCAATCAAGGTGTGATCTGATCTGGGATTTTTTTTTTATTTATGGGGTTTGGGGATTTTTTTCTGTTTTTTTTTCTTCTTTTTTATTCCCATCTCTGGCACAATGTCAGCATTTTCCATAAAAAAAAATACATGCTTGGAGAGTCCTTTATGGCAGCGCTGCCGCAGTGGAGGGCACAGCCCCCAGATTTGTTCGCGTAGGCCTCCAGTGCTTGCAGCCAGATGGAGAAGCTGGCGGGCTTTCGCAGCAAGTCCTGTGCTGCTCCAGTGCTTCTCCTACCTTGGACGTGGGCGACGGTTGTGTTGCAGCCTGCCGGGGGACGCTTTAAACATGTGCACGTGGACTATGCTCAGGCAGCGGTGCCGGCAAGCCCCGGGGCTGGCTGTGCACTGTGCCCTGGCAGACCATGGGGGGAAGAGGGGACTTGTGGGTCCGAGAGCCCTGATCCCCCAGGATTTAGCAGCTCCTCAGCCCTCTGCTTCCAGGCCAGAGCGTATGGGCAGGGAGGGCCCAAAGAGGCGGGAAAGAGGCAGAAGGCATGGACAGATCAAGAGCTTAATTAGGTAAATTAGTATTTTTAATTTATTTTTTTTTATAATCTGTAGCCCATACAGTTAAAGGTCTGAGATCCCCTCCGTGCCCCAAGCTGGATGCAGTTTGCTATGCTGAACTGTTATCGTTTAATTGCTGGCATGTCCAGCGCGCATATCCGAGTAAGATGCTGCAGTTCTCATCCATGGAAAAGAAGTTTGCAGGTTGTTGAAACAATTTGCTATAAATAAACAGGGATCGTTGGACAGCAAACCTCACTTGTGGACAGCTATCAAATGTTCTACTGTGAGTGCAGTAGCTAAATCTTAGTTACTGCAGGCTTACAATTAATTTTGTTCGGTGGAATTTTTATATCACGTCAAGAGTTGTGCACTGGGCAGAGCGTTGCATGGCTTCCCGTGGTGATTTTGGGTTTGGTTAGTATGACAGTGCAAGTGTCCCCTAATTCCAGTTCATCAGTATTCCAGTTGCAGAAACGCTCCTTGTTCTTTTCAGTCCAAGTTCACCTCCAGTCTTGCTATTGTCTAAGAAGAGATTAAATTACCACATCTATTGAGGGAAGGAGCGCAAGTAGGTCATTCCTACCTGAGTTACCTGATTTTGGCTGTACTAAGCCCAGACCTAAGATCTGCCCTGCCCCTGGTGGTGGCTGCCATAGGTGTTTAAAGTGGTGGCTGAGAATAGGATAGTTGGGTAGTGATACTTCTCCAGAATACTTTGATTGCTTCCAGCACATCGCAACTCATAGATTTCATAAATTACAGGAGATGACTTGATATTCAATAGCTGTCAATGGAAAAATGTATGGAAGAACCTCAGTTCACAAAATGACTGGATTGTTAAGAGTTGCAAGTTCTGTGGGAAGGAATAACATAGCTTAACAGCAAGATGTGTGGAGAAGTATCTTCTGTTCAAATCTGACGTGATACTATCGTTTGATACCCCTGAACCCTTGTATAGGAAGGCAGTGAGCAAGTGTTACCTATTCAGCTATCCATACCATTCCAGGTTTCTTGAATTTCTTTCCTGTCCAACTCCATCTTTATCTTATCCAGGTTCAGGAATCCCAGTGTATACAGTCTGTGTCCTCTTCTGTAATATTTCCTATTTTCCTTTATTTCAGTTACTGTACAAAGCCCATTGGCTTTGTATTCATTCCCCCAGTACTTCTTAACAGTTGATGTGTTTGTTGGATCTCTTTCTCTGAAATCCTAACCTTGAGATCTCATTCCTCAGTGGTGATAACTATTTTAGAGCCAACCACAGCATGCTTTTTTTTTTTTATTTTTCCTCACATGTATCGCTTCGCTTTCATTTATATTTGATTTTGTCTTTCTTACCTCTCAGTGTCTTGAAGTTCTTCTACAACATATCGAATTGGCCTTTGTCTTCCCTCCATGGAATAATTCATATTCTCCACCACCATTGCCACTGCGCTGTTCGCTCCCTCATCCGGATAGAACTTGCCCCCTTCCTGCTTCTCTTCTTTTTTGCTGATCCAGCTGAGAGAGAATAAAACTGAGATCGATCTCAGTCTCGAACAGGCTTCCTTAAAGCCTCATGCAAATTTGTATCAAGCCTGTGGCTAAACCTTGGCAACTCTATCTATCTATCTATCTATCTATCTATCTATCTATCTATCTATCTATCTATCTATCTATCTATCTATCGCTGACAGGCTGTTCCACCTTTAAATAACCATTTAAAGCAATATTCGGCTTAACTGTTAACTTACCGATTAAACATTGAACACTTAAATGTTCACTTTCAGGGTCAGATGAAGTCCTGTTGCTTGCAAAAATAGTCGTTAATATGTAATCTGCTTTAGTAACTGTTATTAATTGTGCAGCCTGTGCTGATGTATACAGTTTTGAATAATTTAGACTGTATTTGGCCAAATAAAAGAGTGATTTATAATTCAGTAAAGACCCCTATCACTCTGTCCCAAAGGAAGCCCAGCACTGTGCTAACTTGGAATATGCAAAGTGTAGTGGATTGACTTAGCTGACAATTTAAGAAGGGTCTGTCATCAAGTATAGCAGCTGTACTTTACATATAATTGAAAGTATTGTTATCATGGGAAAACAATATGCAACATATTACGTCCCCGCTCAAGGTCTGTTTTTTCTGTAAGCTTAACTGTTCTGTAGGTTGGTTTTTTGTTTGTTTGTTTCTTATTTTGTTTTTCCCTAAGATACTCAAGACCAATTTAATCTGAAAAAGAATGCGTAGTAAACTTAAGAAAATTACCAGGGTTTCATTTTGGTGAAGAAATTGCATACTCGTGTGTCACAAAGCCTTAGGGTCCAGCAGGTCAGGATCCCTTGTTGCTCAAACTATTCTGATAATCTTTTTCTGTCAAATCCAGGTGGTTCTGCTTAACATTTTTGTTTTCTTCTGTTAGAATCTGGGTATTCCAAATTCCCCAAACTCTGCTGGTTACTTTTTTGCCATTAAAAATAATCCTATGAATATGAAAAAAAACCAGAATATCATGACAAGATTGATTATACAAGTTAATAACCTAAGAAAACTTCAGCAAAGCTTTTAAAATAAAACCTATTAATTGATCCTATGTGCCTGAATAGACGTAAGAGTATTCAAGCTCCTTAAACAGGGCAGTAGTTTAGCATTCACAGTGGAGTATTTAATTGCATTTCCTTGATGCTGTCGTAGATTTTTTTTTTCCAGTATTTAGTCATTATTCAAAATGGATTTAATCTATTTTATTCAACAATGCCTTCAAAATTAGTAAGTTCAGCTGTACTAGTTATATCTTCAGCTTTTAAGGGGCAGAATCCTGACCTGGTTGCAGCTGTGTCTTCTAAAACCAGAAGAGAACAAATACCCAGTTTTCCGAACGAAGACTCTTAACTCGTCTTTGCTAGGACTGCTGGCAGTGGCCACATGTGTTACTAGAGTATGTCGTTAAGGCTTTGTACCAGGCGACATACAGCAAAGGTACCAAATCCCTACAGGTAACGTTTAGCTCCCAACAGCCAGTTCCCAACTCTGCTGCTTTGTGTGTCAACCAGAAAACGTGTGTTGTCTCTCTGAAGCCTGACTAAGCAGCTCTGGATATTACAAAGGCTCTGATGAGTGTTTTAATTTGCATAGATTAGTCTTTTTTCCTTTTATTACATTGACTAATCAGGGGAATTTCTTAGCCCAGACATGTTTATAACCTTGTATGATCGTGTTTGGCTACATAGATAAAATATCCTCTTACTTGCCTGATTATTGCATGAGAACAGTACTCTTAGAAAGCTAAAACACTAATTTAACAACACTTTGCTGCCTCTCTACTTTATCTTCCCCTGTTTTCTCCCAGAACCAAATTGTCCAAATCCTCACCTCCTTTTTCCACTTCTTCACTTCGGTGAAATCGTTTGGTGGCCCAGACAGAACTACTTGGCTCGATTCTCAGGCTCAAAACCAAGTGGAAATATTGAATGTGCATTTGGCAGGGATGGGGTTTGCTGTGGCTGGGGATGGCAGTGCTCGGCAATTGCCCCTTCCCCATGTCATGCCAGAGGAACGGAGCAATCCAGATGAGGAGAAGCAGATGAAGCCTCTGAGGGAGCGGAGAAAGGGAAAGAGAGCAGTAGTTTACTGTAGAGAAAGTCTTGGGAAGACTGAGGACAATTTTGGGGTATTTGAAGGCCCGCCATAGAGTAGCTTTTGTGGCTGGCTGGTCTCTGCAGCTTCTTTCCAAGCCACGTGCTGGCAGGCAGGAGGAAACGCTCTGATGCTGAAGTGCTTCTCCATGCTCAAAACAATAAACTGCCCTAAGTAGAAAAATAAATAATTGATTTCACATAAAAGTCATTAAAATAATGAGTTAAATTAATTAAAATAAAAGGTTACCATCTTTTTATTTCTGGAAACACAGTTATGTCAAAGTGTTACCGCATATGTAGAAATGCAGCTATAGGAGTTGACTCACTGAATTGCACCAATGCCTGATGAAGTCTTAAAGAAAGTCCTGGCCTCTCAGTTTTTTCGAACAGATGGGTAAAAGAATGTATAGCACAAACTCAAGCCTGAATACTCATTCCAAATTTTCACTGGCATCTGCATTAGCAGATTTAGGCTTTGATATTTCATATCAAGTGTTTGATACCTGTGTAATGAAAACACAAAATATTGCCTTAGGTTTTGATCATGAGGAGTGAAGCTTAGAAATCAGTTATCAGTCAAAAGAAAGGCAAATTTAAGGATGACACATGTAAACCAATCTGGCATCTTGGTTTTGTAAGATTTTCATAAAGCATAACAGATAAACTTTCAACAATGACTACTAACGCAGTTTTGAGAGAAGAGAAAATGCCGTTTGAAAATGTGATTTTTTTTTTTTTTTTTCATCTTGTTTGGAAAATGTTTGGGTTTTTTTCCTAAATGGATTTTTGTAGAGATAAAAAAAAAAAAACCATCTGTGAGCTCAACAAATAATTTAGACAAAATACTTCGGAAAAGTGCCAACTTTTAAAATCAGGAGATTCGCGTATATGTGAATAGATATGAGAAATTTTTAAAACTGTGATTAAATTTAAAAGGGTTTAACCTTAAATGCAGCTTCAATGCAGTACTTAATTTGCAGCTTTCATTTTTCTGTCATTTCACCAGAAAATGCAAAAGACGCCTCAGTGAGGAATGCACTTACAGCAGCTGCCTGAGCAACTAAAAAGAGCAACAGTGACTCTTAAGAATGCTAGGGAGGTGCTCCTGTCACAGCCTGGGCTTATTAGGTCTAACCCCATTACAAACCAGCATTGGCTGTGTGCTCCCTGTGCCGTCGTAAACAATTCACTTAGTTTCCTTATACAGGCATCTAAACATTGTTCCAAGCAGAGAGAACAGAGTGAGCTGTCTTCATAGATGGATGAGTGTGCACTCTGATTTATTCTATTGATTCTGCAAAGCCAGCTGTTCGAATTAACCCAAGGACCATGAACTACAGGCCACGTGGCCATCGGAGAGCAAGGGAGAATGGCTTACAATTTCATAAAGAGACAGGTAGAGTTGCCCTTATGCTTATTCTATCACAGAACCAACAGACAGTCAACATGAAGTGTTTTCATACTCTGCAGTACATCTTCAACATTGCAGATTTCTCACTACCTTATTAAAGAAATAAATGAGGAGCAAGTTCTTGTGTTTCACGTGGCCTTGCTACATTTATTTCTTTATCATCTGTCCTTATTTATCTGTTACCAGTTCCTTGCTGACACATTTGTGCCTTTTAAATTAAACTATAGGATTGTGGTGCCCTGATTTGTTTCAAATCATCACGTATTTGGAATGACCAGAGTGCACTGTAGACGGTTAACTGCAGAACTATAGCATCGTTTGTTGTTTTCCATGGCTTTTTCCTCTCTGTTGTCTTTTAATATGGGGTTAAAGAGCTGATTAGGAACAAAATGCATATTTTACTAGCCTAACGTCTTTCACTTTGTACACTTATTAGCTATCGCAGAGGGTTTTCAATTCTAAGTAGGGCATCTCTGCGCTGATGAAGTACAAATGCTTCCATACGCGTTCTAGATGAGTGGGAAAGTGTGTCGCTGTACCATACCAGAACACCCCGTAATAGCACTGTTAAGAGTGGCTTCCTGAAAATGTTTCCTAATAGCTATAAAGATCCATTCTTTACCCTTAGCTTCACCTACATTGAGAATCTTTTTTGCTAGAACTTGTATGGTATAGTGTCTGATATTATTATTAATGCTTATTCAAAAGATGGCATTATGAGAAGCCAAATGTATAATTTTGTATTCATGGCTTTTAACAAAACCAGTCTATTTTTTTCTGATCTTACTTTCTCTGTCTGGTATTGTACAAATCATCTGAGCTTGTCTGGAAGACTGGTTTTGTGTTACGTCTTGGTCAGGATAGTAAGTCCTAATTTTGGCTTGGTATGCATGAACTGTAGTTTTCACTAATTCTTGTTGCCACCTTTTTTAGGGAGGTGAGGGCCATGGTTTGTGTCTGGATTTGCCCTGCGTTTTGTTTTTTAGTTTCCTTAGGGTGTTGTGAATTGTGGAGAACTCTCTAATAGTTGGGACATGATAGGATTGTTTTTTTAATTATATTTAAATGAGCACAGCAGTTCAAGAGTGGGGAACTGTCAGTACAGGGTGGAGAATCAGTGCAGCGTTTAAATTCTTATTACTAAGATAGTCATGATCTTCTAATTGAGTTTATTGAAACTTTAGTCACCTGACTATCAGTTTCTGGGAAGAAATAAGTTCAATAAACACATCTACAGTTTTGCCATTGACCAATCTATGGATCATCATAAAGTTGAATAAAGTATTTACCAAGGGAGCTTACCCAGGCTTGGAAATCTTTTCCGCATACTGATTCTTGCAAGTCATTCCATTCCAATCACATGAATAAGTTGCAGAATCAAGCTGTCAGTTTTCTGTTTTGCTTTTATTGCTTTAAATAACAAGCCGTATTTTTGTACTGTGACAATTAGATCAGAAAATCTAAGGCAACACCTCTTAGGGTTGTCTTAAACTGCTTTTATATTTCACGTTTTTTGCATAAACCTGGCTTGCTTACTTCTTATTCAGCATGAGAGAATGTTTGTATTCCTAAAGAAAGTTTAGAGAGGACTGTGGGAGGTATTCAACAGTTGTTGAATAGTGAATGGCTTTTCACAAGTTACTGGTTTTAAATTGAAGTAGCTTGAAATGTCATTGAACTCCACTCCGTCAAGCACTAGCAAAAATGTGATAGCCAAGGATGCCATGACACAGCTTATGCTCATTTTAGAAAGCACGCCGTTGAGCATTCTGTATGGTAGATTTCTTTACATTCATGTTGGAAAATTAATTTGCAATTGTCAAAACAAATGATACAATCATCCAAATAAATGACACAACTAGTAAATTAGAGTTTGACTATGTTTTTCAGCGAGCGATTCAAAAAAGTCATTGACATGCTCACTCATGGAGTTACGTGATGGCCTGTCAAACCACCTGCCTTTAAAAATGACTCATTAAAATGTAGAGCTATGTCAAATGTGTCTCGGTGAACCACATTCCCAAATGCTTTCATTTTAGTCTCTCAGCTTCAGCAATGCATAAGAGAGATGTTTCCTACCTTCCGCGTGGCTGGAAGCAACATCCCGTGAGTCTTGTTTCTGTGGTAGTGCCGTGAATGCTTTCAGATCTAACGTTTTCCTTCCCACTTTGGGCTGACTTTACGCCAAAGGTGCTGTGACTGAAGTCCTTGGGTTTTGTTCCTTTATCAAGTGTAACTTTGCAACAACGTATTGTGCCGGCATTCTTCTTTTTTCCTGTTTTTATCATGAACTTCAGTCGTGACTGTGAATAATTAAGAGATGGATGTCGGAGTAGCTTTCCACTGAAAAGGTGTGCCCAGTAATCATGCTGATCTCAGATGATAAAAAAGATTAATTACTGTACTCATCCTGGCTACTGTTGGAGATTCTGTTAGAAGGAATGGCAAAAAAACCCCGCAGAGCAATTAATTAATTGCTCTGTATACATCCCACTGCTAGCGCTCTCACTCCTTTTAATACTTTGGAGTGTTATTATCATTTTTGAAGCCTTTCTGAACTCTTGTGAGTTTTTAAGCACTTTTGAAAAATTGCTTAACAAATATAATCTGTGGCACTCAAGTCCATTACAGTCTCTTCTCCCCCCAGATTGTGTGAGACTAATAAATCACGTAGGAAAGAAAATAAATATCTATCAGTCTTTTTCCACCACAGCAGTGGTATCTTGTATGTGGCAGCGGCTGTGTATAATTTAGCCTGTAAATTTAAATCCATAAGCAAACATTAATATTGAAAACATCTACAGTGCTTTATCTACCATTTTATGGAGAGTAAAACAGGTGCAAAACACGCCCAGGATTTTGTACAAGACTAATTTTATTTGACTAGGTTTTCTCCTTTTACATCAAAACCAACCGCACACGGATTCTACAGTGCCTGTAGGCTACACCTACGAGTGACGGGTGCGTTTGAAAATAACATTTCATACTACTTCATAACGTTTCATACTCATTTCATAACGTTTGGCACATCTCTCAGGACTGCATGTATCAGTTTTTAGTAGAAACCACTTAGAAATGGTGCTGGAAATGAGGGGAAATAGTAAGCAATGGCACGGCATCGCAGTTCGCAGCGGGCCAGCAGCCCTGCAGAGGTCCCAAGCTGAACTGCTGCTGCCGCCCTGGAGGTGCCGGTGGGGCCACAGGGTTTGATGGAGCCGCGGTGATGGCTAAGGGAGAGCGTGCCCCTGTGCTCGTGCTCCTCGGCGGTGCCTTCACTCCTTCACTGCATGGCAAAACCCTGCCTATCAGCAGGCGAGGGTAGTGGGAAGAGATACAGCCATCTTAGTGACCTGACCGAAAATTTCAGCGTTTTTAGTAGGTGATTCTCGGCACTGCCTTCCCTTGTCCTTGGGCCGGTGCTCATGCTTTTCACATTTCTGGGTATTAACATGACACTCCTTTAACTCAGTTTCTTGAAAAATGCAGTGGAGCCCCTTGGTCTTTGTCCAGATACTTTTATTCATGAAGGCATAGATTACTATTATTTATTAATTATTATAGTGTGGCAGATAAGCCTTAACCAAAATTATGGCCCCATTATGCTAGGCAGTGATTCAGCACAAAACCGGAATGTTGCCCTGCCAAATAGTTTTATAGTTCTTACTTTTGTGTTTTATAGAAGGGAGTTAAAGGCAGGGCATGAAGATATATCTTTTCCAATGTCACATAGGAAGACTGTGACAGAATCTGGAATTTAAGACCTTATTAATTTTAGTCCACTGCCTTAACCAGAACTGCATTTTCTTTCCTTACAGTAGTTAATATTATTTACTTAGTGTAGCCAAGCTTTCTCCCTTGGTTGGTAAGAAACACTATTAAACTATGGTGCAATAATGTCGTAAATCTCAAACAATTAACAGTATATTCACCAGGGCAAAGACTTTGTGGTTTTAATATGTAGAGGATGTAAAGTCTATTTATTTTTGCTTTAAAGCAAAAATATGCGTGAACGTTATGTGCAAATATTGTATTTGCTCGTGTTTTGCTTTCCCCCTAAAGGAATGAACCAATTACTCCTCTCAAACAGAGCATGACATACTGGAGTAAATATTAAGGAAAAAAAAATAGCCAAAGTTAAAATGGGTAGTTATGGTAAAAACAAAACAAAATCCCTCTGTGAATTCAATAAATTTGAAGTTAGACTATAACATGCCAAGAAGAAAATTACAATGGAAATTTTCTGTGGTATAAATGATGCTGCTCTGCAAGCAAGGATTATGTAGACCTTTCTACTCCATTAGGCTCCATTCACCTTCGAGGTTATGGGATTCCCTAAAATCCAAGCGTGGATGTACCCTCCTGCAGGTGTCTGAAAAACAATGCTGTGGCAGTGCAGGGGGAGAGGAAGAAATCTGAGTAAAATAACATTGATTTTTATTACTTGTAATTTATGTGTGGAGGAGGAGGAGGAGATAATTGCTGTTTCTCAGGCCTTTTATTTACTATGCTCCGTGTGCGTTTGTCTTTGCAGACATCCACGCCATGTAAATGCATACGGTTTTGGCAATTCAAATGCAGCACTCGGCTCCGTAAGGTGATAGTGGATTCTCGGGTCCAGTAACACTGGACCAGCTCATGACCTCGGATCACATTCCAGGGCTTCGCTATAACAAAGATCCTCTCTGCCAGGGGTGGAAGACAGATATAATCTTCAGCAGATCGTGGGTTCAGAAGTGCCAAGTGGCAAAAGGTTCAGGTACATAAATGGGTTTAGAATCTCTGTAGTTTTGTAGATCTGGCCTGAAGGCTCTTGCCAGTGGCTACTGATGTGACAGCTGGAGTTTGGTTCCTCTTAAACCTCCATCATCCAACTCTCATCTCTCCACTACCACGCATTTCCTCCAGTATTTGTGACACACTTGATATTCTAAGTATTATTTTGTGACATATTTGATGTCTTTTAGTCTTTATGCTTCCATAGAGGTGTTTGCTACAAACACCTCTCAATCATTCTTAGTTTTTAAGTAAAAAAACCATCTGGTGGGCTGTGGACTGCATTATAAGGAGTGGCCTTGGTTTAATACATCTGGGATTTTAGCTGGTGTTAATGGCTGTTAGTAAGGAAGCTATGTCTTCCAAATTACTAAGTTAACTAAGCTGTTACCTACTTAGTTGCCAATAGCAGCTAAATACTAGCAGCTACACAGAACAGCAGGGAGAAGGCCTGAACTTAGCAAACTTGTAACTCTGTGTTTTGTGAGCAGTGTTTACAGCATCGTAGAATGGTTTGGGTGGGAGGGGACCGTTAAAGGTCAGCTAGTCCAAACCCCATTGCAATGAGCAGGGTGTTCGTTGCATGAGATCAGGTTATTCAAAGTCCCATCCAACCTGATCTTGCATGTTTCCAGGAGTTTAGAGTCTCTGCAGTTCGTTATATCCAAACTTTATTATTTTTACCAAGTTTTCACGTCAAAAATGTCTGGTATTTAAAGACTTGGACTCCTTGTTTAAGGGTGAGCCATGAAAGTATTTAAACGAAACTTTGTCAGAGTTGTGACTGTAGACAAAAATATCATGTCTCCAGGAAAATCTGTTTCAGAACATTTTTTATGTTCCTGCTAAACTTTGCTTGGCTTGTATTTCCAGATTGGTTTTCCTACTTGTTCTTTACTGGTCAGTGTGCAGTGCCACGCGAAGGGCAGTTGGTTGCAGGGGATCCCCAGTAAGAACACCCTTCTGAGGAAACAGAGTAAATGGAGGAAAATATGTCAAAGGCTCACGGCTTGCTGTTGAAAAGGGTTTGTGGACAAGTGGTATCAGGCTAGAAGAACTTGGAGGTGTGGACACCCATGGCTGGAAAGAGCCTGGAGTGTGGCAAGGGAGTACAAGTCACTGCTGCAACATCCCTGTGGCTCTGAACACACAGGGGAGACTTCCCAACGTAGGGGTTTTGTGTTCGTCTGTGAGCACTTTGTAAATCACGACTTAACTTACATAGTTAGAGGTAATATTTGGGCACACAACTCTTCCAAATGCGTCTAGAAACAGATATTACCTCTCCTTGAAAACTTGGCTTTTGTAGACAAGTTGGTCTCAAGTTACTACATTTAATACAGCAGCTTTATGTATTTCACTGTGTCCGCATCTTTATGCGTGCAAAGACCTTCTGGCTCTTTAGTCCTCTATAAACACTCTTCCTCAAAGCGAACTGATTTCATCTTTCTGCCTTTAGTGTTCTCCACCTCTTTTCTATTCCATGATTTTCTCCATCTCCTCTGCTTGTCGCTGTGCTGACAGCTGGATCCCTGTGCTGCAGGAAGGATGCCTGCACTTGCAGGGAGAAACCACAACAGTCTCAAAGAGCACTTTACTGTAGTAAACCCAAGGCATCAGGAATGCCTCTCTCTTAGAACAAAAGCTTGGGCAGGGAATCTGAAGCTTTAAAAAATAAATTGGTCAATCCATACTTCTCGACATAAATTTGACAACTTTTGAGTGGATAGCAGCCAGGACCCTGTAATTTTAAAACGAAACATAAGAAAAATTGTTTTCTTGTTGACTTGAATGGACATGCATCACAAATGCATTATGTACAAAGGATTTTAGAGCTTCCTGTTTCTGCCTTCCTTTTAACCTGGAAGCAAGAATTAGTGTGAAGTGGGAGCTCCTAAGTGTCAGTGTAAATGAAGACAGAGTGCAAGCTGTAGCTTTCACTTGTATTTGGAAGTGAAATTAAGCATTAAACAAAAATGTCTTCGGGAGATATGAAAGCAGTTTGCGTATTTGTAGGTAATGTGAATCAAACAGCATGTGCATTCCAGAATAGTTTTTCCAGAGCAAGTGGTAAAGAGTCCTCTCTATCAGGCTCTGATACTTCTTTGGGGAACTGTTCTGTAGTAGTCTGGAATTATCCAGCAATTCTGTGGTTTCAACTGAAGAGGAAAGGCAGTCAGTGGTGACAGAGGCTTTTCTTAAAGGAAGCTATAACAGCATCCTGAGCAAAAAAGGGTCTCGGGCAGAACACAAAGATCTTTGAGAGCCATGCTGCTATTGTATCTCCCGATTTGTGGAGGAGGTTTTTTGCCTTCAGTTTTACAAAGAGATGATTAAGGTAAGGTGCAGTAGAGGCTTACAACAGAATGAATGGATAGAAGGGAAAACGACTCCCCCATAAAAATTGGTACGGAGTCACAGTTTAAAATTATCAGGCATTTAGTAAAAGAAAACAAACTGAGTACTTCATACAGTACTTCATGTAGAACTTCAAAATTAAGTTCTGTAGAATTAAATTGTAGAACTTGCTGCCGTGGGACGTCGTATGTGTCAAGAGTAGAAATGAGCTGCAATGTGATTGAACAGGTTCATTCAAAGAAACAAAAAGAGACCTATTGCCATCTCTCAAATGCAATTTCCAAAGTCCCTAAGCAGCAGGTTGCCATATTCTGGAAGAGACAGAGGGCAGTGCTGCTCTGTACTCATCCTGTTCTTAATTGTCACTGTCAGATAAAAGATGCTGACCCAATAGAGATGGTTTTGTCTACATCTTCTGATTGCCTTTGTTGCATGTAAACATCATTTGAAATTAATCCTAAAAAAATAAATCTCTGAAGTAGATAAATCTAGACCTTTGTCGGGTGGGTTATGAGAAGTAATTTTAAAGGAAGTCTTTGGTGTTGTTTCAGACTCTTGGTTCTGTGGTCAGCTCAGATTCTGTGCTGATTGCAGGTAAGGGCACAGAAATCTGTGGGCAGTACCAGCTAATTTCATACATCTTTGTCTGATTTTATAGGGTAAAAGAGTGTATATGGGGCAGTGAAAATAAGCAGATCAGAAGAGGTGAAAGTTTCCAATTAGTGGATAATCTGTTCTCTTTTCATTTTGAGTTATTCGTGTGACAAAGTTGAATCTTTCTGCAGGAAAGGCATTCAAAGTGTTCCCTTGAAAGAGCTAATTTTCCTTTGCGAATTCCACGATGGGAAAACCAAGCTGTGGGTGCACACTGTTGTGCAGATACTGCTACCTTTCGAGCAGCAGTCTCTTCCACCAGGTCAGACCAGTTGTACCACTAGACAATGGTTGGACACAATCTTCCTTTACCAAGTCCAGCAAAGGAAGTGATGGTGCCTCTGTACTCGGCACTGGTGAGGCCTCACCTCGAGTCCTGTGTTCCGTTCTGGGCCCCTCTGTACAAGAGGGACACTGAAGTGCTGGAGCGTGTCCAGAGGAGAGCTACCAGGCTGGTGAGAGCTCTGGAGACCAGGTCATGTGAGGAGAGGCTGAGGGAGCTGGGCATGTTTAGCTTGGAGGAGGCTGATGGGAGACCTCATTGCCCTCTACAACTATCTGAAAGGAGGTTGGAGAGAGGTTGGTGTCGGCCTCTTCTCCCAAGTGAATAATGACAGGACCAGAGGAAATGGTCTGAAGTTGCAGCAGGGGAGGTTTAGATTAGATATTAGGAGGAATTACTTTACTGCAAGAGTGGTCAGGCACGGGAACGGCCTGCCCAGGGAGGTGGTTGAGTCACCATCCCTAGAGGTGTTTAAGAAACGTCTAGATGTGGCACTTCAGGGCATGCTCTAGTGGCAGAGATTGTAAGGGGTTTTTTTGAGTGTGTATGGTTGGACTCAATGATCTCAAAGGTCCTTTCCAACCATGAAGATTCTATGATATTCCTTGAAGTGTATCTTCAGCAGCACTGAACAGAGTGTCCTCTCCTGTATTTTCTCACCACAGCATCTTGTTGTGCCTTGATAATGTGTTTGCTTCCAGTTCCAACTGGTTCTTCTTTAGACTGAGAGCAAGGGTACGCTCAGATTAGTGTGTGATGCAGACCTTTGCTCTCTGGGATCCTGCTGATGAGCTTTTGAATTAGCTGAGCCTGCCAGGGGAAAGGGTGGCAAAGTGGGGATGGATGTTTGAGGGAGAAATAAGGGATAACTGAAAGGAAGTGGCTGACCTACGTGCAAGAAATGAGAAGGTTTTGGAGCTACAGTTTGCAGTTTGTGATCATAGAGCAAGGCAGAAACTGGGCTGAAAGTTATCTGAATGTGTTTGGATGTAAAAAATTTAGCACAGGACAAGACAAAGTCTGAGCAAGTTTGTAATGAAGCTGTTCTGGGTCTTCCTAAAGCTGTTTTCTCGTTTGAAACTTTCTTTTTAATGCTTTCTGATTGTGCAGTATGTTCTTTCTCTTTCTTGGTATAACTCCAGTTCATAGATTTGGCAGAAATTTTAATGTAATAAAGGTGCTTAAATTAGACCATTGAAAAATACATCAGAGTAAGAGAGGTTCTAAATACTTTTTTCTTAATTTTGTTGGAAAGTATGAGGTCCTGGCAATTTGGAAAACTAAGTTGCTTGTTTGGAAAGTTGGGGTAGCTGTTCATATTGAAAAGTCTAAATTTTTGTTTCTTTTGGAAAACACTGGCTTTCATTGAATGTGTTGAATTGGAAGGAGACCTATATAGGAGATGTCTTCCATCAAACTTTCGAAATAAGCATTTAAAGCACTTTTGAAATAGGTCTCAGCATGCTTAAAAATATATTTTTTGGCAAAACTAAATCAGAGTTTCTTTCCTTTGATTAGTCAGTGAATATGAGAATTTATTACGAAGACACCATGATGTGTGGAGATAGGTATATGTACATATACACTTTACATGATTATTTGACAGTGTCTTCTAGTAAAAAAAAAAAAATAAATTTAGTGAAGATCATTATAGCATATGCTATAATGCATTAAGGATTTTATATTTAAAGCATTAAGGCTTGGGTTTGCATTTAAAAAATGATTTTGATGCAAGCTTTACGGACAGTTATGGAAAATTAATTGCAGACAAACCCCAAGCTGTCTGTGTCAACTTTCCAACAGTTTTTGTCAAGTTATAAAACGTGCCTCTACCTTATATTTAAGTTTTTAAATAAAATCCCAGTACCAAACTCACACTATTTTTTTTTTTCCTCCTCAATATTGAATCACTTTGACTGTATTACAGGGGAGAAAATGCAGACAATGAGAAGCAGAGTTTACATGATGTAATTGGTAACCAAATAATGACTAACGATATTCTGTTGCTGCTTTTTATTACAAAGTAAGATGTTTGCAGTGCATTACAATAGTTTTAAATAAAATTATTTCATTGATAAAAACAAGAACCGAGTTCCAGGTGTACTAATGTAATATAAAATTTGTACGTAATATGAAACTTGTTTGTAACTAACTGGCTATGTATGTTCTGGCTGGCTATGAGAATATTTTCAAAGGACTTTCCTTTATAAGGGTTATTTTTTAACAAAGCCAGTTGATGCCAGATCTGTGCCTGGATAAGTTGTTTGGATACAAATTCCACATGGAAAAATGTTGTACTGAAGCACTGTGCTATCACTGGAAGCTTGTGTCAGTAGATATACCTTCATGATGTGAAATCATCTGGGAATCTTAACGGAAATGCCTTAGTCAATATCCAATATATATTGCTGCATCTTTTGTATAAATATTGCTACAGATTGTTTGAATAATCTTGTACTCTGTTTTTCAGCAGTGTAACTATCTTAAACAGGTGCTGTTTTTCTCGCAAACAATAAAGCTACAAACAGTTTAGACATATAATAAAGTTTTTGAGAGGAGACTGTACCTCATAATTAAGAAGCCTCAATAATGTTTTCATATTTAATAAAACAATTAGATAAATTAAACACTGAAAAAATAAATGAGCTGGCAAAATTTAGCGGCAGGCTGTGAAAGATTTTCTGGAAAAAACCCAAACCAAACAGACAACAAAACTCCAAAAACTTTACTCTGCTGGCTACCAGGGAGAGTTATAAGCTTTTTGTAAATTTTATTTTCCTCCCCAACAAATTGAGTTATTCTCCAAATTTGAAAGAAATTATTAGTAATATACTTTAAATGCTAGAGCTAGAGAATAGCTGTGTAATTTGAATTCAATGTTATACCTGAATGTGATTATTTTTAGCACCTATTTGAATTAATATACCCTAGTTTAAATGGCTATGGAACTTGCCACTGAAAGCACAGAGAACCAGCAGTCCTGCTAATACGCAAAGGATGTTTGTTTATGAAAAAACTTGGATGTTTTTATGTACAGCCGAATTCTTTTGCCTCTATACGATTTTAAAATGAGAAGTTTTGTACTGTAACACCCAAACTTGCAATCTTTGCTTAGCTAAAACTACTCATGAAATCAATCACAGAAGTTAGTGCGAGTTTTCGTCTGGATAAGGGCTGCAGGTTTCCATTTGTAATTATTAATATATTCCAAAATGACTGTCATTATAGCTCCATTATGGAAAGACTGTACTCTGCGGCTCTGACTCTAATCTGACGATAAGGTAAATTTAGGCATGAGGTCAGTGGAGTTACAGGTACATAAAATATGGGAGTAAAGCCTGTCCTACCACCTCTGAGCTGGGGAGAATCAACCTAGAAACGATCCTTCTCATGACTCACTTGTGGCGGTACGTTTTATGTAAAATGGAAGGAAAGCATTAATGATCGAGGCCCAATGTCACTTTGATCTTGATTTATAGTCCACTGTCAGGCCTGTAGTTTACCTTAGGCCACAAGCTGCAGAGCTGTTTTATTAGTGAATTAAATCCGTGGAGATGAGAGGAATGCACACACAGCATGACGATAACCTTTCCAACTGTGTCTTTGCACTCTGGAGGTTAAAGAGAGAAATGTTTGAATTTCAAAGCCCTGCTAGAGCACGTGGACTGAAAATTAATGGAAGAAATTCCACGAATTCCCTGGGCCGCTTTGGGAACAGCAGCCCCTGTTTCTGTGGCAGCTGGTGTTCATTCAGGAGATCAGTGGGTGCAATGCACGTAGGGGCATCCGCCGAAACCTGTAGGATTTCATTAAAGTTACATATAAGCTGATATACAGAGGAAAGACTAACAAAATTAATTGTTTTAAAAGAAAAAAAACAACAGTGTAAAAAAAAAAGTGTTACAGTACCTCTTGGATCCTGCTTTTTAAATAAACATGCCCTGCTTCATTTCCAGAACGTTAATAGATACAAGGAACGTGTCTTCACTGAATTATGAAGCAGTAATCTTTCCTTCCGCAGTTGCTGCGTTGTGTAGTCTTATCCCTCATCAAGTTAAAATATGCTCTAACTTGTACAGTCAAATATCCGACTACTTCATTACTAAGATGATCAAGACTTCTTCTGTGACAGCAGGTGGCAAATTACTTTTTAACAATCTTGCCTGCTGAAAAAAGTAATTAGTTCTGTGCCTTTTTTAAAGGTTTTGTTTTAAGCTCTTGCTATTCATGCTGCCTTTGTTACTTCCTAAATTTAATACGTCTTTAGTTAACTGTAATCCATGATTGCCGTACAGCATGCAGCCACTTGTTTGGACAACTAGAATGTAATAGTTCTCAAGTAAATATCCGTTAAAAGGGATTTCTCTATCCAGATTTTGTTTTTTATAGGACATAAGTAGACATTGCAGCTGAATTAAAGCAGAATGCTTGTCGTTCATAACAATCTCCTATTATTTCAAAATTGTATTTTTTCCTCAAAAATATTTAAAACTTATATCAAATCTCCGAACCTGTGTGAGAGTTCAGATGTGTATCCAAGACCTTATCCACAAGAAGGAATTTATGCCTGGTGGAAACCGAGATGAAGAATACAGATATTTTGAGTTTTAATTAAAAGAATCACCTAATTTATTCAGTTATGATTTTTTTTTTTGACCGTAGGTAAGTGTAGTTGACGTGCCTGGCTTTAAGAAGATATTTCTGTTATGTACTGCTGACCTCTATTGGCTTATTTCCACTATATGCTGATGTTCTGGCACTGCTGTTTTCTTCCCCTGGGGATTATGAGCGTATGGGTTTTTTGGTTTGTTTTTTCTTAATTTAGGGAGTTTTGTGGTAGGGTAACAAAAACTTGAGCATATATATTACTTGCCACAGACGAGTACACCCATTAAGGGACTTTCCAGTCTCAGGTAAGTCAATGGAAAAGCCATTATATTGAAGTAGTGATTTGGTTGGGGCTTCTCATGTCTATGAATTTACAAGTATGCTTAAATGGTTTTGCTGAGGTGGGGCCCTGGATATACTGTGCTATAAAAATGAAAATAAATGCCATAGTGGCAGTTTTCCTCTGCCTCTGTTAGTCAAAACCTACTTTTGTTTTAGAAAGGATAATTTGGCAAATCATCAGACTGTAACGCAGCCTAATTGGTTTTGAAGCCACGACATAAAATTTAAATTGGAGAAGATATTTGACTGTGCAAAATATTCTATTGATTCCCTCTTAGAAGTCAATGCCATGAAGTTATTTTCTGAGCATTTGCTCTAATCAATTTTTAAGTCCATTCCTAATACCTTACACCATCTTTCTCATATTTGTGCACAGGTGCATAATTTTATTTGCATTTGTAATAACACTAATGTCTTGGACCAATTCTTAGCCTAAAGTCACCTGCACAGCAGATGCAAATATTAAGGGGTTCTAGCTCACACTGACCTCCCCAAACCATGATTTTTGTAAGGGCACTCTGCTGATGCCTTTTGGTCTTTGAGAACTGGAGACTGTAATGGATGTTTTCCAAGTTTGCTGTATCAGAGAGAGTGCCTACTGTTAGCTCTGTACCAATTAACACAGCCCTGTGGAGTGCATGCAATGGGTAGAGTGATGCTCCGTGCACTTTTTAGATGAAGCCTTGGTTTGGAGTTATTTTTAAAAGGAATAGTTGCTTTAAAAATTAATTTTTAAAAGCATCCGTAGGATTTTGCTCGTTGGAGTACTGCACTGGCATTTCAGATCATGACGTCACTGGCTTGAGAAGACAGTTCAAGAAAATAAATGTCTAAGAAACAGGGTTTATGTCATGGCAGTGTGCGTACGGGCTACGGGGGCATCACACATCGTGATGATTCTCCATGTGAACCTATAATCACTCAAGGCGGTGGGAGCAGATGTAAGAAGGAGGCTCCAATGGCTACATTAGGCTCAAAATTTCAGAGAATCAGGTCCAAAATAACTCGAGATTTTCTTCTTTAATTCTCTCCAGGAAAACAGGAAATAACACTGAGAGGGTGAATAATAAGGCTTAGGAAATGCTTAGGGAATGCTGTATCCCTCTGGGAGAGTTATATGACACATGCACAAAATCAATTTTCTTATTTCTGTATTTCTTCTTATTCTATCTTAAAGCTGCCAGAGAAAGACCAGGAAGTTTCTAAACCATTGGGATTCCCTCAGATCTAAAACTATC
The DNA here is from genome assembly GCF_964199755.1 of Larus michahellis. Taxonomy (NCBI): domain Eukaryota; kingdom Metazoa; phylum Chordata; class Aves; order Charadriiformes; family Laridae; genus Larus; species Larus michahellis. The sequence goes on from NC_133896.1 coordinate 13,110,356, forward strand.
CCGTTGGCCATGTAGTCCTAAAACAAGCGGGGCCATCTTTTTGGAAAATGGAGAGGAGACTGCTGTTCCCTATTGAAACTTCTGTTGGGAGGGAACATTTCAAAGGTCAGTTCCTTTAAAGCCAGCACTTCTTAGACGAAGTCTGTTTCCAGAGAAATGTTTCATAGCTCTTGGCTCTCCTGGCATTCATAACTTTGCTAGTGCTTACTAAGTCAAAAATATCCCATTGCATCAAGGAGGATTTAACTGTATCAAAATTATTTATAGACTGCTTATTAGTATTCTTGCTATATACTGAAGATTTTTCGAGCCGAGTACTCTAATGATTGGGCCATTTACAGTCAAACCGAAGGTTTAGGCTTTGAGCACGTGGCCAGGATAATGAGGAAGCCGGGATCAAAAGGATTTGCTGAAGGTGAGGTGAGGCAGAACCAAGGGTCAGGCAAACCAAACATCATGCAGCACGCAGATTCAGGCAAGAAGAGTAGGGGCAGCTTTGAACAAGGCAGAGAACAACGCTGAAAGGGACCCAGAATGTAGATCCAGACTGACGTGAGGATCAGGAGTAAAAATTGAGCAGTGCTGGCTCTGTGCTGGGCTGGCTGCCTCTGCTTTGGAAAACCTGCCTGCCAGCAAAGGGTAGTACCTACATCTCCAGCAATCACTGGGGGCACTTGTAGCCTCTGCCTTTCTGGAGCTTTCAGGAAACAAATTAGGGATAGGAATGACCCCAGATGAGGGGAGATTGTAGTGCAGCAGCCTGTGGTGTAGCGCAGCCTGGTGTGACTGCGTTAGCGTGAATGGAGACATACCACTGGAGAGGTAAATCTTGGCCGCCTCTTTTAATGGGCTGCATCCTTGACTAACTGGTATCTGATGATTGAAATTTTCAGGTATTTCGAGTGGTCTATTAAACTTTGCATTAATGGCTAGTAATCTCTATTCACCAAATCACTACGGATGAAGCTGAACGTATTTTGTCATTGCGACAAGAAGTTTCAAAGTGTCCTGTTTAGTCTTACCTCATAATGTATTCCATGGCTGTGCTAGGCATATGCTAAGGATCTAAACACCATCTTTTCTGAGTGTTTGTTTTGTTTTGTTTTTCTCAGAGGGAACTTTACATTATTATTATTACTTTCTAAGAAAAAGTATTTAAAAAACTGCAGGAGAAATTGAGTGTTTTCTCTTGGAAACCTTATAAAATTAAAGCAAGGAAAACCACTCTTCCATTTCCTTTTCTTGTTTGAGTAATCAGCCTTGAAAAGCTTGAAATTAATAGAAAATGAAAGTCTGAAAGATTGTATTTTCAGCTCAGAGTGGTTTATCTGATTCCCACAAGAGTGTTACAAATTAGATTTCTCTGTGCGTCTCTGCGAGTATACAATTTCATAATGATGGTGTGAGTACTTCTGTGTTGGTTTCAAAATAAGATCATACCTGGTATCGAAAAGCACCCAATAGGCTTGTACAGCTCACTTTGCAGGTGGGGAGAAATCTTTTTTTAAAAAGGCTCTACCTATTTCTTACGGTGTCTTTTTGTGGAAAGGCAATTGAGCACGAGGCATCATGGAGAAACAGTACGATGTTGGTAAGATACAGTTTTAGAAAGCTCTAATTGTAGTTTTCCCTCAAGCTTACGTTTTTGTTCAGTGGCATTCCAAAAAGTTTAGAAAAACTATCATGCGTTGAGGCTCTGCTAAGCCTTTAGTAGGAGCGTTTGATGTTTTAATCTTGTAGACAGCAATGAGTGAATTGTGTTAATTAGCACTATGGCTACTCTGCCTCAGTGGTAGCAAGAATGCTTCTTAAGAACAATGTCTTTATAAGGTATCTTATATGTATTTAATGTGTAAATTTATCCTCTTAAAATATTTATAATAGAGGGATTGCGTCACTCCTCTATTTGAGATAGGTTTGGGAAAAGAAGACTGAGCCCTGTGGTGTGTGCAGTGAGTAATTAGCCCACGGGTGAGAGGAGGCAGAAGCTTCTTTGTGTTTGCCTGTACAACTGCCGGGAGCAACGTGGTTCAAAGTAAAGGCAGTCTGAGAAAAAGCCCACTGAATTCTGCAAAATTCAGTCTCACGCATTGGATTGAGTTTTAAGAGCATGTATCATTGCAATAGACTCACGTAAGATTAAGAATTTAGAAATTTTGTCCCTTGGAAACCAAAGGAAAATCCGAGTGTCAAGTAATAAAAGTCACCCTTTCCTAAGATTGTGCCCATCCTTCAGCGAAGCACTAAACAATTTTAACACCTATGTGGCGAGACATGTGTAACTCCACATTTTCTAATCAAAGAGGTTTCCTGCCAGCGTTGCCCGTGGCGCTGAGGGTACACGCGCCCTGTGAAAGGTTTCAGCGCTCTGTGTGTTTGCACTTTGTGGCCATAAGGGCTGTTTTCCCGGTGCCGCGCAGAAGGCTACAGGAGCCTGATGTTTTCTTGAAAAAGCACTGTTGTTCCAGGAATAGATTTAATAGCCATTTGTTCTCACCACCTTCAGAGTGCATGTGCCCTACAGTTCCTCCTTCTTTCTTCTTCCTCTGGTCATGGGTTATTAAGAGATGACGGGGGAACAGTGGGTGACGCGTACAAAAAGCAGTTAATTATCATTAAAAGCACTGTCAGAAGAACATCCAGCTGACTGGGTAAAAGCATGTCCAAATTCAGTTTTTATTATTTGTCAGCGCCACCAAATTGAATTTGTGCGGGTGAAATAGCTGATTGTTAATATTTAGCCTGATGGCCTGTTCTACATTAGAAAACATTCAAGTTTCCTGTGACAGAAACTTTACTATTTTAGCAATATTAGGAACCTTAAATAAGAGACATTGGAGCCACAGGCAGTTTCAATGTCATGTGAATTAGACTCCCTGGGAGCTCTTACTTATATCCATTGACCGTAGGTTTTGTTTCCTTCATAATGTATGTGGAATTAACCAGTGCAGGTAGGAAAGTTTTAATGTCTGAGATACAAGAAAAGGATGAAACTTTTTTTACCAGTCATTGGCAAAATAATCCCTTGCTTGGGGATTTCATTTTGCTTGCCAGACCAGGAAATGTAGCCAACTGTGTAGCCAGGGATGAAGAAATGACGATCCTTGTGTCCCTGCAGAATGGCAGCAGAGATGGGAACAAGGCTGAGATGCTCACCCTCTCTCATTCTATATTAAAAATAGGAAGAGCTCAAATATTGAAAACAAACAGCTAACTGCCTGTTACCGTCTTGTTTACTTGTGTATTCCTACCGCTGTTAATACCTTTATTGAAGAAGGAATTTACATTTTCCAAACTATGCTGTTGATTTCAGGTAGGTGAATCAATTTACTTTAACTACAATTTTTAAGATTGTGTGATTCATACTGTACAAACCATAATCCAAAAGAGTCGGAATTTTGACTGTTGGTAATAAGGCTTGGCAATGACTTTTAAAAGCTGGAAATCCAGAAGAATTTATTGTGTGAATTTAAGTGCTAAATCCGCAACTAAACAAAAAGAAAAGGGCATATTTGTAAAATAGCATATTTGGGTACTATCTTCCCTGGCTAGAAGGGGGATACTGGATATGATATTGAATTTTCTACTTAATTATTTCTTCTAGTCATGTTTTTCTCTTCCACATTCCCTCCTGTTAAAAAAAAAAAAAATTAAAAAAATCTTTCTGCTTGAAGTACATATTCTTCCACAGACCTGGTAGGAAAAACCAAACCCAGTTGTGACTGCAGGAGGCCCTGTTTTGACAAAAGCAGATGAAGATAAGCCATGCTGCTGGTTCATGTAAGAGTGGTGAACTTCTTGGATTAACTGTTCCTTGAAACTCTTTTCTTGTTTTAACACAAATAAAGGTTATTAGCTACTTACTGCTTAAGCAGCTCTGTTTGCAGCAGCTTTTACTGTTATAAGCAATTCTCAGTTGTTTTTATTGTGACACAGTTTCAGTCTTCATATTATTGTTATATCTGAGCAGAAGTTCTGTTGGAGATATTCTGTACTGTAAAATTCTGTTTTGAGAAAATGAAGTATGTTGTATGAGTATGTTTGCTATTTAAAGGGGAAACAAAGCATCCTTGCTTGTTGAGGTTCAAATATGTTGTCTTGGAAGAAAAAAATAAATCAAATGGGCTTTGAGTATGGTTGAAGAGTTTTATTATGACAAAAATAATAATTTTATCAGGCTATTTTATAATAACAATTCATCCGTGTTAGAACATAAACAGTCTTTTGAGTCTTATTGAAAATTACAGCTTCAGAAAGATCTTTTTTTATATATTTTCAAATGAATTTTTCACTCCTATGACAGTGTTGGAACATTGTGTTAATGGAAAATTACCTTCCTGTTTCCTCATATTCTCAAGGATTTTAGGTTCTCTACTGAGTCAGTGTGTGACCAAGTGTATGCCCTAATTTTTCCAAAATAGGGATGAAATTTTAGGAAATCTAACGAT